>NW_025334471.1:0-323896 GCF_014858855.1 Bufo gargarizans | reverse complement strand
AGGGTCCCCCCAGATAGGCGGCAGAACCCCCATAGAAGAACGAGAGCACCTCCCGATATTAGGACTGAACCACTATAGAGGGATAAGAAAGCAACCCAATATCAGGGCTGAACCCCCATAGAGGGATGAGAGCACCCCCAATATCAAGGCTGAACCCCCAAAAAGGGATGAGAGCACCCCCGATATCAAGGCTGAACCCCTATAGAGGAACGAGAGCACCCAATATCAGGACAGAACCCCCATAAAGGGACGAGAGCCCCCTGATATCAGTGCTGAACCCCATCGAGTGACGAGAGCGCCCCCCCCCCCCGATATCAGGACTGAACCCCGATAAAGGGATGAATGCGCCCCCCCCCTAATATCAGGACTGAACGCCGATAGAGGGACGAGAGGGTCCCCCGATATCAGGACTGAACCCAGATAGAGGGACGAGAGGGCCCCCCCGATATCAGGACTGAACCCCGATAGAGGGACGAGAGTGCCCCCCGATATCAGGACTAAACCTCAAAAGAGGTAAGACAGTGCACCCCAATATCAGGGCTAAACCCCCATAGAGGGAGGAGAGCCCCCCCCCCCCCCCGACATCAGGGCTGCATCGCCATAGAGGTAAGAGAACACCCCCGGATATCAGGAATGAACCCCAATAGAGGGACGAGAGCGCCCCCCCCCCCCCGATATCAGGACTGCTACCCCAATAGAGGGACGAGAGCGCCCCCCGATATCAGGGCTGAACTCCCATAGAGGGACGAGAGCGCCCCCCGATATCAGGGCTGAACCCCCATAAAGTGACGAGAGCGCCCCCCGATATCAGGGCTGAACCCCTATAGAGGGACTAAAGCACCCCCCAATATCAGGACAGAACCCCCATAAAGGGACGAGAGCCCCCCAATATCAGGGCTGAATCCCATAGAGGGACAAGAGCGCCCCCGATATTGTTTATCTGGACTTCTCCAAAGCATCTGACACTGTACCACATGAAAGGTTAGTGTATAAAATGAGAATGCTCGGACTGGGAGAAAACATCTGTATGTGGGTAAGTAACTGGCTGAGGGATAGAAAACAGAGGGAAGTTATTACTGTACACACTCAGATTGGGTCACTGTCACTAGTGGGGTACCTCAGGGGTCAGTACTGCAGGGGTCACTGTCACTAGTGGGGTATCAAAGGGGTCAGTACTGGAAGGGTCACTGTCACTAGTGGGGTACCTCAGGGGTCAGTACTGAAGGGGTCACTGTCACTAGTGGGGTATCAAAGGGGGTCAGTACTGGAAGGGTCACTGTCACTAGTGGGGTACCTCAGGGGTCAGTACTGGAAGGGTCACTGTCACTAGTTGGGTATCAAAGGGGTCAGTACTGGAAGGGTCACTGTCACTAGTGGGGTACCTCAGGGGTCAGTACTGGAGGGGTCACTGTCACTAGTGGGGTACCCTCAGGGGTCAGTACTGGAGGGGTCACTGTCACTAGTGGGGTACCTCAGGGGTCAGTACTGGAGGGGTCACTGTCACTAGTGGTACCTCAGGGGTCAGTACTGGAGGGGTCACTGTCACTAGTGGGGTACCTCAGGGGTCAGTACTGGAGGGGTCACTGTCACTAGTGGGGTACCTCAGAGGTCAGTACTGGAGGGGTCACTGTCACTAGTGGGGTACCTCAGGGGTCAGTACTGGAAGGGTCACTGTCACTAGTGGGGTACCACAGGGGTCAGTACTGGAGGGGTCACCGTCACTAGTTGGGTACCACAGGGGTCAGTACTGGAGGGGTCACCGTCACTAGTTGGGTACCACAGGGGTCAGAACTGGAGGAGTCACCGTCACTAGTGGGGTACCACAGGGGTCAGAACTGGAGGAGTCACCGTCACTAGTGGGGTACCACAGGGGTCAGTATTGGGCCCTATTCTCTGCAATATATTGATTAATGATCCTGTAGAAGGCTTGTACAGAAAAATATCAATTTTTAGAGAGGACAGAATACTGTATATATACCACAGAGGACAGTACACTGTATATATATATATACACTGCAGAGGACAGTATACTGTATATACACTACAGAGGACAGTATACTGTATATATACACTACAGAGGACAGTATACTGTATATACACTACAGAGGACAGTATACTGTAAATATATACTACAGAGGACAGTATCCTGTATATATACTACAGAGGACAGTATACTGTATATACACTACAGAGGACAGTATACACACTACAGAGGACAGTATACTGTATATATACACTACAGAGGACAGTATACTGTATATATACTACAGAGGACAGTATACTGTATATATACTACAGAGGACAGTATACTGTATATATACACACTACAGAGGACAGTATACACACTACAGAGGACAGTATACTGTATATATACACACTACAGAGGACAGCATACTGTATACACACTACAGAGGACAGTATACTGTATATATTAGGGATGTTCCGACACCAGTATCGTTATCGATACTGGACTTTGCACGAGTACTTGGACCGAGACCGTGGACCCTTTACTGCAAGAGCAGCGAGACCGTGGACCCTTTACTGCAAGAGCAGCGAGACCGTGGACCCTTTACTGCAAGAGCAGCGAGACCGTGGACCCTTTACTGCAAGAGCAGCGAGACCGTGGACCCTTTACTGCAAGAGCAGCGAGACCGTGGACCCTTTACTGCAAGAGCAGCGAGACCACGGACTCTTTACTGCAAGAGCAGCGAGGCCGTGGACCCTTTACTGCAAGAGCAGCGAGACCGTGGACCCTTTACTGCAAGAGCAGCGAGACCGTGGACCCTTTACTGCAAGAGCAGCGAGACCGTGGACTCTTTACTGTAAGAGCAGCGAGACCGTGGACTCTTTACTCCCTCACAGGGTATTTTCCTTCCTTTGGATCCACTTGCAGGATAAGAGGCCGAACTGGATGGACGGAGGCTTTTTTCAGCCTTATAAACTATGTTACTATGTTCAGCTGCATCACAAGGGACACGCCCAGTGGGATCCTATAGCCACGTGCGCTGCTTGGATACTGTTGGCACGCCCCGTATAAATCCAGAGGAGGGTCCTGCACCTATCGGACACCTTCGCCATCAGGGGGGTACAGCTGATACCCCAGTAAGGGGCCCGGCCAGTTCCAATAAAAAAATTAAATCATTTTTTTTTCCCCCCTCCCATTTGTCAGTGATTTGAGTTGAACTTTATTGCATCGCTAGAGGGGGGCAATTGATCATTCCTTGCTAGTGATGTCCGGTTTATGAACGAATCGTTAATTTGAATCGATTCAGTTCACTGAACTAGAGGAGTCGATTCCTCTGACTGAGCCGATCCGAGTGAAGCCGCTCAGTCTGACCTAGCACACAATAGCAGAGCCGCTGGCAGCAGGGAGGGGAGGGGCTCGGGAGGAGTGTAATCTGATCCTAGAGTGGAAGCTGCTTCTGCCAGCCCCTCCCCTCCCCGCCCACCAACCAATCAGAGCTGAGTCAGTGAGTCCCAGCACACAATAGCAGAGCCGCTGGCAGCAGGGAGGGGAGGGGCTCGGGAGGAGTGTAATCTGATCCTAGAGTGGAAGCTGCTTCTGCAAGCCCCTCCCCTCCCCGCCCACCAACCAATCAGAGCTGAGTCAGTGAGTCCCAGCACACAATAGCAGAGCCGCTGGCAGCAGGGAGGGGAGGGGCTCGGGAGGAGTGTAATCTGATCCTAGAGTGGAAGCTGCTTCTTCCAGCCCCGCCCCTCCCACCAACCAATCAGAGCTGAGTCAGTGAGTCCCAGCACACAATAGCAGAGCCGCTGGCAGCAGGGAGGGGAGGGGCTCGGTAGGAGTGTAATCTGATCCTAGAGTGGAAGCTGCTTCTGCCAGCCCCTCCCCTCCCCGCCCACCAACCAACCAATCAGAGCTGAGTCAGTGAGTCCCAGCACACAATAGCAGAGCCGCTGGCAGCAGGGAGGGGCTCGGGAGGAGTGTAACCTGATCCTTGAGTGGAAGCTGCTTCTGCCAGCCCCTACCCTCCCCGCCCACCAACCAGAGCTGAGTCAGCTCCGTCACAGCACACAATAGCAGAGCCGCTGGCAGCAGGGAGGGGAGGGGCTCGGGAGGAGTGTAATCTGATCCTTGAGTGGAAGCTGCTTCTGCCAGCCCCTACCCTCCCCGCCCACCAACCAATCAGAGCTGAGTCAGCTCCGTCACAGCACACAATAGCAGAGCCGCTGGCAGCAGGGAGGGGAGGGGCTCGGGAGGAGTGTAATCTGATCCTAGAGTGGAAGCTGCTTCTGCCAGCCCCTACCCTCCCCGCCCACCAACCAATCAGAGCTGAGTCAGTGAGTCACAGCACACAATAGCAGAGCCGCTGGCAGCAGGGAGGGGAGGGGCTCAGGAGGAGTGTAATCTGATCCTAGAGTGGAAGCTGCTTCTGCCAGCCCCTACCCTCCCCGCCCACCAACCAATCAGAGCTGAGTCAGTGAGTCCTAGCACACAATAGCAGAGCCGCTGGCAGCAGGGAGGGGAGGGGCTCGGGAGGAGTGTAATCTGATCCTAGAGTGGAAGCTGCTTCTGCCAGCCCCTACCCTCCCCGCCCACCAACCAATCAGAGCTGAGTCAGCTCCGTCACAGCACACAATAGCAGAGCCGCTGGCAGCAGGGAGGGGAGGGGCTCGGGAGGAGTGTAATCTGATCCTAGAGTGGAAGCTGCTTCTGCCAGCCCCTACCCTCCCCGCCCACCAACCAATCAGAGCTGAGTCAGTGAGTCACAGCACACAATAGCAGAGCCGCTGGCAGCAGGGAGGGGAGGGGCTCGGGAGGAGTGTAATCTGATCCTAGAGTGGAAGCTGCTTCTGCCAGCCCCTACCCTCCCCGCCCACCAACCAATCAGAGCTGAGTCAGTGAGTCCTAGCACACAATAGCAGAGCCGCTGGCAGCAGGGAGGGGAGGGGCTCGGGAGGAGTGTAATCTGATCCTAGAGTGGAAGCTGCTTCTGCCAACCCCTCCCCTCCCATCAACCAATCAGAGCTGAGTCAGTGAGTCACAGCACACAATAGCAGAGCCGCTGGCAGCAGGGAGGGGAGGGGCTCGGGAGGAGCGTAATCTGATCCTAGAGTGGAAGCTGCTTCTGCCAGCCCCTCCCCTCCCCACCCACCAACCAATCAGAGCTGAGTCAGTGAGTCACAGCACACAATAGCAGAGCCGCTGGCAGCAGGGAGGGGAGGGGCTCGGGAGGAGTGTAATTTGATCCTAGAGTGGAAGCTGCTTCTGCCAGCCCCTCCCCTCCCCGCCCACCAACCAATCAGAGCTGAGTCAGTGAGTCACAGCACACAATAGCAGAGCCGCTGGCAGCAGGGAGGGACTTGGAAGGAGCGTAATATGATCCTAGAGTGGAAGCTGCTTCTGCCAGCCCCTCCCCTCCCCGCCCACCAACCAATCAGAGCTGAGTCAGTGAGTCACAGCACACAATAGCAGAGCCGCTGGCAGCAGGGAGGGGAGGGGCTCGGGAGGAGTGTAATCTGATCCTAGAGTGGAAGCTGCTTCTGCCAGCCCCGCCCCTCCCCGCCCACCAACCAATCAGAGCTGAGGCAAGGCAAGCACTAGCAGCTCTGAGTCACACACTGTACAGGGAGTCTGAGAATTGGATGAGTCACAGGTTATAGAATCTAAAGACCCGACTGTTAGAGACTCATCCGATTCTTTGAGTTAGAAGAGCCGTCAGTCAGAGGGTAGAGCAGGTTACACTGAGGTCGTGAGTCAGAGGGTAGAGCAGGTTACACTGAGGCCGTCAGTCAGAGGGTAGAGCAGGTTACACTGAGGCCGTCAGTCAGAGTGTAGAGCAGGTTACACTGACGCCGTCAGTCAGAGTGTAGAGCAGGTTACACTGACGCCGTCAGTCAGAGTGTAGAGCAGGTTACACTGAGGCCGTCAGTCAGAGTGTAGAGCAGGTTACACTGAGGCCGTCAGTCAGAGGGTAGAGCAGGTTACACTGAGGCCGTCAGTCAGAGTGTAGAGCAGGTTACACTGAGGCCGTCAGTCAGAGTGTAGAGCAGGTTACACTGAGGCCGTGAGTCAGAGGGTAGAGCAGGTTACACTGAGGCCGTGAGTCAGAGGGTAGAGCAGGTTACACTGAGGCCGTGAGTCAGAGGGGTAGAGCAGGTTACACTGAGGCCGTCAGTCAGAGGGTAGAGCAGGTTACACTGAGGCCGTCAGTCAGAGGGTAGAGCAGGTTACACTGAGGCCGTCAGTCAGAGGGTAGAGCAGGTTACACTGAGGCCGTCAGTCAGAGGGTAGAGCAGGTTACACTGAGGCCGTCAGTCAGAGTGTAGAGCAGGTTACACTGAGGCCGTCAGTCAGAGGGTAGAGCAGGTTACACTGAGGCCGTGAGTCAGAGTGTAGAGCAGGTTACACTGAGGCCGTCAGTCAGAGTGTAGAGCAGGTTACACTGAGGCCGTGAGTCAGAGGGTAGAGCAGGTTACACTGAGGCCGTGAGTCAGAGGGTAGAGCAGGTTACACTGAGGCCGTGAGTCAGAGGGTAGAGCAGGTTACACTGAGGCCGTCAGTCAGAGGGTAGAGCAGGTTACACTGAGGCCGTCAGTCAGAGGGTAGAGCAGGTTACACTGAGGCCGTCAGTCAGAGGGTAGAGCAGGTTACACTGAGGCCGTGAGTCAGAGGGTAGAGCAGGTTACACTGAGGCCGTGAGTCAGAGGGTAGAGCAGTTTACACTGAGGCCGTCAGTCAGAGTGTAGAGCAGGTTACACTGAGGCCGTGAGTCAGAGGGTAGAGCAGGTTACACTGAGGCCGTCAGTCAGAGGGTAGAGCAGGTTACACTGAGGCCGTCAGTCAGAGTGTAGAGCAGGTTACACTGAGGCCGTGAGTCAGAGGGTAGAGCAGGTTACACTGAGGCCGTGAGTCAGAGTGTAGAGCAGGTTACACTGAGGCCGTCAGTCAGAGGGTAGAGCAGGTTACACTGAGGCCGTCAGTCAGAGGGTAGAGCAGGTTACACTGAGGCCGTCAGTCAGAGGGTAGAGCAGGTTACACTGAGGCCGTCAGTCAGAGGGTAGAGCAGGTTACACTGAGGCCGTGAGTCAGACGGTAGAGCAGGTTACACTGAGGCCGTGAGTCAGAGGGTAGAGCAGGTTACACTGAGGCCGTGAGTCAGAGGGTAGAGCAGGTTACACTGAGGCCGTCAGTCAGAGTGTAGAGCAGGTTACACTGAGGCCGTGAGTCAGAGGGTAGAGCAGGTTACACTGAGGCCGTCAGTCAGAGGGTAGAGCAGGTTACACTGAGGCCGTCAGTCAGAGGGTAGAGCAGGTTACACTGAGGCCGTCAGTCAGAGGGTAGAGCAGGTTACACTGAGGCCGTGAGTCAGAGGGTAGAGCAGGTTACACTGAGGCCGTCAGTCAGAGGGTAGAGCAGGTTACACTGAGGCCGTCAGTCAGAGGGTAGAGCAGGTTACACTGAGGCCGTGAGTCAGAGGGTAGAGCAGGTTACACTGAGGCCGTCAGTCAGAGGGTAGAGCAGGTTACACTGAGGCTGTCAGTCAGAGGGTAGAGCAGGTTACACTGAGGCCGTCAGTCAGAGGGTAGAGCAGGTTACACTGAGGCCGTCAGTCAGAGGGTAGAGCAGGTTACACTGAGGCCGTGAGTCAGAGGGTAGAGCAGGTTACACTGAGGCCGTCAGTCAGAGGGTAGAGCAGGTTACACTGAGGCCGTGAGTCAGAGGGTAGAGCAGGTTACACTGACGCCGTCAGTCAGAGGGTAGAGCAGGTTACACTGAGGCCGTCAGTCAGAGGGTAGAGCAGGTTACACTGAGGCTGTCCTCGGCTGAGGCTTTTGTGGCAGCAGTGATGAGATTAAGGGACAGGAGCAGAGAGATGAGAGAAGGGACAGATGACTGTGAAGACCACGCGATCTGTTGCTCAGAAGCCATGAGATTGTAAGGCTACTTTCACACTAGCGGCAGGATGGATCCGACAGGCTGTTCACCCTGATCCGTCCTGCTGTTATTTCGCCGGACCGCCGCTCCGTCCCCATTGACTATAATGGGGACGGGGGCGGAGCTTCGGCGCAGCACGGCAGTGCATGGCGAAAGGCCGCCGGACTAAAAGTACTGCATGTCCAACTTTTTAGTCCGGCGGCCTCTCACCGCGAACTGCCGTGCTGCGCCGGAGCTCCACCCCCGTCCCCATTATAGTCAAAGGGGACGGAGCGGCGGCAGGACGGATCCGACAGGGTGACAATCTCTCTTCAGGTTTATTAGAAGATCGTGCACGGATTGCAGACTAGTTATTTTCCTGAGCGATGTCTGTGGGGACTATTCTATTATCAGCCAGTGTCACTGTTATCAGCACATCCAGTGTTCCCTGTGCGTGCGATCACTTGGCTGTCCTGCTGTCAGACTGCTGGCACTGTGGGGGACAATGCACAGCACGCGGCTCCCGAGTCCTCCTGTCGCTTCCCTTCACTCCTGACTCGCTCAGTCAGAGCTCAGACAATGTACAGCACGCGGCTCCCGAGTCCTCCTGTCGCTTCCCTTCACTCCTGACTCGCTCAGTCAGAGCTCAGACAATGTACAGCACACGGCTCCCGAGTCCTCCTGTCGCTTCCCTTCACTCCTGACTCGCTCAGTCAGAGCTCAGACAATGTACAGCACGCGGCTCCTGAGTCCTCCTGTCGCTTCCCTTCACTCCTGACTCGCTCAGTCAGAGCTCAGACAATGTACAGCACGCGGCTCCCGAGTCCTCCTGTCGCTTCCCTTCACTCCTGACTCGCTCAGTCAGAGCTCAGACAATGTACAGCACGCGGCTCCCGAGTCCTCCTGTCGCTTCCCTTCACTCCTGACTCGCTCAGTCAGAGCTCAGACAATGTACAGCACACGGCTCCCGAGTCCTCCTGTCGCTTCCCTTCACTCCTGACTCGCTCAGTCAGAGCTCAGACAATGTACAGCACGCGGCTCCTGAGTCCTCCTGTCGCTTCCCTTCACTCCTGACTCGCTCAGTCAGAGCTCAGACAATGCACAGCACGCGGCTCCCGAGTCCTCCTGTCGCTGCCCTTCACTCCTGACTCGCTCAGTCAGAGCTCAGACAATGTACAGCACACGGCTCCTGAGTCCTCCTGTCGCTTCCCTTCACTCCTGACTCGCTCAGTCAGAGCTCAGACAATGTACAGCACGCGGCTCCCGAGTCCTCCTGTCGCTTCCCTTCACTCCTGACTCGCTCAGTCAGAGCTCAGACAATGTACAGCACGCGGCTCCCGAGTCCTCCTGTCGCTTCCCTTCACTCCTGACTCGCTCAGTCAGAGCTCAGACAATGCACAGCACGCGGTTCCCGAGTCCTCCTGTCGCTTCCCTTCATTCCTGACTCGCTCAGTCAGAGCTCAGACAATGTACAGCACGCGGCTCCTGAGTCCTCCTGTCGCTTCCCTTCACTCCTGACTCGCTCAGTCAGAGCTCAGACAATGCACAGCACGCGGCTCCCGAGTCCTCCTGTCGCTTCCCTTCACTCCTGACTCGCTCAGTCAGAGCTCAGACAATGTACAGCACGCGGCTCCTGAGTCCTCCTGTCGCTTCCCTTCACTCCTGACTCGCTCAGTCAGAGCTCAGACAATGTACAGCACGCGGCTCCCGAGTCCTCCTGTCGCTTCCCTTCACTCCTGACTCGCTCAGTCAGAGCTCAGACAATGTACAGCACACGGCTCCCGAGTCCTCCTGTCGCTTCCCTTCATTCCTGACTCGCTCAGTCAGAGCTCAGACAATGCACAGCACACGGCTCCTGAGTCCTCCTGTCGCTTCCCTTCATTCCTGACTCGCTCAGTCAGAGCTCAGACAATGTACAGCACACGGCTCCTGAGTCCTCCTGTCGCTTCCCTTCACTCCTGACTCGCTCAGTCAGAGCTCAGACAATGCACAGCACACGGCTCCTGAGTCCTCCTGTCGCTTCCCTTCATTCCTGACTCGCTCAGTCAGAGCTCAGACAATGTACAGCACGCGGCTCCTGAGTCCTCCTGTCGCTTCCCTTCACTCCTGACTCGCTCAGTCAGAGCTCAATGTACCAAGAGCCGACTCAGCGAGTGAATCCAAGCATCCGCGCAGGCGCACCACCTAAGCCCTTCAGTCAGTGACTCAGCGAGTGAATCCAAGCATCCGCGCAGGCGCACCACCTAAGCTCTTCAGTCAGTAGACTCAGCGAGTGAATCCAAGCATCCGCGCAGGCGCACCACCTAAGCTCTTCAGTCAGTAGACTCAGCGAGTGAACCCAAGCATCCGCGCAGGCGCACCACCTAAGCTCTTCAGTCAGTAGACTCAGCGAGTGAACCCAAGCATCCGCGCAGGCGCACCACCTAAGCTCTTCAGTCAGTAGACTCAGCGAGTGAACCCAAGCATCTGCGCAGGCGCACCACCTAAGCTCTTCAGTCAGTGTCTCAGCGAGTGAACCCAAGCATCCGCGCAGGCGCACCACCTAAGCTCTTCAGTCAGTGACTCAGCGAGTGAACCCAAGCATCCGCACAGGCGCACCACCTAAGCTCTTCAGTCAGTAGACTCAGCGAGTGAACCCAAGCATCCGCGCAGGCGCACCACCTAAGCCCTTCAGTCAGTAGACTCAGCGAGTGAACCTAAGCATCCGCGCAGGCGCACCACCTAAGCTCTTCAGTCAGTGACTCAGCGAGTGAACCCAAGCATCCGCGCAGGCGCACCACCTAAGCTCTTCAGTCAGTGACTCAGCGAGTGAACCCAAGCATCTGCGCAGGCGCACCACCTAAGCCCTTCAGTCAGTGACTCAGCGAGTGAACCCAAGCATCCGCGCAGGCGCACCACCTAAGCCCTTCAGTCAGTGACTCAGCGAGTGAACCCAAGCATCCGCGCAGGCGCACCACCTAAGCTCTTCAGTCAGTAGACTCAGCGAGTGAATCCAAGCATCCGCGCAGGCGCACCACCTAAGCCCTTCAGTCATCGACTCAGCGAGTGAACCCAAGCATCCGCGCAGGCGCACCACCTAAGCTCTTCAGTCAGTGACTCAGCGAGTGAACCCAAGCATCCGCGCAGGCGCACCACCTAAGCTCTTCAGTCAGTGACTCAGCGAGTGAATCCAAGCATCCGCGCAGGCGCACCACCTAAGCTCTTCAGTCAGTGTCTCAGCGAGTGAACCCAAGCATCCGCGCAGGCGCACCACCTAAGCTCTTCAGTCAGTGTCTCAGCGAGTGAACCCAAGCATCCGCGCAGGCGCACCACCTAAGCTCTTCAGTCAGTGTCTCAGCGAGTGAACCCAAGATCCGATTCATGAGCTGATTATTCAAATGAACCGATTGATCTGAAAGATCCGAACTTCCTATCTCTATTCCTTGCCCGACCCCCCCCCCCCCCCTTCCCGCTCCGCTGATTCCCGTATTATACCTGGTATACCGGCTCTGGCTGCATTCCCCTTTAAAAGGCTCTGAGCCGCTGCGCAGAGGAATGTAGCTGCGCAGCGACAGGTGATGTCAGACGCTGTCCGCTGCCGTCTCATGCCGTGACGCCGCCTTCAGATTAGCGCGCCGCAGCCTACCTGCCACTGCCAGACACAGTCCATTCCGGTTTGCAGGACTGCAGCCAGGCGCGGCGGCGGGAGCTTCTGTTCTGGCCTCTGGGACTGGAATCGAATCTGGAAAGAACTGTGGTGGAAGCTGCCCAGCTGCCCCAGTGCCCTCGCCCCACTTAGCCAGCCCAGGAAGGAGTCGGTGCCGGCTCCGTGCTCCACTCCATCACATGTTGGACCGGACAGACCCCAACGACTCATTAAGGTCCATTAGGTTACTGGTTTCCATAAATAATGTTATCATTTTACTGGTAATGGCGGCATACAGGATTTATCCAAAGCAGAACACACCGCTAAAGACCTGGGGCTGGGTGGGCTGGCAAGGGAGGGGTTAATAACGATAAGTGATGGAGGGTCCTGGCTATCCTGTGGGGTAATCCAGAAAACAGCTTTGCATTTTACCCCCGAGCAAAGACCCCACAACATGGAGCTGCCGAGCCAAGGAGACAACATAAGGGTCAGTATGAAAAGAAATCATCTGGAGCCTGTGAAGTCGCTCGGCGCAGTGTGCGGCGCAGGCGACTGTCACACCTGCATTCAGGTGCGGATCCGTCTGGTATCTACCTGCATTCAGGTGCGGATCCGTCTGGTATCTACCTGCATTCAGGTGCGCAGCCGTCTGGTATCTACCTGCATTCAGGTGCGGATCCGTCTGGTATCTACCTGCATTCAGGTGCGGATCCGTCTGGTATCTACCTGCATTCAGGTGCGGAGCCGTCTGGTATCTACCTGCATTCAGGTGCGGAGCCGTCTGGTATCTACCTGCATTCAGGTGCGGATCCGTCTGGTATCTACCTGCATTCAGGTGCGGATCCGTCTGGTATCTACCTGCATTCAGGTGCGGAGCCGTCTGGTATCTACCTGCATTCAGGTGCGGAGCCGTCTGGTATCTACCTGCATTCAGGTGCGGATCCGTCTGGTATCTACCTGCATTCAGGTGCGGATCCGTCTGGTATCTACCTGCATTCAGGTGCGGAGCCGTCTGGTATCTACCTGCATTCAGGTGCGGAGCCGTCTGGTATCTACCTGCATTCAGGTGCGGAGCCGTCTGGTATCTACCTGCAGTCAGGTGCGGATCCGTCTGGTATCTACCTGCATTCAGGTGCGGAGCCGTCTGGTATCTACCTGCATTCAGGTGCGGAGCCGTCTGGTATCTACCTGCATTCAGGTGCGGAGCCCGTCTGGTATCTACCTGCTTCAGGGTGCGGAGCCGTCTGGTATCTACCTGCATTCAGGTGCGGAGCCGTCTGGTATCTACCTGCATTCAGGTGCGGAGCCGTCTGGTATCTACCTGCATTCAGGTGCGGAGCCGTCTGGTATCTACCTGCATTCAGGTGCGGAGCCGTCTGGTATCTACCTGCATTCAGGTGCGGAGCCGTCTGGTATCTACCTGCATTCAGGTGCGGAGCCGTCTGGTATCTACCTGCATTCAGGTGCGATCCGTCTGGTATCTACCTGCATTCAGGTGCGGAGCCGTCTGGTATCTACCTGCATTCAGGTGCGGAGCCGTCTGGTATCTACCTGCATTCAGGTGCGGAGCCGTCTGGTATCTACCTGCATTCAGGTGCGGAGCCGTCTGGTATCTACCTGCATTCAGGTGCGGAGCCGTCTGGTATCTACCTGCATTCAGGTGCGGAGCCGTCTGGTATCTACCTGCATTCAGGTGCGGAGCCGTCTGGTATCTACCTGCATTCAGGTGCGGATCCGTCTGGTATCTACCTGCATTCAGGTGCGGAGCCGTCTGGTATCTACCTGCATTCAGGTGCGGAGCCGTCTGGTATCTACCTGCATTCAGGTGCGGAGCCGTCTGGTATCTACCTGCATTCAGGTGCGGATCCGTCTGGTATCTACCTGCATTCAGGTGCGGATCCGTCTGGTATCTACCTGCATTCAGGTGCGGAGCCGTCTGGTATCTACCTGCATTCAGGTGCGGAGCCGTCTGGTATCTACCTGCATTCAGGTGCGGAGCCGTCTGGTATCTACCTGCATTCAGGTGCGGAGCCGTCTGGTATCTACCTGCATTTCAGGTGCGGAGCCGTCTGTATCTACCTGCATTCAGGTGCGGAGCCGTCTGGTATCTACCTGCATTCAGGTGCGGAGCCGTCTGGTATCTACCTGCATTCAGGTGCGGAGCCGTCTGGTATCTACCTGCATTCAGGTGCGGAGCCGTCTGGTATCTACCTGCATTCAGGTGCGGAGCCGTCTGGTATCTACCTGCATTCAGGTGCGGAGCCCGTCTGGTATCTACCTGCATTCAGGTGCGCAGCCGTCTGGTATCTACCTGCATTCAGGTGCGAGCCGTCTGGTATCTACCTGCATTCAGGTGCGGAGCCGTCTGGTATCTACCTGCATTCAGGTGCGGAGCCGTCTGGTATCTACCTGCATTCAGGTGCAGATCCGTCTGGTATTTACCTGCATTCAGGTGCGCAGCCGTCTGGTATCTACCTGCATTCAGGTGCGGAGCCGTCTGGTATCTACCTGCATTCAGGTGCGGAGCCCGTCTGGTATCTACCTGCATTTCAGGTGCGCAGCCGTCTGGTATCTACCTGCATTCAGGTGCGGATCCGTCTGGTATCTACCTGCATCAGGTGCAGATCCGTCTGGTATCTACCTGCATTCAGGTGCGCAGCCGTCTGGTATCTACCTGCATTCAGGTGCGCAGCCGTCTGGTATCTACCTGCATTCAGGTGCGGAGCCGTCTGGTATCTACCTGCATTCAGGTGCGGAGCCGTCTGATATCTACCTGCATTCAGGTGCGGAGCCGTCGATATCTACCTGCATTCAGGTGCGGAGCCGTCTGGTATCTACCTGCATTCAGGTGCGGAGCCGTCTGGTATCTACCTGCATTCAGGTGCGGAGCCGTCTGGTATCTACCTGCATTCAGGTGCGGAGCCGTCTGGTATCTACCTGCATTCAGTTGCGTATCCGTCTGGTATCTACCTGCATTCAGGTGCGGATCCGTCTGTATCTACCTGCATTCAGGTGCGGAAGCCGTCTGGTATCTACCTGCATTCAGGTGCGGAGCCGTCTGGTATCTACCTGCATTCAGGTGCGGAGCCGTCTGGTATCTACCTGCATTCAGGTGCGGAGCCGTCTGGTTATGGTATCTACCTGCATTCAGGTGCGGAGCCGTCTGGTATCTACCTGCATTCAGGTGCGGAGCCGTCTGGTATCTACCTGCATTCAGGTGCGGATCCGTCTGGTATCTACCTGCATTCAGGTGCGGAGCCGTCTGGTATCTACCTGCATTCAGGTGCGGAGCCGTCTGGTATCTACCTGCATTCAGGTGCGGAGCCGTCTGGTATCTACCTGCATTCAGGTGCGGAGCCGTCTGGTATCTACCTGCATTCAGGTGCGGAGCCGTCTGGTATCTACCTGCATTCAGGTGCGGATCCGTCTGGTATCTACCTGCATTCAGGTGCGGAGCCGTCTGGTATCTACCTGCATTCAGGTGCGGAGCCGTCTGGTATCTACCTGCATTCAGGTGCGGATCCGTCTGGTATCTACCTGCATTCAGGTGCGGATCCGTCTGGTATCTACCTGCATTCAGGTGCGCAGCCGTCTGGTATCTACCTGCATTCAGGTGCGCAGCCGTCTGGTATCTACCTGCATTCAGGTGCGGAGCCGTCTGGTATCTACCTGCATTCAGGTGCGGATCCGTCTGGTATCTACCTGCATTCAGGTGCGGATCCATCATAACTTTACATTGAAAGTCAATGGGGGACGGATCCGTCCCCATTGAGTTACATTGTAGGTCAGGACGGATCCATTTGGCTCCGCACGGCCAGGCGGACACCAGAACGCTGCGCCTCCAGAGCAAAATGGAGGCGGAACGGAGCCAAACGGATGCATCCTGAGCGGATCCTTATCCATTCTGAATGCATTGGGGCAAAACTGATCGGTTTGGGCCGCTTGAGAGATCCCTGAAACAGATCCCACAGACGGACCCAGAAACGGCAGTGTGACAGTCGCCTGTGCCGCACACTGCGCCGAGCGACTTCACAGGCTCCACATGATTTATTTACATACTGACCCTTATGTTGTCTCCTTGGCTCGGCTGCTCCATGTTGTGGGGTCTTTGCTCGGGGGGAAAATGCAAAGCTGTTTTCTGGATGATCCCACAGGATAGCCAGGACCCTCCATCACTTATCGTTATTAACCCCTCTCTTGCCAGCCCACCCAGCCCCATTTAGCTGTGTGTTCTGCTTTGAAAAAAATGATCCCCCATAACAGTGCGTCATCCACAGATCCCCCCCATAACAGTGCGTCATCCACAGATCCCCCCCATAACAGTGCGTCATCCACAGATCCCCCCATAACAGTGCGTCATCCACAGATCCCCCCATAACAGTGCGTCATCCACAGATCCCCCCCATAACAGTGCGTCATCCACAGATCCCCCCCATAACAGAGCGTCATCCACAGATCCCCCCCATAACAGTGCGTCATCCACAGATCCCCCCCCATAACAGTGCGTCATCCACAGATCCCCCATAACAGTGCGTCATCCACAGATCCCCCATAACAGTGCGTCATCCACAGATCCCCCATAACAGTGCGTCATCCACAGATCCCCCATAACAGTGCGTCATCCACAGATCCCTCCCATAACAGTGCGTCATCCACAGATCCCCCCATAACAGTGCGTCATCCATAGATCCCCCATAACAGTGCGTCATCCACAGATCCCCCCATAACAGTGCGTCATCCACAGATCCTCCCCATAACAGTGCGTCATCCACAGATCCCCCCATAACAGTGCGTCATCCACAGATCTCCCCCATAACAGTGCGTCATCCACAGATCCCCCCATAACAGTGCGTCATCCACAGATCCCCCCATAACAGTGCGTCATCCACAGATCCCCCCATAACAGTGCGTCATCCACAGATCCCCCCCATAACAGTGCGTCATCCACAGATCCCCCCCATAACAGTGCGTCATCCACAGATCCCCCCCATAACAGTGCGTCATCCACAGATCCCCCCATAACAGTGCGTCATCCACAGATCCCCCCATAACAGTGCGTCATCCACAGATCCCCCCATAACAGTGCGTCATCCACAGATCCCCCCCATAACATGTGCGTCATCCACAGATCCCCCCATAACAGTGCGTCATCCACAGATCCCCCCCCATAACAGTGCGTCATCCCACAGATCCCCCCATAACAGTGCGTCATCCAAGATCCCCCATTAACAGTGTGTCATCCCAGATCCCCCATAACAGTGCGTCATCCACAGATCCCCCACCATAAACAGTGCGTCATCCACAGATCCCCCCCATAACAGTGCGTCCTCCACAGATCCCCCCCATAACAGTGCGTCATCCACAGATCCCCCCATAACAGTGCGTCATCCACAGATCCTCCATAACAGTGCGTCATCCACGATCCCCCCCATAACAGTGTCGTCATCCCAGATCCCCCCATAACAGTGCTGTCATCCACAGATCCCCCCATAGTGCGTCATCCACAGATCCCCCCATAACAGTGCGTCATCCACAGATCCCCCCATAACAGTGCGTCATCCACAGATCCCCCCCATAACAGTGCGTCATCCACAGATCCCCCCCATAACAGTGCGTCATCCACAGATCCCCCCCATAACAGTGCGTCATCCACAGATCCCCCCATAACAGTGCGTCATCCACAGATCCCCCCATAACAGTGCGTCATCCACAGATCCCCCATAATAGTGCGTCATCCACAGATCCCCCATAACAGTGCGTCATCCACAGATCCCCCCATAACAGTGCGTCATCCACAGATCCCCCCATAACAGTGCGTCATCCACAGATCCCCCCCATAACAGTGCGTCATCCACAGATCCCCCCCATAACAGTGCGTCATCCACAGATCCCCCATAACAGTGCGTCATCCACAGATCCCCCCATAATAGTGCGTCATCCACAGATCCCCCATAATAGTGCGTCATCCACAGATCCCCCCATAACAGTGCGTCATCCACAGATCCCCCCATAACAGTGCGTCATCCACAGATCCCCCCATAACAGTGTGTCATCCACAGATCCCCCCATAATAGTGCGTCATCCACAGATCCCCCCATAATAGTGCGTCATCCACAGATCCCCCATAACAGTGTCATCCACAGATCCCCCATAACAGTAAACCTTGTGCTTTTGAGGTGTTTTTTCTTACATGTGTCGGGCAGATGAGAACAGGCAGTGCAGTCAGTGGAGGGGCGACCTTGTCGTGGTAGCGGCTTCATATTATTTGGTCAAAAATGTATTCCTTACTGAAATCACGGATTATCACTTTTTACTGTCTTTGTAGTTGTAAAAAAATAATGACATTGGGGGTGGAGTCAGGACGGATTCTAGGGGGGGGGGGCCCAGGCCTTGAGCTGTGTAAGGGGCCCCAAAATTTCTGATGGCAGCCCTGAACGCGGCACAGGACCTTCCCACAGACCGCGGCCCAGGACCCCATGAATCTCCCCGCACATCCAGCAGTGTCAGCCCTGACCAGACCCGTCCACAGCTCCTGTTACCTGGGAGGGGAGCCTCCATCATGGCGGCCGGGGGCAGCTTCTCCATGGGGACAGAGAGCGGAAGGACGTCACTTTCATGTGACCCGAGCAGAAAGGGGCGGAGCTCAGCTTGGCACGGGTGATAACGTCAAGTCACGTGAGGGGAGCCTCCATCATGGCGGCCGGGGGCAGATCCTCCAGAGACTGACAGAGAGCGGAAAGACCTGGCGTGACGTCATCGAGGGCGGAGCTCAGCAGTGCAGAATGTTTGTGCTGGTAAAGGACCTGTGAAAATGTCATGTGACCTAAAGGGGCGGAGCTCAGCAATGTAGAAGATATCAGTTCATGAAAGACCTGCGGTGACGTCACTATCATGTGATCAGTGAAGGGGCGGAGCTCAACAAGTCTGAAGAAAAGTAATTGTGAGGAAACTGAAAACCTGGAAAACGAAGAAAGCGGGTAATCTCTACAGAGAGGCTGGGAGTTGTAGTCCTCTCCTACCTCCTCCTATAATGTCCTCTGATATCACATAATAACAGGCTGTACATGCTGGGAGTTGTAGTCCTCTCCTACCTCCTCCTGTAATGTCCTCTGATGTCACATAATAACAGGCTGGACATGCTGGGAGTTGTAGTCCTCGCCTCTTCTACCTCCTCTAATGTACTCTGATGTCACATAATAACAGGCTGGAAATGCTGGGAGTTGTAGTCCTTCCTTTTCTACCTATTCCTGTAATGTCCTCTGATATCACATAATAACAGGCTGGACATGCTGGGAGTTGTAGTCCTCTCCTACCTCCTCCTGTAATGTCCTCTGATATCACATAATAACAGGCTGTACATGCTGGGAGTTGTAGTCCTCTCCTACCTCCTCCTGTAATGTCCTCTGATGTCACATAATAACAGGCTGGACATGCTGGGAGTTGTAGTCCTCGCCTCTTCTACCTCCTCTAATGTACTCTGATGTCACATAATAACAGGCTGGAAATGCTGGGAGTTGTAGTCCTTCCTTTTCTACCTATTCCTGTAATGTCCTCTGATATCACATAATAACAGGCTGGACATGCTGAGAGTTGTAGTCCTTCCTCTTCTACCTCCTCCTGTAATGTCCTCTGACTTCACTTAATAACAGGCTGTACATGCTGGGAGTTGTAGTCCTCTCCTCTTCTACCTCCTCCTGTAATGTACTCTGATATCACATAATACCAGACTGGACATGCTGGGAGTTGTAGTCCTTCCTTTTCTACCTATTCCTGTAATGTCCTCTGATATCACATAATAACAGGCTGGACATGCTGGGAGTTGTAGTCCTCTCCTCTTCTACCTCCTCCTGTAATGTCCTCTGATATCACTTAATAACAGGCTGGACATGCTGGGAGTTGTAGTCCTCTCCTCTTCTACCTCCTCCTGTAATGTCCTCTGATATCACATAATAACAGGCTGGACATGCTGGGAGTTGTAGTCCTTTCCTCTTCTACCTCCTCCTGTAATGTCCTCTGATATCACTTAATAACAGGCTGGACATGCTGGGAGTTGTAGTCCTCTCCTCTTCTACCTCCTCCTGTAATGTACTCTGATATCAAATAATTACGGGCTGGACATGCTGGGAGTTGTAGTCCTCTCCTCTTCTACCTCCTCCTGTGATGGGTGGCAGTTGGTTTCCTCTCTCTGCAGTCGGTGGTCTCCTCCTCCATCTCTCTGTTGGGGGCAGTGCTCTTCTCCGCTCTCACAGCTCAGACATTAGTGGAGGTCCGCTCCTCTCTCTGCAGTCGGTGGGTCTCCTCCTCCATCTCTCTGTTGGGGGCAGTGTTCTTCTCCGCTCTCACAGCTCGGCCATTAGTGGAGGTCTACTCCTCTCTCTGCAGTCGGTGGTCTCCTCCTCCATCTCTCTGTTGGGGGCAGTGCTCTTCTCTACTCTCACAGCTCGGCCATTAGTGGAGGTCCACTCCTGTCTCTGCAGTCGGTGGTCTCCTCCTCCATCTCTCTGTTGGGGGCAGTGCTCTTCTCCGCTCTCACAGCTCGGCCATTAGTAGAGGTCCGCTCCTCTCTCTGCAGTCGGTGGTCTCCTCCTCCATCTCTCTGTTGGGGGCAGTACTCTTCTCCTCTCTCACAGCTCGGCATTTAGTGGAGGTCCGCTCCTCCATCTCTCTGTTGGGGGCAGTACTTTTCTCTGCTCTCATAGCTCGACCATTAGTGGAGGTCCGCTCCTCTCTCTGCAGTCGGTGGTCTTCCCCTCCATCTCTCTGTTGGGGCAGTGCTCTTCTCCGCTCTCATAGCTCGGCATTTAGTGGAGGTCCGCTCCTCTCTCTGCAGTCGGTGGTCTTCTCCTCCATCTCTCTGTTGGGGCAGTGCTCTTCTCCGCTCTCACAGCTCGGCCATTAGTGGAGGTCCGCTCCTCTCTCTGCAGTTGGTGGTCTCCTCCTCCATCTCTGTGTTGGGGGCAGTGCTCTTCTCTGCTCTCATAGCTCGACCATTAGTGGAGGTTGGCTCCTCTCTCTGCAGTCGGTGGTCTCCTCCTCCATCTCTCTGTTGGGGGCAGTGCTCTTATCCGCTCTCACAGCTCGGCCATTAGTGGAGGTCTGCTCCTCTCTCTGCAGTCGGTGGTCTCCTCCTCCATCTCTCTGTTGGGGGCAGTGCTCTTATCCGCTCTCACAGCTCGGCCATTAGTGGAGGTCCGCTCCTCTCTCTGCAGTCGGTGGTCTCCTCCTCCATCTCTCTGTTGGGGGCAGTGCTCTTCTCCGCTCTCACAGCTCAAACATTAGTGGAGGTCCGCTCCTCTCTGCAGTCGGTGGTCTCCTCCTCCATCTCTCTGTTGGGGGCAGTGCTCTTCTCCGCTCTCACAGCTCGGCCATTAGTGGAGGTCCGCTCCTCTCTGCAGTCGGTGGTCTCCTCCTCCATCTCTCTGTTGGGAGCAGTGCTCTTCTCCGCTCTCACAGCTCGGCCATTAGTGGAGGTCCGCTCCTTTTTCTGTAGTCGGTGGTCTCCTCCTCCATCTCTCTGTTGGGGGCAGTGCTCTTCTCTACTCTCAGAGCTCGGCCATTAGTGGAGGTCCGCTCCTCTCTCTGCAGTCGGTGGTCTCCTCCTCCATCTCTCTGTTGGGGGCAGTGCTGTTCTCCGCTCTCACAGCTCGGCCATTAGTGGAGGTCCGCTCCTCTCTGCAGTCGGTGGTCTCCTCCTCCATCTCTGTGTTTAGGATAGTGCTCTTCTCCACTCTCACAGCTCAGCCATTAGTGGAGGTCCGCTCCTCTCTCTGCAGTCGGTGGTCTCCTCCTCCATCTCTCTGTTGGGGGCAGTGCTCTTCTCCGCTCTCATAGCTCGGCCATTAGTGGGGGTCCGTTCCTCTCTCTGCAGTCGGTCTCCTCCTCCATCTCTGTGTTGGGGGCAGTCCTCTTCTCCGCTCTCACAGCTCGGCCATTAGTGGAGGTCTGCTCCTCTCTCTGCAGTCGGTGGTCTCCTCCATCTCTCTGTTGGGGGCAGTGCTCTTCTCCGCTCTTATAGCTCAGCCATTAATAGAGGTCCGCTCCTCTCTCTGCTGTAGATCCAGCTCCTGATTGGTTGGATTCTCTTCCAGGATCTCTGGCTCCTGCGGTAGCTGCTGGTTATAGCGGGAGTTCGGTGCTGGGACTCCAGTAATCCTTCTATATTCTGCTGTCTTCTTCCTGGCCTGGTTTGCTTCTAGTGTCATCTTTTCTATTCCAGTCCTCGCTTTTCCGTCTTTTCTTCTTTTTTCACTAACGCTTCCACTCCGGCACTGCTAGGAGGACGATCCCGCCTCCCAAGCACTGGAAGCAATAGTGGAAGCCCCAATAAAAAGACACCTACTTCAGTTGCTGTTTCCTGTCCCTCAGGACACGTGGAAGCCTCTGCCAGTGCTCTGGCTTGGATTTGCTCAGCCTGGACCATTCCCCTTCTTGGGAGGGCTGAGTTGTGGACAGAGGCTCCAGTTGGGGCGTGGCCTCCCCTTCTCTGTCCCTTGGAGTAATCCCTGCTATAGGTATCCCAGGCTGTGTGCTGTGCGGGCACGAGAGACCAGCGCTGCTTGTGGCTCTGCAGATGGGAATCCTCTGTGGGCAGGAGGAGTCCTGTGACGCGTTGAGCCCTGTCACTTCTGCCAACAGGGGGCGGAGCCAAGTGACACACTTCTGGTATTGCGCCGGCATCATGTGTCGACGCTTCTGCGGACCTGGTAAGACTTTCGGACAGGGAGCTGACGGCTCCTTTTCTCTGACAGTATAAACACTCATTATAGCTTAGTTTTTATATAAGAATGTGGCTTAAATAAGTGTTTATGACCTCTCGGTAGTATAGAGAGAAGGATTATTAGATGACTGCAGAAAGTGAGAGTCACACAGTTAGTTAACCCTTTGTGACAGAATGTCTCAATATTTTTAATAAAGACCAATAGAAAATATGATCTTTAGCTAAAAATGAGTAAAATGCATTCATGAACAAAAATTGCCCCCAAAGGTGTACATAGCCTTTACAGATGACCCTATCTTCTAGCACAGTAAAGTAGGGAGCTTTACAAGAGAAAGTCTGAATGTCCCCGACTTGCCCAGCAGTGGTGATGGCTATAAGAAAGGTCGTCTTTGATGTTAATAACCTCAGGGATATGTCTGTTAAGGGTACAAACGGCAGCGCAGTGAGGGCAGAGAGAACGACGTTTAAATCCCAAGGAGGAACTCTAACGAAGTAGGTGGGACAAATTCTACTTCTGCCTTTTATGAATCTCCTAACAAGAGGAAACTCTGCTATTTTAAGATCCAAAAGGCTCTGAAAGCCGATATCTGAGCCTTAAGGACACGGCCATTTTTTGCAAATCTGACCAGTGTCATTTTAAGTGGTGATAACTTTAAAACACTTTGACTTATCCAGGCCGTTCTGAGATTGTTTTTTCGTAACATATTGTGCTTCATGACACTGGTAAAATGAAGTAATAAATATTTATTAAAAAAAACAAATTTACCAAAATTTTGTAAAAAATTGCAAATTTCCAAGTTTCAATTCCTCTACTTCTATAATACATAGTAATACCTTTAAAAATAGTTATTACTTTACATTCCCCATATGTCTACTTCATGTTTGGATCAATTTGGGAATGATATTTTATTTTTGGGGACGTTAGAAGGCTTAGACGATTAGAAGCAAATCTTGAAATTTTTCAGAAATTTTCAAAAACCCACTTTTTAGGGACCAGTTCAGGTCTGAAGTCACTTTGTGAGGCTTACATAATAGAAACCACCCAAAAATGACCCCATTCTAGAAACTACACCCCTCAAGGTATTCAAAACTGATTTTACAAATGTCGTTAACCCTTTAGGTGTTCCACAAGAGTTAATGGCAAATGGTGATAAAATTTCAGATTTTACATTTTTGGACAGTAACAAAGGAAGGGTTAACAGCCAAACAAAATGCTATATTTATTGCACCCATTCTGTAGTTTTCAGAAACGGGCACACGGCAGGGCGCAGAAGAAAAGGAACGCCGTACGGTTTTTGGAAGGCAGATTTTGCTGGACTGTTTTTTTTTACACCATGTCCCATTTTAAGCCCCCTGATGCACCCCTAGAGTAGAAACTTCATAAAAGTGACCCCATCTAAGAAACTACACCCCTCAAGGTATTCAAACTGATTTTACAATCTTTGTTAACCCTTTAGGTTAACAAGAGTTAATGGCAATGGTGATACAATTTCAAAATTTCACTTTTTTGGCAGATTTTCCATTTTAATATTTTTCCAGTTAGAAAGGGTTAACAGCCAAACAAAACTCATTATTTATGGCCCTGATTCTGTAGTTTACAGAAACACCCCATATGTGGTTGTAAACTGCTGTACGGGCACACGGCAGGGCGCAGAAGGAAAGGAATGCCATGTGGTTTTTGGAAGCCAGATTTCGCTGGACTGGTTTATTTACACCATGTCCCATTTGAAGCCCCCCTGATGCACCCCTAGAGTAAAAACTCCAAAAAAGTGACCCCATTTTAGAAACTACGGGATAGGGTGGCAGTATTGTTGGTACTAGTTTAGGGTACAATGATTTTTGGTTGCTCTATATTACACTTTTTGTGAGGCAAGGTAACAAGAAATAGCTTTTTTGGCACCGTTTTTTTTTTTTTGTTATTTACAACATTCATCAGACAGGTTAGATCATGTGGTAATTTTATAGAGCAGGTTGTCATGGACGCGGCGATACCTAAAATGTATACAATTTTTTTTATTTATGAAAGTTTTACACAATGATTTTATTTTTTAAACAAAAAAAATCATGTTTTAGTGTTTCCATAGTCTGAGAGTCATAATTTTTTTAGTTTTTGGGCGATTATCTTGGGTAGAGTATGATTTTTGCGGGATTAGATGACGGTTTGATTGACTCTATTTGGGCGTACATGCGACTTTTTTGATCACTTTTATTACCTTTTTTGTGAAGTAAGGTGGGCAAAATTTCAATTTCCTCATAGTTTTTATTTTTATGGCGTTCACCGTGCGGTGAAAGTAACATGATCGTTTTATAGATCAGGTCGTTATGGACGCGGCGATACCTAATATGGGTAGTGTATTTTTATTTTTTTTATTCAGTGATAAATGTGTTTTTTTTATCTTTACTTTTTTCACTTTTCTTTACATTTTTTTGACCCAGACCCACTTGGTTCTTGAAGGTCCAGTGAGTCTGATGTCTATATAATACAGTACAGTACACTATATAGTGTATTGTACTGTATTTTACTTACACTTTGTCTGAACAGATCTATGCCTTTAGCACAGATCTGTTCAGCACCATGGACAGCAGGATGCCTGAGAAGGCGTCCTGTTGCCATGGGAACCTTCCCCATCTGCCACAACTGAGCAGACAGGGAAGGGGAAGAAGGGGGCTGTCTGGGGGCTGCAAAGGCACAGCAGCCCCCGATGGGTGAGGGAGCTCCCTGACTGTTAACCTTTTCCATACAGCGGTCTGTATGGAAAGGGTTAAATGGCTGACATCACAGCACAGATGTCAGCCGTTTATACCAGAGTGTTAGCAATGTCAGTGTCAGCAATACCCACTGGCCACCAATGATTATTCAAGAGGAGGTGGGCGCGGGATCGTTATCCTCCTGCACCACCCGCTGACATAAAATCATTCAGGGGTGCAGGGGGTGTGAAAAATCTATAGTTTATGCACATTAAAGTTTCTGAACCCCCCCCCCCCTGCGCATTTAGCCGAGGTGCCTGCTCAATGATTTGAGCAGGCACCTTGTTCCGGTACGTTATGTGTCCTTAAGGACTCAGGAAACATGCGAGTTTTCCGCGCGGGTGCAATGCGTGAGGTGAACGCATTGCACCCGCACTGAATCCGGACCCATTCTCTTCAATGGGGCTGTGCAGATGAGCGGTGATTTTCATGCATCACTTGTGCGTTGCGTAAAAATCTCAGCATGTTCTATATTCTGCATTTTTCACATAACGCAGGCCCCATAGAAATGAATGGGTCTGCCTAAAAATTAACTCACCTCTTCCACTTGTTCGCGCAGCCGGCATCTTCTTTCTTCTTTTTTTAGGACCTGCAAAAGGACCTTTGCTGAATGAAGATAGAAGGATCTTCTCTCTTTATTCAGCAGGACCTGCGCTGACGTCACCACGTGGTGAGGGTGATCACGTCATCAAAGGTCCTTTTGCAGGTCCTGAAAGAAGGAGAAAGAAGACGATGCCGGCTGCGCGAACAACAGGATGAGGTGAGTTAATTTTTTATTTATTTTTTTAAACCCCTCAAGGGGTCATCAAAGGTCCTTTACCTGTATTTAATGCTCACCACAGGTCCTATTCAACAAAGGAGACACAAGGAGATGCCGGGCTTCGCGATCAAGTGGACTAAGGTGAGTTAAATTATTATTTTATTTTTTTAACCCCTCCAGCGCTGTTTTACTATGCATTCTGTATTCAGAATGCTATTATTTTCCCTTATAACCATGTTATAAGGGAAAATAATACAATCTTCAGAACATCAATCCCAAGCCCGAACTTCTGTGAAGAAGTTCGGGTTTGGGTACCAAACATACGCAATTTTTCTCACGTGAGTGCAAAACGCATTACAATGTTTTGCACTCGCGTGGAAAAATCGCACATTTTCCCGCAACGCACCCGCCTCTTATCCGGGCCAAAAATAAGACTCCCGTGTGAAAGAGGCCTAAGGGTACTGGTTCTAAGACCCTTATCGGAGCCTGCCTGCAAAAATTCTAACACTAGACCCACATCTAATTGCTTCTGTGGATCCCATCTGTTACCTGCAAAGGACAGAAAGGAGTTCCGTGTCTGTACATAAGTTCTGGAGATCTGTTTCCTACCATGAAGTAAAGTAGATATGACAGCATCGGTAAGGCCTCTTTGTTTAAATAAGAGCCGTTCAACCTCCAGGCAGTTAGATAAAGTTGTAGAACATTGGGGTGGAAGGCCATACCCACATGGAGAAGGTCTGGTATGGACGGCAGAATCCAGTATTCCCCTGCTGACAAACAGTGGAGCAGGAGGAACCAAGACCTTTTTGGCCACTAAGGGGCAATCATTATTACTTGTGCCACTTCTTCATCTTGGGATCTGAGAAAATGGAGTATACTTTACATGATGACCTCTGATTATGTGGTGCAGACTCAGGAAGGCTTGAAGAACCGCTGATAACTCCACCACTAACTGGACAGGTTGATTTCACAGAAGTGCGATTGACTTGGAGTTACATTGTGTTGTTTAAGTGTTCCCTTTAGTTTTTTGAGCAGTATATATTGTAGGAAGGCGCAAGGGTCCGTCATTGACGGAAGGTACGTGTCACCGAGGTTCCTGGCGTCGGTGAGATAAGAACCGGTAATTTTGTGTGTCAGCGGCAGCTAGTGCTCGCTGACACTGTTTTACTTGGTGTGGCTGTAAAGCCAATCCGGGCCGGTTCTTATTGGGAGCAGCCAAAGAGCAGGGTGGGTGGCTGTTCCCCACGTCCAGGCCAGGTTTTGGGCTGGGGTTTAAAAACCCAGCCAGCAGCTCAGCTGGGTGTGGATTGTATCCTCCATCTGACAGTGGAGCTCCGTCAGGTTCTGTTTTGAGACCTAAACATTTAGTACCGTGCTGGAGTGACACTGCTGGGAATCAGGCGCCCTAAAGCCTGCTGTGGACGGCTGTGGATTGCCCTGGACAAAACAGTCCGCCGGGTGACATCTTTGTTCTGTGGACTTTATGCGGTGTGAATTACCACCAGGACTCTGCAAAGTGTTTGTGTAACTTTTTTCCTTTGGTGTGAATAAACACTGAACTTTTTGCTTTACTACCTTGTTCTTGCCTCTGTACTGCGACCGCTTACCCTGCCTACCAGAGCAAATCCCTACAACCTACAGTACAGACCAAAAGTTTGGACACACCTTCTCATTCAAAGAGTTTTCTTTATTTTCATGACTATGAAGGCATCAAAACTATGAATTATCACATGTGGAATTATATACATAACAAACAAGTGTGAAACAACTGAAAATATGTCATATTCTAGGTTCTTCAAAGTAGCCACCTTTTGCTTTGATTACTGCTTTGCACACTCTTGGCATTCTCTTGATGAGCTTCAAGAGGTAGTCACCTGAAATGGTCTTCACTTCACAGGTGTGCCCTGTCAGGTTTAATAAGTGGGATTTATTGCCTTATAAATGGGGTTGGGACCATCAGTTGCGTTGAGGAGAAGTCAGGTGGATACACAGCTGATAGTCCTACTGAATAGACTGTTAGAATTTGTATTATGGCAAGAAAAAAGCAGCTAAGTAAAGAAAAACGAGTGGCCATCATTACTTTAAGAAATGAAGGTCAGTCAGCCGAAAAATTGGGAAAACTTTGAAAGTAAGGGCTATTTGACCATGAAGGAGAGTGATGGGGTGCTGCGCCAGATGACCTGGCCTCCACAGTCACCGGACCTGAACCCAATTGAGATGGACCGCAGAGTGAAGGCAAAAGGGCCAACAAGTGCCAAGCATCTCTGGGAACTCCTTCAAGACTGTTGGAAGACCATTTCAGGTGACTACCTTTTTAAGCTCATCAAGAGAATGCCAAGAGTGTGCAAAGCAGTAATCAAAGCAAAAGGTGGCTACTTTGAAAAACCTAGAATATGACATATTTTCAGTTGTTTCACACTTGTTTGCTATGTATATAATTCCACTTGTGTTAATTCATAGTTGTGATGCCTTCATTGCCATGAAAATAAAGAAAACTCTTTGAATGAGAAGGTGTGTCCAAACTTTTGGTCTGTACGGCAGCACGGTTGAATATCTCCCAGCTGGAAGAGAGAATATTCACTGCAAGGGAGTGAGAATCCAAGGGTGGAGGTCTGGGATCTCAGTGCGCAACCATCTCAAAGCCACCTCAGATGCCAACGAGCCTTCAGTTTGGTGTCAGGAGAGGGATCCGCCATAAACAGTATCGGGTAAGTAATTCTATATCTTTTCTATATATTATTACTACCCTATACTGTGAGAGCGGATTATCTGAGCCCGGTAAGCGCTTCTGTAGCGCCTCCCAGGAATCTGTTGTTCCTAAAGAAAATAAGGGGGTCTGGAGTCGCCCAATCAGAAGACAGTGCTGTGTGCCGGGGATATGTCTCCTAATACAAGTGTATATTGCTGTATAGTTGCTTCGGCATTTTTAGTCGTTATATAGGAGATGTAATGTCACGGTATAGATTGTACGCCAGTTCATTGACATTGAAGGTATAAAGTTGGCCAATCCATGAGCCTGGATCAGGAGAAATAGGATAAAACCATATAAACTGATGCACACACGGTTTGTCAGTAAGTACTTGCATCTGACGTCACATCCCTAGATAACCTTCACATTCCTCTGATCCCACTTTATTCTAGCTTAGTATAATGGGAAACTCCCAAGGTAAGGGGAATCCCAAGGAAACAGAATTTCAAAGTTTAGAACTAAAAATCATGTTCCTAAATCTGCTGCAAACCCCTCTACGGTGAAGCCGTCTCCTAAAAATAAATGAAAAACAGAAAATGTTTGTCCAGAGGTGTATAGGGTCATTTTACACTGACCTTTGGGTTGATAATACAGTCAGGTCCATAAATATTGGGACATGGACACAATTCTAACATTTTTGGCTCCATACACCAGCACAATGGATTTGAGATGAGACCGACAAGATGTGCTTTACCTGCAGACTGTCAGCTTTACCTGCAGACTGTCGGCTTTACCTGCAGACTGTCAGCTTTACCTGCAGACTGTCAGCTTTACCTGCAGACTGTCAGCTTTACCTGCAGACTGTCAGCTGTACCTGCAGACTGTCAGCTTTACCTGCAGACTGTCAGCTTTACCTGCAGACTGTCAGCTTTACCTGCAGACTGTCAGCTTTACCCGCAGACTGTCAGCTTTACCCGCAGACTGTCGGCTTTACCCGCAGACTGTCGGCTTTACCTGCAGACTGTCGGCTTTACCTGCAGACTGTCAGCTTTACCTGCAGACTGTCAGCTTTACCTGCAGACTGTCAGCTGTACCTGCAGACTGTCGGCTTTACCTGCAGACTGTCGGCTTTACCTGCAGACTGTCGGCTTTACCTGCAGACTGTCTGCTGTACCTGCAGACTGTCAGCTTTACCCGCAGACTGTCAGCTGTAATCTGAGGGATTTACATCCAGATCAGGTGAACGGTGCAGGAATTACAGCAGTTTGCATATACAATAATAATCATAAATCAAACTTTCACTTTTTAATACTTGGTTGCAAATCCTTTGCAGTCAATTACAGCCTGAAGTCTGGAACGCATAGACCTCACCAGACGCTGGTCTCATCCCTGGTGATGCTCTGCCCGGCCTCTACTGCAACTGTCTTCAGTTCCTGCTTGTTCTTGGGGCATTTTCCCTTCAGTTTTGTCTTCAGCAAGTGAAATGCTCAATCGGATTCAGGTCCGGGGATTGACTCGGCCATTGCAGAACATTCCACTTCTTTCCCTTAATAAACTCTTTGGTTGCTTTTGCAGTATGCTTTGGGTCATTGTCCATCTGCACTGTGAAGCGCCGTACAATGAGTTCTGAAGCATTTGGCTGAATATGAGCAGATAATATTGCCCGAAACCCTTCAGAATTCATCCTGCTGCTTTTGTCAGCAGTCACATCATCAATAAATACAGGAGAAGCAGTTCCATTGGCAGCCATACATGTCCACGCCATGACACTACCACCACCATGCTTCACTGATGAGGTGGTATGCTTAGGATCATGAGCAGTTCCTCTCCTTCTCCATACTGTTCTCTTCCCATCACTCTGGTACAAGTTGATCTTGGTCTCATCTGTCCATAGGATGTTCTTCCAGAACTGTGAAGGCTTTTTTAGATGTCGTTTGGCAAACTCTAATCTGGCTTTCCTGTTTTTGAGGCTCACCAATGGTTTACATCTTGTGGTGACACACATACACCTACCTCCTGGAGAGTGTTATTAATCTGGCCAACTGTTGTGAAGGGTGTTTTCTTCACCAGGGGAAGAAGTCTTTGGTCATCCACCACAGTTGTTTTCCGTGGTCTTCCGGGTCTTTTGGTGTTGCTGAGCTCACCGATGCGTTCTTTCTTTTTAAGAATGTTACAAACAGTTGTTTTGGCCTTGTCACAACCAGACATCTGAGAAGCTCTGACAGATGCCTTTCAGAACCTCCTCCTTGAGCTTTCTTTGTTTTGGTTTTCAGTTCCTCATCTCGTTAGCCTCTCTCAGCTGTCTTGTAGTTGGACTGATTGCATCCCTTTAAATACCTCCCCATAATGCATTAGTGTGCGGTTTATACAACTTCCTGGAGTGTGTGTGCATGCTGATCCTATTTCTTAGTCTTCTACAAGATAAGTGTTGTACATTCATTTGTGATTTTATGTTTGCTGGATCCCAGGTGACCCTGACTCCCTCCGTGTCTAGTGTAGGGAGCCGGTGGTCATGTCCCCTCACTATTGTAGGGTGTTCAGGTGTTATATAGTCGAGGTACGAGGATATGCGATCATCCACCATTGGGGTGTTCGCATAGGCTGAGCAGTCAGGGAGAGTGCCAGGTCTTATGCGGGGGTCTCCCTTTTGTTCCTTAGTTTTGGATCCAGTGAGTCATATATTCATTTTGCATTGTCTTGTTTCCTGTACACCGTCCGTGACATTATAAGCCGCCAAAAACCGTCTGAAGCATGGATCCGGTTTCACTTTTGACTGAACACATGCAGGGTCTTTCATTGGAGGTAGCAGATCTCCGTAAGACTCTTTCTCAGTTTCTAGTGACCGGTTCAGCTTGCGTTCATGGAATTTGTTCTGAGCCTAAGATCTCGCTCCCGGATACGTTCTCCGGGGGTAGTGAGAATTTTGTGCGTTTCAGAGAGGCTTGCAAACTCCATTTTCACCTTCTTCCCCATTCCTCTGGTGATGAGGAACGGAGGGTGGGGCTCATTATATCGCTGCTCAGGGGTAACGCTCAGTCGTGGGCCTTTTTGCTGCCGGTGGGGGCACGGCCCCTCCGTTCAGTGGATGAATTCTTTTTAGCCCTGGGTCAGATCTATGATGATCCGGATCGTGTTGCTTTGGCTGAGTCTAGACTACGTCTGTTATGCCAGGGTAAACAATCCGCAGAGATATACTGCTCAGAATTTCGGAGATGGGCAGCTGATACTGGTTGGAATGATGCTGCACTCCGAAGTCAATTTTGCCATGGTCTTTCAGAGGGATTGAAAGATGCATTTGCCTTTCATGAGAGGCCTATCTCCTTGGACTCTGCTATGTCTCAGGCCGTTCGTATTGACAGGCGTCTTAGAGAGAGAGGAGAGATCTCTCCTTCCTGTCATACTCAGTCCCAGGACAGTGCAGCGGTCTCATTCTGTGCGCAGGGGTCTCAGTCGCTGTAAGCCCCTTCTGAGCAGGAGCCCATGCAGCTGGGGTTGATTGCCTCTGACAATAGAAGATTCAGCCCGCATGGGAGGGTTTGTTTTTGTTGCGGAGGTATAAATCATTTGGCAAATGTTTGTCCCTCTAGGAGATTCAGGCAGTTTTCTGGGAGTAATAAAGAAACAAAAAGGAAAAAATCTTTTAAAAATGTTCCATCTGTTACTATTGGTAGGGTTGAGGCGGAAATTGAAGGTTTTCCGTTTGCTTGTAGTTCCCGTTTTGTCCTGCCTGCCAGGGTGGCGCTAGAGAGCAAGAAAATTTTTTGTGAGATTTTTGTAGATAGTGGAGCAGCTGTCAATCCCATTGATAATCATTTTGCGATAACTCATGGTTTCCAGGTGTGCACTTTGGGAAAGGATATTCCTGTTTTTGCTATTGATTCCGCTCCACTTTCTCAGAAATCATTAAAGGGCATAGTTCACAATATTCGTTTAATTGTGAGTGATGCTCATGTTGAGGATGTGTCATGTTTCGTCCTTAGCGGATTACCTACTCCTCTTGTGTTGGGGCTACCCTGGCTCTAAACATAACCCCACCATTGATTGGCAAGCGAGGCAAATAAATGGTTGGAGGGACTTTTGCAGAGAGAATTGCCTCACGACATCTGTTTCTGAGGTTTCTACTAAGACTGTACCACCTTTTCTCTCTGAATTTTTGGATGTCTTCTCTGAGAGTGGAGTTCAGGATTTGCCCCCGCACAGGGAGTACGATTGCCCTATTAATCTCATCCCAGGCGCCAAGCTGCCTAAATCTCGTTTATACAATCTTTCCCAACCTGAGAGGATCGCTATGCGTGCTTATATCTCTGAGAGTCTGAGAAAAGGACACATACGACCCTCGAAGTCACCTGTTGCCGCTGGTTTTTTCTTTGTTAAGAAAAAAGATGGTTCTTTAAGACCTTGTCTGGATTTCAGGGAGCTGAACAGTATCACTATTCGTGACCCTTATCCGCTTCCTCTGATCCCGGACCTGTTTAACCAGGTTGTTGGGGCTAAAGTCTTTTCCAAATTAGATCTAAGAGGGGCATACAACCTGGTCAGGGTCAGAGAAGGAGACGAATGGAAGACAGCCTTCAATAGCCCTGAGGGCCATTTTGAAAATTTGGTTATGCCTTTTGGTTTGATGAATGCCCCAGCCGTTTTTCAGCATTTCGTGAACAGCATTTTTTATCATTTAATGGGAAAATTTGTATTAGTGTATTTGGATGACATTTTGATTTTTTCTCCTGATTTCAAAACTCATAAGGAACATTTACGTCAGGTCTTGCTCATCCTGCGGGAGAATAAATTATACGCGAAACTGGAAAAAGGTGTGTTTGCGGTTCCAGAAATTCAATTTCTGGGGTTTCTTCTCTCCGCTTCTGGTTTTCGCATGGACCCCGAGAAGGTCCGCGCTGTGCTTGAGTGGGAGCTTCCTGAGAATCAGAAGGCGCTGATGCGTTTTTTGGGCTTTGCCAATTATTACAGGAAGTTTATTTTGAATTATTCCTCTATTGTTAAACCACTTACTGATATGACCAGAAAGGGGGTAGATTTTTCTTCCTGGTCAGTAGAGGCGAGTAAGGCCTTTTCTAATATCAAGGAGAGTTTTGCTTCCGCTCTCATCTTGGTACAACCTGATATCTCTCTACCCTTCATAGTTGAGGTTGATGCTTCTGAGGTGGGTGTGGGTGCGGTCTTGTCTCAGGGTCCCTCTCCTGCCAAATGGCGACTGTGTGCCTTTTTCTCGAAGAAACTCTCCTCCGCAGAGAGAAATTACGATGTGGGAGATAGGGAGTTGTTGGCCATCAAGTTGGCTTTTGAGGAATAGCGCCATTGGCTAGAGGGAGCCAGACACCCTATTACCGTGTTTACTGACCATAAAAATCTGGCCTACTTGGAGTCAGCCAAGCGTCTGAACCCGAGACAGGCCAGATGGTCTTTGTTCTTTTCAAGGTTTAATTTTGTTGTCACGTTCCGCCCTGGGGTTAAGAATGTGAAGGCAGATGCCCTGTCACGTTGTTTTCCGGGAGGTGGGAATTTTGAAGACCCGGGTCCCATTTTGGCTGAAGGTGTGGTGGTCTCTGCTCTTTATCCTGAATTGGAGGCAGAGGTGCAGGTAGCCCAGTCAGAGGCTCCTGATCTTTGTCCTCCTGGGAGGTTGTTTGTGCCTCTCGCTTTAGGATTTTTAAGGAACACCACGATACTGTCCTTGCTGGGCACCCGGGGGCAAGAGCCACAGTGGATCTCATCGCTCGGAGATTCTGGTGGCCTGCGCTTCGTAAGTCGGTTGAGGGTTTTGTGGCAGCCTGCGAGACTTGCGCTCGTGCCAACGTCCCTCATTCATGGCCATCAGGTCCTCTCCTTCCCTTACCCATTCCTTCTCGTCCTTGGAAACATCTGTCCATGGACTTTATAACAGACCTGCCTCGTTCCTTGGGGAAGACTGTGATTCTGGTGGTATCATAGTCTCTGATAGGGGCACGCAGTTTGTTTCCAGATTCTGGAAGGCTTTCTGATCTCGATTGGGGGTTCGGTTGTCATTCTCTTCTGCTTTCCACCCGCAGTCGAATGGCCAGACAGAGCGCGTAAATCAGAATCTGGAGACATATCTGCGCTGTTTTGTGGCGGAGAATCAGGAGGATTGGTGTACTTTTTTGTCCCTTGCTGAGTTTGCTTTAAATAACCGTCGTCAGGAGTCCTCTGATAAGTCACCATTTTTTGGTGCATATGGGTTTCATCCGCAGTTTGGGACATTCTCGGGAGAGGAGTCTTCTGGTTTACCTGATGAGGACAGATTCTCCTCGTCTTTGTCATCTATTTGGCAAAAGATTCAGGATAATCTAAAGAGCATGAGTGAGAGATATAAGCGTGTGGCAGATAAGAGACGTGTGCCTCGTCCGGACCTGAATGTTGGTGATCTGGTGTGGTTGTCTACCAAGAATATCAAATTGAAGGTTCCCTCCTGGAAGTTTGGTCCTAAGTTTATTGGGCCTTACAAAATCCTGTCTGTCATCAATCCTGTTGCCTACCGTCTTGATCTTCCTCAGACTTGTAAGATCCATAATGTTTTTCATAAGTCCTTATTAAAACCTTATGTTCAACCCATTGTACCCTTGCCTTTGCCTCCTCCTCCGATTATGGTTGATGGGAATCTTGAATTTCAGGTCTCTAGGATTGTGGATTCTCGTGTTGTCCGCGGTTCTCTCCAGTACCTCGTTCATTGGGAGGGTTATGGTCCTGAGGAGAGGATGTGGGTCCCAGTGACGGACATTAAGGCCACTCGTCTCATCAGGGCTTTCCATAGGTCCCATCCTGAGAAGGTGGGCTCTGAGTGTCCGGAGTCCACTCGTAGAGGGAGGGGTACTGTCACCACCAGACATCTGAGAAGCTCTGACAGATGCCTTTCAGAACCTCCTCCTTGAGCTTCCTTTGTTTTGGTTTTCAGTTCCTCATCTCGTTAGCCTCTCTCAGCTGTCATGTAGTTGGACTGATTGTATTCCTTTAAATTCCTCCCCATAATGCATTAGTGTGCGGTTTATACAACTTCCTGGAGTGTGTGTGCATGCTGATCCTATTTCCCAGTCTTCTACAAGATAAGTGTTGTACATTCATTTGTGATTTTATGTTTGCTGGATCCCAGGTGACCCTGACTCCCTCCGTGTCTAGTGTAGGGAGCCGGTGGTCATGTCCCCTCACTATTGTAGGGTGTTCAGGGGTTATATAGTCGAGGTACGAGGATATGCGATCATCCACCATTGGGGTGTTCGCATAGGCTGAGCAATCAGGGAGAGTGCCAGGTCTTATGCAGGGGTCTCCCTTTTTGTTCCTTAGTTTTGGATCCAGTGAGTCATATATTCATTTTGTATTGTCTTGTTTCCTGTACACCTTCCGTGACAATTAGGCATTCACAGGATAAATAAGTGTCGACCATTACAGGTCCCAAAAATTAGGCATTCAACGGACATAAAAGGCCTTTTATGCCGCTGTATTTACCGAAGACAGGGACCATAAACTGTTATGGATGGTGGCGGATATTTGTGGGCTGTTATGAGGAATTTGAATCAAACATGGTCTACTGGTCACATGTGTTGCATTCCTCTGAGATCCATGCCTCATTCATTTTTAGAAAGGTGAGGTAGTAAGCACTGTCGTGAGCTAGGCGAGTGTGCTTATCGGTCACGATCCCCCCCTGCTGCGCTGAACGTCCTTTCGGACAGGAAACTGGACGAGGGGCAAGCCAACAGTTCCATTGCAAATTGTGCAAGCTCTGGCCAGAGGTGGAGCCTGCCCACCCAGTAGTCCAGGGGTTCCTCGCTTCTCAGAGCGTCCAAATCGGCCGTTAACCCGATGTAGTCGGACACCTGCCGGTCTAGGCGTTCCCTTAGGCTGGATCCGGAGGACAGCTGTCAATAGGTCGGCTGAAAGAATGATCTCCTATCAGAAGTGACCAACACATCTTCAAACCACCCTCTTCTTGCAGGCGCTGTTGGATTGGTACCCGCAACAGTTTCTCTGTGAGTGGAAATTCCTCTGCCAGCGCCCAAAAAAGCAGAAGGTAGCATTTCTCTAAGCAAGGCCTGGAAGTGCTGCATTCTGACAGCCCTCTGTGATGGTGGTAACATTTCCGCCATTTTCTGTTTGTACAGGGGGTCTAAGTACATTGCCACCCAGTACTGGTCCTTGCCCTTTATGCTTTTTATACCGAGGTCCCTCTTAAAACACTGGAGCATAAAGGCCCCCATTTGCACTAAACTGGAAGCGGAGTAGTGCCCTGGCTCCTGCTTATCATCCAGGATAATGTCGTCCTCGTTCTCCTCCCCCCATCTACGGACAACACCGGGGATCTTAGAAAGGTTTAAAGCATGCTCTTCTTGCTCCTCCTCCCCCCAGGCACCATCCTCCTCTGACTCCTCTTCAGACTCCTGTTGTTGACTTGTCTCAGATGGAGTAGCCCCCCTGGGAATTCATCCAGCATTGCGAATTCCTCATCTTCCTGCTCCTCGACAGCTTGATCAATGACACGACGCAATGCACGCTCCAGAAAGAAGACAAAAGGTACAATGTCACTGATGGCGCCCTGGCTTCGACTGACCAGTTTGGTGATCTCATCAAATGGCCGCAGAAGTCTGCATGTGTCACCCATGAGCAGCCACTGGCGTGATGAAAAAAAAACAAGCTCCCAGAACCTGTCCTGCTGCAGAGTTCGTACAGGTAGTCGTTAACTGCACGTTTCTGCTGGAGCAGACTATCGAGCATATACAAGGTTGAGTTCCATCGCGTCGGGCAGTCACAAATAAGACGTCTCACAGGCAGGTTGTGTCGCCGCTGAATGTCAGCAAGGTGAGCCATGGCCGTGTAAGATCTTCTGAAATGTCCGAGATTTTCCTGGCCTGCCGCAAGACGTCCTGGACCCCGGGGTATTTGGCAACGAATCGCTGCATGACCAAGTTCAGGACGTGTGTCATTTTGCCCTGTTTCAGCGTGCTCAGCAGATTGGCACCGTTGTCGCACACCACTTTACCAACTGTCAAATTGAGCGGTGTTAGCCACTGATCGGCCTGTGACCGCAGAGCTGAAAGGAGTGCAGGACCGGTCTGGCTCTTGGCTTCCAGGCACAATAGCCGCAGCACAGCATGGCAACGTCTCACCTGGCAGGTAGAATAGGTTCTGGGGATCTTGGGCGGCGCGGCGGAAGAGACGGTAGCAGTGGAAAAGGAGGAGTCAGCCGAGGAGGAGAGGGAGGATGGAGTAGGAGGAGGAGAAGTAAAGGCAGGCCTGCATGCAATCCACGGCGGTAAAACCAAATCTACACGGGTGCCATGGGTTAAATGCTTATTGGCCGTCAAAAGGTTCACCCAGTGGGCAGTAAAAGTTATATACCTTCCCTGCCTGTGTTTGCTAGACCACGTGTCTGTGGTCAGATGTATCTTGGCACAGACACTGTGTGCCAGAGATACATTCACTTGCCGCTGAACGTGGCCATATAGCTCTGGGATACCCTTCTGCGAGAAATATTTCCTTCCTAGGACCTTCCATTGTGGTGTTCCAATGGCCACAAATTTTCGAAAGGCCTCCGAGTCCACCAGTTTATATGGCAGTAGTTAGCGGGCTATCAGTTCCGACAAGCCAGCGGTCAACCGTTGGGCAAGAGGGTTATCTGGCATCATAATTTTTTTTTACGCTCGAACATTTGGGCCACGGAAGCCTGCTTTTTTCCTGACAAACGTGAGGACGGCATGATATAAGGTGGAGTGGAGGACAATTGTGAGGAGAGAGGAGAAGGAGAAGAGGCTGGACGGTGAGAGCCTGGAGTGAGGCTTTGTGGGTTCTGATGGCGTTGCTCCCACTGGGCTCCGTGACGGGAGGCCAGGTGCCTTCTTAAGGCGCACGTCCCTAGGTGAGTGTTGGGCTTACCGCGACTTATGTGTTGACTGCAAAGGCTGCAGATGGCAACACAATTGTCAGCAACTGACACATAAAAAAAAGCCCACACTGCGGAGCCATGTGCCGGCGTCCTGGGAGCGCCAGATGTGACCGTACATGGTTGATGGCTCGCTCCAGATACATTAGCAGTCTGGTTTGTCCCTCCTGTGCAATGTAATTTCGGTCTGCTTCTCCTCCCTGTCTGCTGGTCCATCTCTCCCTCTGAACTCCCCTCCTCTTCCTCTCTTGTGGGCACCCACGTTACGTCCATAGACACGTCATCATCGACGTCACCTTCCCCACAACAAACATTAGAGATCTGTCACGGCGGACAGGAACTCAGATACACAAACAACCAAATACACAAGTGTCTAGGCTAGATGCTGGGGAAAGGTCACCTCCTAGCACATCCCTGACTTCTCTCCCTATGCTGCTAAGCCCACTTTCAGACATTGAAGGTAGGTAAATAGTGTCCTCGTGCCTGGGCTGCAAACACCATAGAATCCCTGAGATGGTGAAAGGGGAGAAGGGGCAGAAGACACACAAATAGCCTAGACCGCAAACAACACAACAGAAAAGAAACTTATCTGAGCTGGAACAGACAATCCTTCCTTCCTGAATCCTAGACCAGAATGAATACTATAACCCGCACGGCCCTCTGGGAGAGAAGGCCATTTAAGCCAATGACCCCACCCAGAGCACCTGAAGGAAGGCGGATCCAGCATGATTCCAAAACAAACAAAAAGGTTAGACACGTGCTGCCAATCTGACAGATCTCCGCACAATGTCCGAGCAGGGCATGACAAGATCTTAGAGTAGGCAGCAACAGTGGGGGCCAATCTCCTTGGGCTGATCTGGGTAGTGTCGTCAGATTGCTGAGTGGTGGCTGTTGCTACCTCCTCTTCCTGATCCGATGCAAAGAATGGCTGCACATTGGAAATGTCTTGTGATGGATCGGAAAATAATTCCTCTGACTCGAGCGGAGGGGATATGGTGGTGGTGGTGTCTTTGGGGGTGCACACAGCAGAGAGTGAAGAGGGTGCAGATAGAGAGGATGAGGAGGGTTCAGAAGCGGAAGGCTGAGTGAGCCACTCAACCAAGTCTGGTGCGTCCTTTGACGTAATTGAACTCACCTTCTGCAACTTTCCACTTCGGCCTGGTGCTCCTGCCTGACCCCTACCACCCCTGCGGAAGGGCCTGCCTCTTCCTCTGCCTGTCATTTTTTAAATGACCCGGTGACAAAAGTCTCTAGAGAAGCGCAGTGTATGTGGAAGAAGGTATATCGCACCCCGCTTCAATATGTCGTTTTGGGGGGACACTGGTCTATCACACCAGTTATAAAAAAATATTTCCGTTAAATTTTCTCTCTGTGTGTAGCAGAGGTAACGCAGTGAAAGCGGCTGAATTTCTGCAGCACACAAATACACAATTTGAGTAGTATATTCTTATATAACACCCCTCTTCAATATGTGGTTTTGGGGGCCACTGGTCTATCACACCAGTTCTAATACTTTTTCTAATTGCGTTTGTCACTCTTTGTCGTTGTAGTGTCGCTGCAGAACCGCTCACCAGTCACAAGGCTGCACTATACAAATCCACTATAATAGGCTTTCTATATTAGAAAGTATATTATAAGTGTATTACACCCCTATATACTGCACACCAATCAATAGCACACCTATACCAGTCCTTAACCCCTAAAGGACTCAGCCCTATTTCACCTTAAGGACTTGGCCATTTTTTGCAAATCTGACCAGTGTCACTTTAAGTGGTGATAACTTTAAAACGCTTTGACTTATTCAGGCCATTCTGAGATAGTTTTTTCGTCACATATTGTGCTTCATGACACTGGTAAAATGAAGTAAAAAAATAATAACTTTTATTTATAAACAATACTAAATTTACCCAAAATTTGTAAAAAAGATTGCAAATTTCCAAGTTTCAATTTTTCAACTTCTATAATACATAGTAATACCTCCAAAAATAGTTATTACTTTACATTCCCCATATGTCTACTTCATGTTTGGATCATTTTGGGAATGATATTTTATTTTTTGGGGGATGTTACAAGGTTTAGAAGTTTAGAAGCAAATCTTGAAATTTTTCAGAAATTTTCAAAAACCCAATTTTTAGGGACCAGTTCAGGTCTGAAGTCACTTTGCAAGGCTTACATAATAGAAACCTCCCAAAAATGACCCCATTCTAGAAACTACACCCCTTAAGGCATTCAAAACTGATTTTACAAACATTGTTAACCCTTTAGGTGTTCCACAAGAATTAATGGAAAATAGAGATACAATTACAAACTTTTTTGGCAGATTTTCCATTTTAATAATTTTTTTCCAGTTACAAAGAAAGGGTTAACAGCCAAACAAAACTCAATATTCATGGCCCTGATTCTGTAGTTTACAGAAACACCCCATATGTGGTCGTAAACCTCTGTACGGGCACACGGCAGGGCACAGAAGGAAAGGAATGCCATGCGGTTTTTTGACACCATGTCCCATTTGATGCCCCCCTGATGCACCCCTAGAGTAGAATTTCCAAAAAAGTGTCCCCATTTTAGAAACTACGGGATAAGTTGGCAGTATTGTTGGTACTAGTTTAGGGTACATATGATTTTTGGTTGCTCTATATTACACTTTTTGTGAGGCAAGATAACAAGAAATAGCTGTTTTGGCACCGTTTTTATTTTTTGTTATTTACAACATTCATCTGACAGGTTAGATCATGTGGTATTTTTATAGACCAGGTTGTCACGGATGTGGCGATACCTAATATGTATACTTTTTTTTTTTATATATGTAAGTTTTACACAATGATTTCTTTTTTGAAGCAAAAAATATCATGTTTTAGTGTTTTCATGGTCTGAGAGCCATCATTTTTTCAGTTTTTGGGCAATTACCTTGGGTAGGATATGATTTTTGCGGGATGAGATGACGGTTTTATCGGCACTGATTTGGGGTGCGTGTGACTTTTTGATCGCTTGCTATTACACTTTTTGTGATGTAAGGTGACAAAAAATGGTTTATGTTTTTTTTTAGTTTTTTTTTAGTTTTTTTTTACGGTGTTCATCTGAGGGGTTAGTCATGTGATATTTTTATAGAGCCGGTCGATACGGATGCGGCGATACCTAATATGTATACTTTTTCTTCATTTATGTAAGTTTTTCACAATAATATTTTTGAAACAAAAGAAAATCATGTTTTAGTGTCTCCATATTCTGAGAGCCATAGTTTTTTCAGTTTTTGGGCGATTATCTTAGGTAGGGTCTCATTGTTTGCGGGATGAGGTGAGTTTGATTGGCACTATTTTGGGGTGCATATGACTTTTTGATCGCTTGCTATTACATTTTTTGTGATGTACGGTGACAAAAAAACGCAATTAAACTTAACGGTAATTCAGTTTCCTTGAATCCACCATGACGGCCCACAATAAGATTGACCCTTGACCTCTGTAGGGGCAGGAACACATGAAGAGAGTTTAAATTCCCCCCACCCCTCCACCTCCTCAGTGCTTTACAAATTACCCGAAAGGTGGAACAAAAATTAAAAAGATATTGTTTCATACCCCTTAATATATTATCATCTATATCTTTTCCCCGTGTAATATTATATACACAAACCTCTTTTTTTATATATATATATATATATATATATATATATATATACAGTACAGACCAAAAGTTTGGACACACCTTGTCATTCAAAGAGTTTTCTTTATTTTCATGACTATGAAAATTGTAGATTCACCCTGAAGGCATCAAAACTATGAATTACCACATGTGGAATTATGTACATAACAAAAAAGTGTGAAACAACTGAAAATCTGTCATATTCTAGGTTCTTCAAAGTAGCCACCTTTTGCTTTGATTACTGCTTTGCACACTCTTGGCATTCTCTTGATGAGCTTCAAGAGGTAGTCACCTGAAATGGTCTTCCAACAGTCTTGAAGGAGTTCTCAGAGATGCTTAGCACTTGTTGGCCCTTTTGCCTTCACTCGGCGGTCCAGCTCACCCCAAACCATCTCGATTGGTCAAAGGCAGCACGCCATCACTCTCCTTCATGGTCAAATAGCCCATACACAGCCTGTAGGTGTGTTTGGGGTCATTGTCCTGTTGAAAAATAAATGATGGTCCAACTAAACGCAAACCGGATGGAATAGCATGCCGCTGCAAGATGCTGTGGTAGCCATGCTGGTTCAGTATGCCTTCAATTTTGAATCAATCCCCAACAGAGTCACCAGCAAAGCACCCCAACACCATCACACCTCCTCCTCCATGCTTCACGGTGGGAACCAGGCATGTAGAGTCCATCCGTTCACCTTTTCTGCGTCGCACAAAGACACGGTGGTTGGAACCAAAGATCTAAAATTTGGACTCCTCAGACCAAAGCCCAGATTTCCACTGGTCTAATGTCCATTCCTTGTGTTCTTTAGCCCAAACAAGTCTCTTCTGCTTGTTGCCTGTCCTTAGCAGTGGTTTCCTAGCAGATATTCTACCATGAAGGCCTGATTCACACAGTCTCCTCTTAACAGTTGTTCTAGAGATGTGTCTGCTGCTAGAACTCTGTGTGGCATTGAACTGGTCTCTAATCTGAGCTGCTGTTGTTAACCTGCGATTTCTGAGGCTGGTGACTCGGATGAACTTATCCTCCGGTTACTCTTGGTCTTCCTTTCCTGGTGCGGTCCACATGTGAGCCAGTTTCTTTGTAGCTCTTGATGGTTTTTGTGACTGCTCTTGGGGACACTTTCAAAGTTTTCCCAATTTTTTCGGACTGACTGACCTTCATTTCTTAAAGTAATGATGGCCACTCGTTTTTCTTTACTTAGCTGCTTTTTTCTTGCCATAATACAAATTCTAACAGTTTATTCAGTAGGACTATCAGCTGTGGATCCACCGGACTTCTCCACAACGCAACTGATGGTCCCAACCCCATTTATAAGGCAAGAAATCCCACTTATTAAACCTGACAGGGCACACCTGTGAAGTGAAAACCATTTCAGGTGACTACTTCTTGAAGCTCATCAAGAGAATGTCAAGAGTGTGCAAAGCAGTAATCAAAGCAAAAGGTGGCTACTTTGAAGAACCTAGAATATGACTAATTTATTAGTTGTTTCACACTTTTTTGTTATGTATATAATGCCACATGTGATAATTCATAGTTTTGATGCCTTCAGTGTGAATCTACAATTTTCATAGTCATGAAAATAAAGAAAACTCTTTGAATGAGAAGGTGTGTCCAAACTTTTGGTCTGTACTGTATATATATTTTTTATTTTTTTTTAGGGATGGGAATAGTACGGGCCGTCATGATGGATTCAAGTAAACGGAATTACCGGTAAGTCTAATTGCGGTTTTTCCATTTCATCCACCATGACGGCCCACAATGAGATGTAACAAATTACTAAGTGGGTGGGGATATCACCTGTAAAACCTTCCGGCCAAAAAGAGCTTCATTCGAGTCCGGAAGACTAAGACGATAGTGTCTTACAAAGGTATTTGCACTTGACCAGGTTGCAGCCCTACAGATCTGGTCAAGTGAGACACCTCCTTTTTCAGCCCAAGAGGAGGCTGTGGCCTTAGTGGAATAGGCTTTAACAGCTCCAGGGCTGGGTTTGCCCTGTATCACATAGCAACACTCAATGGTGGATCTAATCCATCTAGCTATGGAGGATTTAGAGAGCTTCTTCCCCTTATTTTTTCCTGAGAACTGCATTAGGAGATTATTATCCGTCCTAAATGCTTTGGTAGACTCAAGATATTGAATGACAGTATTTCTAACATCTAATAGACGCATTTTATCGCCTGATCCTGTATCTTCAGACCCGGTGTTAGAGGGTAGGAATATTTCCTGGTCCCGTTGGAAGGATGAGACCACCTTAGGGAGGAACCCTGGGTCGAACGTCAGGCGAATGTGATCTTCGTTGATTTGGAGATTTGGTTCCTTGCAGGGAAGGGCTTGAAGTTCTCCAATACGTCTGGCTTAGGTTATTGCTATCAGGAAAGCGGTTTTTAAGGAAAGGTGCTTTAAAGAAATATCTGACAGCGGCACAAAGGGAGGTTTTGTTAAACCCTCTAGGACGATGTTTTAGGTCCCAAGTTGGAGCCCTAGATCTTAGAGTGGGTCTTAATCTGATTGCTGCTCTGATGAATCTCCTGATCCATCTGTGATTGGCTAGGCTGCAGTCGTAGAAGGTGCGAAGAGCCGATATTTGTACTTTCAGGGTACTAGGTCTCAATCCTAATTCCAAGCCATTCTGAAGGAAATCTAGAATTTTATTGATGGGAGGAGAGGAGGTGTCTGGGTGATCAACCCCTAACCAATTATTTTTTCCAGATTCTTAGGTAGATGGAAGATGTAACTTTTTTTCTACTGGCCCTGAGTGTGAGGATCACTCTATCTGAAAGGCCTTTACTTCTTAAAGTCTCGCTCTCAGGATCCAAACGGCTAGTCTGAATATTTTTGGGTCGGGATGTAGAAGAGGGCCCTGGACTAGCATGTCTCTCTGAAATGGTATCTCCCAAGGATCTTCCAACGACAGCTGTTTCAGAGTAGAAAACCAACTCCTCTTTGGCCATAGGGGGGCTATCAGGATGAGAGTGGTTGGTTCTCCTAGGAACTTCTGGATGACTCGATGTATTAGAGGTATTGGAGGAAATGCGTATGCTAGTCTCCATCTCCAGTGTATTGACAGGGCGTCTATCGCACAAGGTCCGTCCTCTAGATTTAGGGAGCAAAAGAGCTCTACCTGAGTGTTTTGTCTGGAAGCGAATAAGTCTATTTAGGGCTGACCCCATCTTTGGGATATCTTCTGAAAGATTTCCCTGTTCAGGGACCATTCTCCTGGATCTATTCTTTCTCTGCTCAGGTAGTCTGCTACTGTATTTTTGCATCCTTTTAATTGGACGGCGGAGAGCGATAAGGTGTTTTTTTCTGCCCAAGAAAAGATTCTTTTTGCCACTCCTCCAAGCAAGCATGACTTTTTCCCTCCTAGGTGCCTCAAATATGCCACCGTTGTGGTGTTGTCGGACAGTATCTTTAAGTGTTGACCCTTTAACAGGTCTTCTCCTTTTGTTATCGCCTCGAGGACAGCATACAGTTCTCTGTAGTTGGATGACCTTCTTTTTATGTCTTCTGGCCAAGTATCCTGAAACAGATGGTCTCCTATTTTGGCTCCCCAGCCCTCGAGACTTGCATCTGTTATTACCTAAACCACAGGATGGATCCGCCACGCTAGACCTCCAAGTCGTCTTCTTTTTTGCTTCCACCAGTTGAGATCCGTTTTCAGACTGTGGTATCCATATTCTTCTGTCTAGGTCTACCTGTTTTCCATTCCATTCTCTTAGAATCCAACTCTGGATTATCCTGATGGAGCATCTGTGAGAACTCTGAAACATCCTGATTTTCTCTATCAGCACCGCTGTTTTGTCCTGAGGAAGAAAGGTTTTTAGTAAGGTTGAGTCCAGTTCTACCCCTAGGAACCTTATTCTTCTGGATGGAGTAAGTGTGGATTTTTTTATGTTTATAATCCAACCGAGAAGCTTTAGAATCTCTGAAAACCTTTGAGTTGCCGATAGGTTTTCTTCTTCTGTTCTGCCCAGAATCAGGAAATCGTCGAGGTATGGGATAATCGTTATACCTTCTCGGCGAAGATAAGCCACCGTTTCTACCACGATTTCTGTGAAAATTCTGGGTGCCAAGGAGATGCCGAATGGAAGGGCGACGTACTGAAAGTGGTGGATCGAACCATCCACCCCCTTTAGTGCGAACCGTAAATATTTTTGAGAGAGATGATGAATAGAGATATAGTAATATGCGTCTTTGAGGTCGATCGACGACATAAATGCCCCTTTTTGTATGAGAGGAATTGTGGATGGGATGGTTTTCATCCTGAATTTCCTGTACAGAATGGATCTGTTTAAAGGCTTTAGATTTATTATGGTTTGAAAATACTGGTCTAGTTTTTTTTTACTAGAAAGAGGTTGGAATAGAATCCTCTCCTCTCTTATAGTACTGGGACCTTTTGAATTATACCTAGATCTAGAAGGTCTCGGACACCCTGCCATATCTTTGGTAGTTCTGTTCTGGGCCGAGTGTCACAACCAGACAGCTGAGAAGCTCTGACAGAAGCCTTTCAGAACCTCCTCCTTGAGTTTTCTTTGTTTTGAATTTCAGTTCCTCATCTCGTTAGCCTCTCTCAGCTGTCATGTAGTTGGACTGATTGCATCCCTTTAAATTCCTCCCCATAATGCATTAGTGTGTGGCTTATACAACTTCCTGGAGTGTGTGTGCATTCTGATCCTATATTCCAGCCTTCTACACGATAAGTGCTGTACATTTATTAGTGATTTTCTGTTTGCTGGATCCCAGGTGACCCTGACTCCCTCCGTGTCTAGTGTAGGGAGCCGGTGGTCGTGTCCCCTCACTATTGTAGGGTGTTCAGGTGGTATATAGTTGAGGTACGTGGATATGCGATCATCCACCATTGGGATTTTCGCATAGGCTGAGCAGACAGGGAGAGAGCCAGGTCTGATGCAGGGGTCTCAGTCGCTGTCAGCCCCTTCTGAGCAGGAGCCCATGCAGCTGGGGTTGATTGCCTCTGACAATAGAAGATTCAGCCCGCATGGGAAGGTTTGTTTTTGTTGTGGAGGTATAAATCATTTGGCAAATGTTTGTCCCTCTAGGAGATTCAGGCAGTTTTCTGGGAGTAATAAAGAAACAAAAAGGAAAAAATCTTTAAAAAATGTTCCATCTGTTACTATTGGCAGGATTGATGCGGAAATTGAAGGTTTTCCGTTTGCTTGTAGTTCCCGTTTTGTCCTGCCTGCCAGGGTGGCGCTAGAGAGCAAGAACATTTTTTGTGAGATTTTTGTGGATAGTGGAGCAGCGGTCAATCTCATTGATAATCATTTTGCGATAACTCATGTTTTCCAGGTGTGCACTTTGGGAAAGGATATTCCTGTTTTAGCTATTGATTCCGCTCCACTTTCTCAGAAATCCTTAAAGGGCATAGTTCACAATATTCGTTTAATTGTGAGTAATGCTCATGTTGAGGATGTGTCATGTTTCGTCCTTAGCGGATTACCTACTCCTCTTGTGTTGGGGCTACCCTGGCTCACTAAACATAACCCCACCATTGATTGGCAAATAAATGGTTGGAGTGACTTTTGCAGAGAGAATTGCCTCATGACATCTGTTTCTGAGGTTGCTACTAAGACTGTACCATCTTTTCTCTCTGAATTTTCGGATGTCTTCTCTGAGAGGGGAGTTCAGGATTTGCCCCCGCACAGGGAGTACGATTGCCCTATTAATCTCATCCCAGGCGCCAAACTGCCTAAATCTCGTTTATACAATCTCTCCCAACCTGAAAGGGTCGCTATGCGTGCTTATATCTCTGAGAGTCTGAGAAAGGGACACATACGACCCTCGAAGTCACCTGTTGCCGCTGGTTTTTTCTTTGTTAAGAAAAAAGATGGTTCTTTAAGACCATGTCTGGATTTTAGTGAGCTGAACAGTATCAGAATTCGTGACCCTTATCCGCTTCCTCTGATCCCGGACCTGTTTAACCAGATTGTTGGGGCTAAAGTTTTTTCCAAGTTGGATCTAAGAGGGGCATACAACCTGGTCAGGGTCAGAGTAGGAGACGAATAGAAGACGGCCTTCAATACCCCTGAGGGCCATTTTGAGAATTTGGTTATGCCTTTTGGTTTGATGAATGCTCCAGCCGTCTTTCAGCATTTTGTGAACAGCATTTTTTATCATTTAATGGGGAAATTTGTATTAGTGTATCTAGATGACATTTTGTATTTTTCTCCTGATTTTTCCGCTCCCATCTTGGTACAACCTGATATTTCTCTGTCCTTCATAGTTGAGGTGGACGCTTCTGAGGTGGGTGTGGGTGCGGTCTTGTCTCAGGGTCCCTCTCCTGCCAAATGGCGACCGTGTGCCTTTTTCTCGAAGAAACTCTCCTCCGCAGAGAGAAATTACGATGTGGGAGATAGGGAATTGTTGGCCATCAAGTTAGCTTTTGAGGAATGGCGCCATTGGCTAGAGGGAGCCAGACACCCTATTACCGTGTTTACTGACCATAAGAATCTGGCCTACTTGGAGTCAGCCAAGCGTCTGAACCCGAGACAGGCCAGATGGTCTTTGTTCTTTTTAAGGTTTAATTTTGTTGTCACGTTCCGCCCTGGGGATAAAAATGTGAAGGCGGATGCCCTGTCACAGTGTTTTCCGGGAGGTGGGAATTTTGAAGACCCGGGTCCCATTTTGGCTGAAGGTGTGGTGGTCTCTGCTCTTTTCCTGAATTGGAGGCAGAGGTGCAGGTAGCCCTATCAGAGGCTCCTGATCTTTGTTCTCCTGGGAGGTTGTTTGTGCCTCTCGCTTTAAGACACAAGATTTTTAAGGAGCACCACGATACTGTCCTTGCTGGGCACCCGGGGACAAGAGCCATAGTAGATCTCATCGCTCGGAGATTCTGGTGGCCGGCGCTTCGTAAGTCGGTTGAGGGTTTTGTGGCAGCCTGCGAGACCTGCGCTCGTGCCAAAGTCCCTCATTCACGGCCATCAGGTCCTCTCCTTCCCTTACCCATTCCTTCCCGTCCTTGGACACATCTGTCCATGGACTTCATTACGGACCTGCCTCGTTGCTCGGGGAAGACTGTGATTCTGGTGGTGGTGGACCGTTTTAGCAAAATGGTGCATTTCATCCCTTTTCCTGGCTTGCCCAATGCTAAGACGCTGGCGCAGGCATTTATTAATCACATTGTCAAATTGCATGGCATTCCTTCAGACATAGTCTCTGATAGGGGCACGCAGTTTGTTTCCAGATTCTGGAAGGCTTTCTGTTCTCGCTTGGGGGTTCGGTTGTCATTTTCTTCTGCTTTCCACCCGCAGTCAAATGGCCAGACAGAGCGCGTCAATCAGAATCTGGAGACATATCTGCGCTGTTTTGTGGCAGAGAATCAGGAGGATTGGTGTTCTTTTTTGTCCCTTGCTGAGTTTGCTTTAAATAACCGTCGTCAGGAGTCCTCTGATAAGTCACCATTTTTTGGTGCATATGGGTTTCATCCGCAGTTTGGGACATTCTCTGGAAAGGGGTCTTCTGGTTTACCTAATGAGGACAGATTCTCCTCGTCTTTGTCATCTATTTGGCAAAAGATTCAGGATAATCTAAAGAGCATGAGTGAGAGATATAAGCGTGTGGCAGATAAGAGACGTGTGCCTGGTCCGGACCTGAATGTTGGTGATCTGGTGTGGTTGTCTACTAAGAATATCAAATTGAAGGTTCCCTCCTGGAAGTTGGGTCCTAAGTTTATTGGGCCTTACAAAATCTTGTCCGTCATCAATCCTGTTGCCTACCATTTTGATCTTCCTAAGACTTGGAAGATCCATAATATTTTTCATAAGTCCTTATTAAAACCTTATGTCCAACCCATTGTACCCTCGTTTTTGCCTCCTCCTCCGATTGTGGTTGATGGTAATCTTGAATTTCAGGTCTCTAGGATTGTGGATTCTCGTGTTGTCCGCGGTTCTCTACAGTACCTCGTTCATTGGGAGGGTTATGGTCCTAAGGAGAGGATGTGGGTCCCAGTGACGGACATTAACCCCTTCCCGACCTATGACGTGTATACTCGTCATGGAGCACTGCTACTTAGTGCTCCAGGACGAGTATAAACGTCATGGCATTAAACTGTCACCATGTCTGCAGACATGGTGACAGCGCTGAGTGCCGGCTGTTACACACAGCCAGGCACCCAGGGTCAATGCCGAGGGGGGTCCTGTGACCCCCCCCCCCCCCCGTATCGGCAATCGCTTCAAACCGCAGGTCAATTCAGACCTGCGGTTTGCAGCGCTTTATGTCGTTTCTGATCCCTGCGGTCCCTGACCGCGGGGATCAGAAACGTTAAAATTTCCAAAATAAAGTTTTTTTACCCCCCCCCCCCTGCACCCCTGAATGGTATTATGTGGGCGGGTGGTGCAGGGGGAGGGTTGCGGGCGGTGCGGGAGGCGGGCGGTGCGGCAGGCGGGATCGCGATCCCCCGCCCGCCTCCCCTTCAATAATCGTTGGTTTCTAGTGGGTATACCAGGGTGCCAGCACATTGCTGGCACCCTGGTATAAATGGCTGACATCGTTGTTGCGATGTCAGCCGTTTAACCCTTTCCATACAGTGGTCCATACGGACCGCTGTATGGAAAAGGTTAACAGCGCAGGGAGCTCCCTCTCCGATCGGGGGGCTGCTGTGCCTTTGCAGCCCCCCGATGGGAGAGGGAGAGAGCCCCCAGACAGACCCCCGACACCCCAGTCCTCACCCTTCCCCGGCTGCGCAGTTGTGACAGACGGGAAGGTTCCCATGGCAACAGGATGCCTTATCAGGCGTCCTGCTGTCAATGGTGCTGAACAGATCTATGCTGAAGGCATAGATCTGTTCAGGCAAACTGTAAGTAAAATACAGTACAGTACAATATATATTGTACTGTACTGTATTATACAGACATCAGACCCACTGGATCTTCAAGAACCAAGTGGGACTGGGTAAAAAAAATGAAAAAAAAGAAGTGAAAAAAGTAAAAGATAAAAAAAAAACATTTATCACTGAATACAAATTGAAAAAATAAAATACACTACATATATTAGGTATCGCCGCGTCCGTAACGACCTGATCTATAAAACAATACTGTTACTTTCCCCGCACGGTGAACGCCATAAAAATTAAAAAATTAAAACTATGAGGAAATAGAAATTTTGCCCACCTTACTTCCCAAAAAAGATAATAAAAGTGATCCAAAAAGTCGCATGTACGCCAAAATAGTGCCAATCAAACCGTCACCTCATCCCACAAAAAATGAGCCCCTACATGAGACAATCGCCTAAAAACTGAAAAAACTATGGCTCTCAGACTATGGAGACACTAAAACATGATTTTTTTTGTTTTCAAAAATGATATTATTGTGTAAAACCTAGATAAATAAAAAAAAAGTAGACATATTAGGTATTGCCACATCCGTAGGAACCTTCTCTATAACAATAGCACATGATCGTACCTGTCAGATGAACGTTGCAAATAATAAAAAATAAAAACAGTGCCAAAACAGCTATTTTTTGGGAAATTTTCCATTCTAATCCATTTTTTCCCATAACAAAGCAAGGGTTAACAGCCAAATAAAACTCAATATTTATTGGCCTGAAACTACACCCCTCAAGGTATTCAAAACTGATTTTACAAACTTTGTTAACCCTTTAAGTGTTCCACAAGAGTTAGTGGCAAATGGAGATTAAATTTCAGAATTTCTATTTTTTGTTACTTTGCCTGACAAAAAGTGTAATATAGAGCAACTAAAAATCATATATACCCTAAAATAGTACCAACAGAACTGCCACCTTATCCCATAGTTTCCAAAATGGGGTCACTCTTTTGGAGTTTCTACTCTAGGGGTGCATCAGGGGGGCTTCAAATGGGACATAGTGCCCAAAAAAAGTCTAGCAAAATCTGCCTTCCAAAAACCGTATGGCATTCCTTTCCTTCTGCGCCCTGTCGTGTGGCCGTACAGCAGTTTGCGACCACATATGGGGTGTTTCTGTAAACTACAGAATCAGGGCCATAAATAATGAGTTTTGTTTGGCTGTTAAACTTTGCTTTGTAACTGGAAAAAAAATGGAAAATTTGCCCAAAAATTTAAATTCTGAAATTTCATCTCTATTTGCCAATAACTCTTGTGGAACACCTAAAGGGTTAACAACAGTTGTAAAATCAGTTTTGAATAACTTGAGGGGTGTAGTTTCTTAGATGGGGTCACTTTTATAGAGTTTCTACTCTAGGGGTGCATCAGGGGGGCTTCAAATGGGACATGGTGTCAAAAAACCAGTCCAGCAAAATCTGCCTTCCAAAAACCAAACGGCGCACCTTTCCCTCTGCGCCCCGCTGTGTGGCCGTACAGTAGTTTACGACCACATATGGGGTGTTTCTGTAAATGGCAGAGTCAGGGCAATAAAGATACAGTCTTGTTTGGCTGTTAACCCTTGCTTTGTTAGTGGAAAAAAATGGGTTAAAATGGAAAATTAGGCAAAAAAATGAAATTCTCAAATTTCATCCCCATTTGCCAATAACTCTTGTGCAACACCTAAAGGGTTAACAAAGTTTGTAAAATCAGTTTTGAATACCTTGAGGGGTGTAGTTTATAGAATGGGGTCATTTTTGGGTGGTTTCAATTATGTAAGCCTCGCAAAGTGACTTCAGACCTGAACTGGTCCTTAAAAAATGGGTTTTGGAAATTTCCCAAAAAATGCTTCTAAACTTCTAAGCCTTGTAACGTCCCCAAAAAATAAAATGTAATTCCCAAAATGATCCAAACATGAAGTAGACATATGGGGAATGTAAAGTCATTACAATTTCTGGGGGTATTACTATGTATTACAGGAGTAGAGAAACTGAAACTTTGAAATTTGCTAATTTTTTCAAATTTTGGGTAAATTAGGTATTTTTTAGTGCAAAACAAATAATTTTTTTGACTTTATTTTACCAGTGTCATGAAGTACAATATGGGACGAAAAAACAATCTCAGAACAGCCTGGATAAGTAAAAGTGTTTTAAAGTTATTCACACATAAACTGACACTGGTCAGATTTGCAAAAAATAGCCTGGTCCTTAAGGTGAAAAATGGCTTGGTCTTGAAAGGGTTAAGGCCACTCGTCTCATCAGGGCTTTCCATAGGTCCCATCCTGAGAAGGTGGGTTCTGAGTGTCTGGAGTCCACTCGTAGAAGGAGGGGTACTGTCACCAACAGACATCTGAGAAGCTCTGACAGACATTTTTCAGAACCTCCTCCTTGAGGTTCCTTTTGTTTTGCTTTCGGTTTCTCATCTCGTTAGCCTCTCTCAGCTGTCATGTAGTTGCACTGATTGCATCCCTTTAAATCCCTTCCCATACTGCATCACTTTGCGGTTTATACAACTTCCTGGAGTGTGTGCATGCTGGATGCTACTACTGAGTCTTCTACAGATAAGTTTTGTTCATTCATTTGTATTTCCCTGTTTGCTGGATCCCAGGTGACCCGGACTCCCTCCGTATCAAGTGTAGGGAACAGGTGGTCGTGTCCTCTCACTATTATAGGGTGTTCAGGTGTTATACAGTTGAGGTACGAGGATATGCGATCATCTACCATTGAGATTTTTGCATAGGATGAGCAGTTAGGGAGAGAGCCAGGTCTGTTGGAGGGCTATCCCTTTGGTTCCTTGGTTTTGGATCCAGTCAGTCGGATCTTCATTTTGTGTCTTCTAGTTTTCTGTACACCTTCCGTGACATTGTGAGAGCGGAGAAGTGCACTGCCGCCAACAGAGACATGGAGGAGGAGACCAACGACTGCAGAGAGAGGAGCGGACCTCCACTAATGGCCGAACTGTGAGAGCACAGAAGAACACTGCCCCCAACAGAGAGATGGAGGAGGAGACCAACAACTGCAAAGGAGTGGACCTCCACTAATGGCGGAGCTGTGAGAGCGGAGAAGAGCACTGCCCCCAACAGAGAGATGGAGGAGGAGACCACCGACTGCAGAGAGAGAAGCGGACCTCCACTAATGGCCGAGCTGTGAGAGCGGAGAAGAGCACTGCCCCCAACAGAGAGATGGAGGAGGAGACCACCAACTGCAGAGAGAGGAGCGGACCTCCACTAATGGCCGAGCTGTGAGAGCGGAGAAGAGCAATGCCCCCAACAGACAGATGGAGGAGACCACCGACTGCAGAGAGAGGAGCGGACCTTTACTAATGGCTGAGCTATGAGAGCGAAGAAGACCACTGCCCCCAACAGAGAGATGGAGGAGGAGACCACCAACTGCAGAGAGAGGAGCAGACCTCAACTAATGTCTGAGCTGTGAGAGCGGAGAAGAGCACTGCCCCCAACAGAGAGATGGAGGATAAGACCACCGACTGCAGAGAGAGGAGCGGACCTCTACTAATGGCGGAGCTGTGTACTGCCCCCAACAGAGAGATGGAGGAGACCACCGACTGCAGAGAGAGGAGCGGACCTCCACTAATGGCGGAGCTGTGAGAGCGGACAAGAGTAGTGCCCCCAAGAGAGAGATGGAGGAGGAGACCACCGACTGCAGAGAGGAGTGGACCTCCACTAATTGCCGAGCTGTGAGAGCAGAGAAGAGCACTGTCCCCAACAGAGAGATGGAGGAGGAGACCACCAACTGCAGAGGAGCGGACCTCCACTAATGGCCGAGCTGTGAGTGCGGAGAAGAGTACTGCCCCCAACAGAGAGATCGAGGAGGAGACCACCGACTGCAGAGAGGAGCGGACCTCCACTAATTGCCGAGCTGTGAGAGCAGAGAAGAGCACTGTCCCCAACAGAGAGATGGAGGAGGAGACCACTGACTGCAGAGAGAGGTGCGGACCTCCACTAATGGCCGAGCTGTGAGAGCGGAGAAGAGCAATGCCCCCAACAGACAGATGGAGGAGACCACCGACTGCAGAGAGAGGAGCGGACCTCCACTAATGGCCGAGCTATGAGAGCGGAGAAGAGCACTGCCCCCAACAGAGAGATTGAGGAGGAGACCACCGACTGCAGAGAGAGAAGCGGACCTCCACTAATGGCCAAGCTGTGAGAGCGGAGAAGAGCACTGCCCCCAACAGAGAGACGGAGGAGGAGACCACCGACTGCAGAGAGAAGCGGACCTCCACTAATGGCCGAGCTTTGAGAGCAGAGAAGAGCACTGTCCCCAACAGAGAGATGGAGGAGGAGACTACCAACTGCAGAGGAGCGGACCTCCACTAATGGCCGCGCTGTGAGAGAGGAGAAGAGCACTGCCCGCAACAGAGAGATGGAGGAGGAGACCACCGACTGCAGAGAGAGGAGCGGACCTCCACTAATGGCCGAGCTGTGAGAGCGGAGAAGAGCACTGCCCCCAACAGAGAGATGGAGGAAGAGACCACCGACTGCAGAGAGGAGCGGACCTCCACTAATGGCCGAGCTGTGAGAGCAGAGAAGAGCACTGCCCCAACAGAGAGATGGAGGAGGAGACCACCGACTGCAGAGAGAGGAGCGGACCTCCACTAATGGCCGAGCTGTGAGAGCGGAGAAGAGCACTGCCCCCAACAGAGAGATGGAGGAGGAGACCACCGACTGCAGAGAGGAGCGAACTTCCACTAATGCCGAGCTGTGAGAGCGGAGAAGAGCACTGCCCCCAACAGAGAGATGGAAGAGGAGACCACCGACTGCAGAGAGAGGAGCAGACCTCCACTAATGGCCGAGTTGTGAGAGCAGAGAAGAGCACTACCCCCAGAGAGATGGGGGAGGAGACCACCGACTGCAGAGAGAGAAGTGGACCTCCACTATTGGCCGAGCTGTGAGAGTAGAGAAGAGCACTGCCCCCAACAGAGAGATGGAGGAGGAGACCACCGACTGCAGAGAGGATCGGACCTCTACTAATGGCCGAGCTGTGAGAGCGGAGAAGAGCACTGCCCCCAACAGAGAGATAGAGGAAGAGACCACCGACTGCAGAGAGGAGCGGACCTCCACTAATGGCCGAGCTGTGAGAGCAGAGAAGAGCACTGCCCCAACAGAGAGATGGAGGAGGAGACCACCGACTGCAGAGAGGAGCGGACCTCTACTAATGGCGGAGCTGTGAGAGAGCGGAGAAGAGTACTGCCTCCAACAGAGAGATGGAGGAGGAGACCACCGACTGCAGAGAGCGGAGCGGACCTCCACTAATGGCCGAGCTGTGAGAGCGGAGAAGAGCACTGCCCCCAGAGAGATGGGGGAGGAGACCACCGACTGCAGAGAGAGAAGTGGACCTCCACTAATGGCCGAGCTGTGAGAGCAGAGAAGAGCACTGCCCCTAACAGAGAGATGGAGGAGGAGACCACCGACTGCAGAGGAGTAAGAAGAGGAGAGTACTCCAACTCCCAGCATGCTCAGCCCGTTATTAAGTGATATTAGAGGACATTACAGGAGGAGGTAGAAGAGGACAGGACTACAACTCCCAGCATATCCAGCCCGCAGGGGCGTAGCTATGGGCTCATGGGCCCTGGTGCAAGAGTTTAGCTTGGGCCCCCTTCCCTCAGTGCTTTGTGGTCAGGGGCAGGGAAGCACATAGCCTTCATGCTGCCTGAGGCAAAAACCTCACCCCCACCCCCGCAATGCCATATTCTTGGCCTAACCCCTTCCCTCCAGCCAGAGGAGTAACTTGACCAGTATGCACTTTCTATAATGCCAGTGTCTTTTTATGTGGCACAAGGGTCTTTGGGCCACCTCAGGCTCCTAGGCCCGGTAGCGACTGGTACCTCTGCACCCCCTATAGCTACACCTCTGGGTGCCACAATTCAGACTGGGTTGTGGTCTCTTTTGGTACAATTTGTGTTCCCCCAATATGCTGTTTATACAACAAACTATTCTGTTCTGTTAATAGGAGGCAATACAAGTATGGTTCACCATTTTCACTTCTTTGCTCATCCATGCCCCAGTCATCAGATAAGTATACTCAGCACTTCACATCCCACAATTCGAGCCCGAGGCAGTGGAAAGACAGCTGCACAGGATTCAGCACATTCGTACATTTTTTTAATGGAAAGTCTTAGTTGGACTCTTCTATGGCAATTTTATTTGAGTATATTATGAATGTATTATGTGGGCACTATATGGTGCATTCTAAGTTAGAAGGGGGGATTAACAGAAAGTACCACAAAGGGTATCATTCAACCTAAGGTCGGCCTTTAGGTATAATTACCGAAGATTTTTTATTCATGGGTTATCTTGCCATAGATGAGTATTTTCCATGTTTGACTTGTGATATAAATGACATTTTGTGCACATATTCTGTGCAGTGATTTTAGGATTTTGTCATGCACAATGTAGTACCCAAAATGGTTCTTGAGATAATAATGTAAGAAGCAATCCTTGAAAACCAGAAGATCTATAAACATCCAGAGTATACACGCTAGAGAACTAGCTTTAAAAGCCTTGTAACTTTTTATGTTACTTTTATGTTGTTGTTTTTTTGTGTATGATAGTTCTATTTAGGACTAAGGCCTCCTGCACACGACAGTATTTTTTAACGTCCCGCAAAACGTGGTTCCGTTGTACCGTGATCCATGCCCGTTTTTTCTTCTGTGGGTCTGCCGTGATTTTTGGAGGATCCACGGACATGAAAAATGAAAAAAAAATCTAAGTCAAGTTTGCCATTGAAATAATAGGAAAAAACGGACACGGATCACTGACACCGATGCCAATCTTGTGTGCATCCGTGATTTTCACGGACCCATTGACTTGAATGGGTCCGTGAACCGTTGGCCGTGAAAAAAATAGGACAGGTCATATTTTTTTCACGGCCAGGAAACACGGATCACGGACGCGGCTGCCAAACGGTGCAGTTTCCGATTTTTCCACGGACCCATTGAAAGTCAATGGGACCGCAGAAAAACACGTTAAACGGGACAACGGCCACGGATGCACACAACGGTTGTGTGCAGGAGGCCTAAGGGAAAGGAATCCTCTATAATGGGCTTGAAAGACGGCAGCTCTCATCACAGCTTCTTATTCCATTTCATGCCTTGGAGATGTTTGTCTTTGCAATGTGCACAATACTTACATTCTCAGCTGCACAGATGCGTCTGTAGTGCAGGGAACACCCAGGGGACACTCAGCTTTTAAATAATCTCACTAGATGCAGATTTATGACTTTCCTCAACAAGTATCAGCTTTACCTTATTTTTCTGCTGCACCAGGTAGAAATGAGTCTGTATTACATCATGTGCATTGATATTCTGGCAGTCTGCAGCGGAGAGCACATGGACGTGCAAAGTGTGCTTTGTGCATCACTAGAAGAGCCTTTGCTCCTCCATTGAGCCACAAGGATTGATTGCCTTTAACCCTCTCAGTCAGAGAGAGTAGAGGCTAGTCAAAACTCACCGCGCGCCGGCAGCCACCGCACGTCCGCACTGCCGCCGGCCTGCTGCTTCTGAGTGTCTGACTGGGAGCCGGATATGCGCGGAAACCACGCCTCCGGCTCCTCCTCACTCAGACCTCACCACGCCTCCGGCTCCTCCTCACTCAGACCTCACCACGCCTCCGGCTCCTCCTCACTCAGACCTCACCACGCCTCCGGCTCCTCCTCACTCAGACCTCACTCAAGCTGCCTACAGCCTGCGCTGCGCCGTGCACTATTAGATCACAACTGGCCTGGATTTTGAATAGGAGGCGGTGGGGGGGGGCCCCCCTGGCTCAGGGGCCCGGTCGCAATTGCGACCGCTGCGACCCCTGTAGCTACGCCACTGCCAGCCCGTTATTATGTGATACCAGAGGACATTGCAGGAGGAGGTAGGAGGACTACAACTCCCAGCATGTCCAGCCTGTTATTATGTGATATCAGAGGACATTACAGGAGGAGGTAGGAGAGGACTACAACTCCCAGCATGTCCAGCCTGTTATTATGCGATATCAGAGGACATTACAGGAGAAGGTAGGAGAGGAATACAACTCTCAGCATGTCTAGCCGGTTATCTGATATCAGAGGACAATACTGGAGGAGGTAGAAGAGGACTATAACTTCCATCATGTCCAGCCTGTTATTATGTGATATCAGAGGACATTACAGGAGGAGGTAGGAGAGGGCTACAACTCCCAGCATGTCTAGCCAGTTATTATGTGATATCAGTGGACATTATAGGAGGAGGTAGGAGAGGACTACAACTCCCAGCCTGTTATAATGTGATATCAGAGGACATTACAGGAGGAGGTAGGAGAGGACTACAACTCCCAGCCTGTTATTATGTGATATCAGAGGACATTACAGGAGGAGGTAGGAGAGGACTACAACTCCCAGCCTGTTATTATGTGATATCAGAGGACATTACAGGAGGAGGTAGGAGAGGACTACAACTCCCAGCCTCTCTGTAGAGATTTCCCGCTTTCTTCGTTTTCCAGGTTTTCATAGTTTCCTCACAATTACTTTTCTTCAAACTTGTTGAGCTCCGCCCCTTCACTGATCACATGATAGTGACGTCACCGCAGGTCTTTCATGAACTGATATCTTCTACATTGCTGAGCTCCGCCCCTTTAGGTCACATGACATTATCACAGGTCCTTTACCAGCACATACATTCTGCGCTGCTACACTCCGCCCCTCCGGCACCGATCACATGACTATGACGTCACCGCAGGTCCTTCCGCTCTCTGTACACATGGAAAAGCTGCACCCAGCCGCCATGATGGAGGCTCCCCTCCCAGGTAACATGAGCTGTGGACGGGTCTGGTCAGGGATGACACTGCTGGATGTGCGGGGAGATTCATGGGGTCCTGGGCCGCGGGTTACTCCTCCAGCAGCCTGTGACTACATATACTGTGTATGTATACAGTATACTGTCCTCTGTAGTGTGTATACAGTGTACTGTCCTCTGTAGTGTATATACAGTATACTGTCATCTGTAGTATATATACAGTATACTGTCCTCTGTAGTGTGTATATACAGTATATTGTCCTCTGTAGTGTATATACAGTATACTGTCCTCTGTAGTGTATATACAGTGTACTGTCCTCTGTAGTATATACAGTATACTGTCCTCTGTAGTGTATATACAGTATACTGTCCTCTGTAGTGTATATATACAGTATACTGCCCCCTGTAGTGTATATACAGTATAATGTCCTCTGTAGTGTATATACAGTATACTGTCCTCTGTAGTGTATATACAGTATACTGTCCTCTGTAGTATATATATACAGTATACTGTCCTCTGTAGTATATACAGTATACTGCCCTCTGTAGTGTATATACAGTATACTGTCCTCTGTGGTGTATATACAGTATACTGTCCTCTGTAGTGTATATACAGTATACTGTCCTCTGTAGTGTATATACAGTATACTGTCCTCTGTAGTGTATATACAGTATACTGTCCTCTGTAGTGTATATACAGTATACTGTCCTCTGTAGTGTATATATACAGTATAATGTCCTCTGTAGTGTATATACAGTATACTGTCCTCTGTAGTGTATATACAGTATACTGTCCTCTGTGGTGTATATACAGTATACTGTCCTCTGTAGTGTATATACAGTATACTGTCCTCTGTAGTGTATATACAGTATACTGTCCTCTGTAGTGTATATATACAGTATAATGTCCTCTGTAGTGTATATACAGTATACTGTCCTCTGTAGTGTATATACAGTATACTGTCCTCTGTAGTGTATATATACAGTATACTGTCCTCTGTAATATATACAGTATACTGCCCTCTGTAGTGTATATACAGTATACTGTCCTCTGTGGTGTATATACAGTATACTGTCCTCTGTAGTATATACAGTATACTGTCCTCTGTAGTGTATATACAGTCCTCTGTAGTGTATATACAGTATACTGCCCTCTGTAGTGTGTATATATACAGTATACTGTCCTCTGTAGTATATATACAGTATACTGTCCTCTGTAGTGTATATACAGTATACTGTCCTCTGTAGTGTATATACAGTATACTGTCCTCTGTAGTGTATATACTGTATACTGTCCTCTGTAGTGTGTATATATATATATATATATATATATATACTGTATACTGTCCTCTGTAGTGTGTATATATATATATATATATATATATATATACAGTACACTGTCCTCTGTAGTGTGTATATATATATATATATATACAGTGTACTGCCCTCTGTAGTGTGTGTATATATACAGTGTACTGCCCTCTGTAGTGTGTATATATACAGTATACTGTCCTCTGTAGTGTATATACAGTATACAATCCTCTGTAGTGTATATACAGTATACAATCCTCTGTAGTGTATATACAGTATACAATCCTCTGTAGTGTATATACAGTATACTGTCCTCTGTAGTGTATATACAGTATACTGTCCTCTGTAGTGTATATACAGTATACTGTCCTCTGTAGTGTGTATACAGTATACTGTCCTCTGTAGTGTGTATATGTACAGTATACTGCCCTCTGTAGTGTGTGTACAGTGTACTGTCCTCTGTAGTATATATACAGTATACTGTCCTCTGTAGTGTATGTACAGTATACTGCCCTCTGTAGTGTATACACAGTGTACTGTCCTCTGTAGTGTGTATATGTACAGTATACTGCCCTCTGTAGTGTATACACAGTGTACTGTCCTCTGTAGTGTGTATATGTACAGTATACTGCCCTCTGTAGTGTATATACAGTGTACTGCCCTCTGTAGTGTATATACAGTGTACTGTCCCCTGTAGTGTATATACAGTATACTGTCCCCTGTAGTGTATATACAGTATACTGTCCCCTGTAGTGTATATATACAGTATACTGTCCCCTGTAGTGTATATATACAGTATAATGTCCTCTGTAGTGTGTATACAGTATACTGTCCTCTGTAGTGTGTATACAGTGTACTGTCCTCTGTAGTATATATACAGTGTACTGTCCTCTGTAGTATATATACAGTGTACTGTCCTCTGTAGTATATATACAGTGTACTGTCCTCTGTAGTATATATACAGTGTACTGTCCTCTGTAGTATATATACAGTATACTGTCCTCTGTAGTATATATACAGTATACTGTCCTCTAGTGTATATACAGTATACTGTCCTCTAGTGTATATACAGTATACTGTCCTCTAGTGTATATACAGTATACTGTCCTCTGTAGTGTGTATATACAGTATACTGTCCTCTGTAGTGTGTATACAGTATACTGTCCCCTGTAGTGTATATATATATATACAGTATACTGTCCCCTGTAGTGTATATACAGTATACTGTCCCCTGTAGTGTATATACAGTATACTGTCCCCTGTAGTGTATATACAGTATACTGTCCCCTGTAGTGTATATATACAGTATAATGTCCTCTGTAGTGTGTATACAGTATACTGTCCTCTGTAGTAAATATATACAGTATACTGTCCTCTGTAGTGTATATACAGTATACTGTCCTCTGTAGTGTATATACAGTATACTGTCCTCTGTAGTGTGTATACTGTCCTCTGTAGTATATATACAGTGTACTGTCCTCTGTAGTATATATACAGTGTACTGTCCTTTGTAGTATATATACAGTATACTGTCCTCTGTAGTAAATATATACAGTATACTGTCCTCTGTAGTGTATATACAGTGTACTGTCCTCTGTAGTGTATATACAGTGTACTGTCCTCTGTAGTATATATACAGTGTACTGTCCTCTGTAGTATATATACAGTATACTGTCCTCTGTAGTATATATACAGTGTACTGTCCTCTAGTGTATATATACAGTATACTGCCCTCTGTAGTATATATACAGTATACTGTCCTGTGTAGTGTATATATATATATATCAGTTTTAGTGTCATCTGCAAAAATTGATATTTTACTATGCAAGCCTTCTACAGGGTCATTAATAAATATATTGAAGAGAAAAGGGCTCAATACTGACCCCTGAGGTACCCCACTAGTGACAGTGACCCCTCCAGTACTGACCCCTTTGGTACCCCACTAGTGACAGTGACCCCTCCAGTACTGACCCTGAGGTCCCCCACTAGTGACACTGACCCCTACAGTACTGACCCCTGAGGTACCCCACTAGTGACAGTGACCCCTCCAGTACTGACCCCTGAGGTACCCCACTAGTGACAGTGACCCCTCCAGTACTGACCCCTGAGGTACCCCACTAGTGACAGTGACCCCTCCAGTACTGACCCCTGGGGTACCCCACTAGTGACAGTGACCCCTCCAGTACTGACCCCTGAGGTACCCCACTAGTGACAGTGACCCCTCCAGTACTGACCCCTGAGGTACCCCACTAGTGACAGTGACCCCTCCGGTACTGACCCCTGTGGTACCCCACTAGTGACAGTGACCCCTCCAGGTACTGACCCCTGTGGTACCCCACTAGTGACAGTGACCCCTCCGGTACTGACCCCTGATGGTACCCCACTAGTGACAGTGACCCCTCCAGGTACTGACCCCTGAGGTACCCCACTAGTGACAGTGACCCCTCCAGGTACTGACCCCTGAGGTACCCCACTAGTGACAGTGACCCCTCCAGTACTGACCCCTGAGGTACCCCACTAGTGACAGTGACCCCTCCAGTACTGACCCCTGTGACCCCACAGTACCCTACCCAGTGACAGTGACCCCTCCAGTACTGACCCCTGAGGTACCCCACTAGTGACAGTGACCCCTCCAGTACTGACCCCTGAGGTACCCCACTAGTGACAGTGACCCCTCCAGTACTGACCCCTGAGGTACCCCCACTAGTGACAGTGACCCTCCGGTACTGACCCCTGTGGTACCCCACTAGTGACAGTGACCCCTCCAGTACTGACCCCTGAGGTACCCCACTAGTGACAGTGACCCCTCCAGTACTGACCCCTGAGGTACCCCACTAGTGACTGTGACCCCTCCAGTACTGAACCCTGAGATACCCACTAGTGACAGTGACCCCTCCAGTACTGACCCCTGAGGTACCCCACTAGTGACAGGTGACCCTCCAGTACTGACCCCTGAGGTACACCCACTAGTGACAGGTGACCCCTCCAGTACTGACCCCTGAGGTACCCCACTAGTGACAGTGTACCCCCTCCAGGTACTGACCCCTGAGGTACTCCACTAGTGACAGTGACCCCTCCAGTACTGACCCCTGAGGTACCCCACTAGTGACAGTGACCCCTCCAGTACTGACCCCTGAGGTTCCCACTAGTGACAGTGACCCCTCCAGTACTGACCCCTGAGGTACCCCACTAGTGACAGTGACCCCTCCAGTACTGACCCCTGAGGTACCCCACTAGTGACAGTGACCCCCTCCAGTACTGACCCCTGAGGTACCCCACTAGTGACAGTGACCCCTCCAGTACTGACCCCTGAGGTACCCCACTAGTGACAGTGACCCCTCCGGTACTGACCCCTGAGGTACCCCACTAGTGACAGTGACCCCTCCAGTACTGACCCCCTGAGGTACCCCACTAGTGACAGTGACCCCTCCAGTACTGACCCCTGAGGTACCCACTAGTGACAGTGACCCCTCCAGTACTGACCCCTGAGGTACCCCACTAGTGACAGTGACCCCTCCAGTACTGACCCCTGAGGTACCCACTAGTGACAGTGACCCCTCCAGTACTGACCCCTGAGGTACCCCACTAGTGACAGTGACCCCTCCAGTACTGACCCCTGAGGTACCCCACTAGTGACAGTGACCCCTCCAGTACTGACCCCTGAGGTACCCCACTAGTGACAGTGACCCCTCCAGTACTGACCCCTGAGGTACCCCACTAATGACAGTGACCCCTCCAATACTGACCCTGAGGTACCCCACTAGTGACAGTGACCCCTCCAGTACTGACCCCTGAGGTACCCCACTAGTGACAGTGACCCCTCCAGTACTGACCCCTGAGGTACCCCACTAGTGACAGTGACCCCTCCAGTACTGACCCCTGAGGTACCCCACTAGTGACAGTGACCCCTCCAGTACTGACCCCTGTGGTACCCCACTAGTGACAGTGACCCCTCCAGTACTGACCCCTGAGGTACCCCACTAGTGACAGTGACCCCTCCAGTACTGACCCCTGAGGTACCCCACTAGTGACAGTGACCCCTCCAGTACTGACCCCTGAGGTACCCCACTAGTGACAGTGACCCCTCCAGTACTGACCCCTGAGGTACCCCACTAGTGACAGTGACCCCTCCAGTACTGACCCCTGAGGTACCCCACTAGTGACAGTGACCCCTCCAGTACTGACCCCTGAGGTACCCCACTAGTGACAGTGACCCCTCCAGTACTGACCCCTGATGGTACCCCACTAGTGACAGTGACCCCTCCAGTACTGACCCCTGAGGTACCCCACTAGTGACAGTGACCCCTCCAGTACTGACCCCTGAGGTACCCCACTAGTGACAGTGACCCCCTCCAGTACTGACCCCTGAGGTACCCCACTAGTGACAGTGACCCCTCCAGTACTGACCCCTGAGGTACCCCACTAGTGACAGTGACCCCTCCAGTACTGACCCCTGAGGTACCCCACTAGTGACAGTGACCCCTCCAGTACTGACCCCTGAGGTACCCCACTAGTGACAGTGACCCCTCCAGTACTGACCCCTGAGGTACCCCACTAGTGACAGTGACCCCTCCAGTACTGACCCCTGAGGTACCCCACTAGTGACAGTGACCCCTCCAGTACTGACCCCTGAGGTACCCCACTAGTGACAGTGACCCCTGAGGTACCCCACTAGTGACAGTGACCCCTCCAGTACTGACCCCTGAGGTACCCCACTAGTGACAGTGACCCCTCCAGTACTGACCCCTGAGGTACCCCACTAGTGACAGTGACCCCTCCAGTACTGACCCCTGAGGTACCCCACTAGTGACGGTGACCCCTCCAGTACTGACCCCTGAGGTACCCCACTAGTGACAGTGACCCCTCCAGTACTGACCCCTGAGGTACCCCACTAGTGACCCTTCCAGTACTGACCCCTGAGGTAGCCCACTAGTGACAGTGACCCCTCCAGTACTGACCCCTGAGGTACCCCACTAGTGACAGTGACCCCCTCCAGTACTGACCCCTGAGGTACCCCACTAGTGACAGTGACCCCTCCAGTACTGACCCCTGAGGTACCCCACTAGTGACAGTGACCCCTCCAGTACTGACCCCTGAGGTACCCCACTAGTGACAGTGACCCCCTCCAGTACTGACCCCTGAGGTACCCCACTAGTGACAGTGACCCCTCCAGTACTGACCCCTGAGGTACCCCACTAGTGACAGTGACCCCTCCAGTACTGACCCCTGAGGTACCCCACTAGTGACAGTGACCCCCTCCAGTACTGACCCCTGAGGTACCCCACTAGTGACAGTGACCCCCTCCAGTACTGACCCCTGAGGTACCCCACTAGTGACAGTGACCCCTCCAGTACTGACCCCTGAGGTACCCCACTAGTGACAGTGACCCCTCCAGTACTGACCCCTGAGGTACCCCACTAGTGACAGTGACCCCTCCAGTACTGACCCCTGAGGTACCGCACTAGTGACAGTGACCCCCTCCAGTACTGACCCCTGAGGTACCCACTAGTGACAGTGACCCCTCCAGTACTGACCCCTGAGGCACCCCACTAGTGACAGTGACCCCTCCAGTACTGACCCCTGAGGTACCCCACTAGTGACAGTGACCCCTCCAGTACTGACCCCTGAGGTACCCCACTAGTGACAGTGACCCCTCCAGTACTGACCCCTGAGGTACCCCACTAGTGACAGTGACCCCCTCCAGTACTGACCCCTGAGGTACCGCACTAGTGACAGTGACCCCTCCAGTACTGACCCCTGAGGTACGCCACTAGTGACAGTGACCCCCTCCAGTACTGACCCTGAGTACCTGCACTAGTGACAGTGACCCCCTCCAGTACTGACCCCTGAGGTACCCACTAGTGACAGTGACCCCCTCCAGTACTGACCCCTGAGGTACCCCACTAGTGACAGTGACCCCCTCCAGTACTGACCCCTGGTTACCCGCACTAGTGACAGTGACCCCCTCCAGTACTGACCCCTGAGGTACCCCACTAGTGACAGTGACCCCTCCAGTACTGACCCCTGAGGTACCCCACTAGTGACAGTGACCCCTGATGTACTGCACTAGTGACAGTGACCCCTCCAGTACTGACCCCTGAGGCACCCCACTATTGACAGTGACCCCCTCCAGTACTGACCCCTGAGGTACCCCACTAGTGACAGTGACCCTCCAGTACTGACCCCTGATGGTACCCCACTAGTGAACAGTGACCCCCTCCAGTACTGACCCCTGAGGTACCCCTAGTGACAGTGACCCCTCCAGTACTGACCCCTGAGGTACCCCACTAGTGACAGTGACCCCTCCAGTACTGACCCCTGAGGTACCCCACTAGTGACAGTGACCCCTCCAGTACTGACCCCTGAGGTACCCCACTAGTGACAGTGACCCCCTCCAGTACTGACCCCTGAGGTACCCCACTAGTGACAGTGACCCCTGAGGTACCCCACTAGTGACAGTGACCCCTGAGGTACCCCACTAGTGACAGTGACCCCTGATGTACCGCACTAGTGACAGTGACCCCTCCAGTACTGACCCCTGAGGTACCCCACTAGTGACAGTGACCCCTGAGGTACCCCACTAGTGACAGTGACCCCTGATGTACCGCACTAGTGACAGTGACCCCCTCCAGTACTGACCCCTGAGGTACCGCACTAGTGACCCCTCCAGTACTGACCCCTGAGGCACCCCACTAGTGACAGTGACCCTTATGTACCGCACTAGTGACAGTGACGCCCTCCAGTACTGACCCCTGAGGTACCGCACTAGTGACAGTGACCCTCCAGTACTGACCCCTGAGGCACCTCACTAGTGACAGTGACCCCCTCCAGTACTGACCCCTGAGGCACCCCACTATTGACAGTGACCCCCTCCAGTACTGACCCCTGAGGCACCCCACTATTGACAGTGACCCCCTTCAGTACTGACCCCTGAGGTACTGCACTAGTGACAGTGACCCCCTTCAGTACTGACCCCTGAGGTACCCCACTAGTGACAGTGACCCCTTATGTACCGCACTAGTGACAGTGACCCCCTCCAGTACTGACCCCTGAGGTACCTCACTAGTGACAGTGACCCCTCCAGTACTGACCCCTGTGGTACCCCACTATTGACAGTGACCCCTCCAGTACTGACCCCTGAGGCACCCCACTATTGACAGTGACCCCCTTCAGTACTGACCCCTGAGGTACTGCACTAGTGACAGTGACCCCTCCAGTACTGACCCCTGAGGTACCCCACTAGTGACAGTGACCCCTTATGTACCGCACTAGTGACAGTGACCCCCTCCAGTACTGACCCCTGAGGTACCCCACTAGTGACAGTGACCCCTCCAGTACTGACCCCTGAGGTACCCCACTAGTGACAGTGACCCCTCCAGTACTGACCCCTGAGGTACCCCACTAGTGACAGTGACCCCTCCAGTACTGACCCCTGAGGTACCCCACTAGTGACAGTGACCCCTCCAGTACTGACCCCTGAGGTACCCCACTAGTGACCCCTCCAGTACTGACCCCTGAGGTACCCCACTAGTGACAGTGACCCAATCTGAGTGTGTACCGTTAATAACCCCCCTCTGTTTTCTATCCCTCAGCCAGTTACTTACCCACATACAGACGTTTTCTCCCAGTCCGAGCATTCTCATTTTATATACTAACCTTTCATGTGGTTCAGTGTCAGATGCTTTGGAGAAGTCCAGATAAACTATATCGGGGGGGCGCTCTCCTCCCTCTATGGGGGTTCAGCCCTGATATCGGGGGGCGCTCTCCTCCCTCTATGGGGGTTCAGCCCTGATATCGGGGGGCGCTCTCCTCCCTCTATGGGGGTTCAGTCCTGATATCGGGGGGCGCTCTCCTCCCTCTATGGGGGTTCAGCCCTGATATCGGGGGGGCGCTCTCGTTCCTCTATGGGGGTTCAGCCCTGATATCGGGGGGGCGCTCTCCTCCCTCTATGGGGGTTCAGCCCTGATATCGGGGGGCGCTCTCCTCCCTCTATGGGGGTTCAGCCCTGATATCGGGGGGCGCTCTCCTCCCTCTATGGGGGTTCAGTCCTGATATCGGGGGGCGCTCTCCTCCCTCTATGGGGGTTCAGTCCTGATATCGGGGGGCGCTCTCCTCCCTCTATGGGGGTTCAGCCCTGATGTCGGGGGGGGGGGGGCTCTCTCCTCCCTCTATGGGTGTTCAGTCCTGCTATTCGGGGCCCTCTCGTCCCTCTATGGGGGTTTAGCCATGATGTCGGGGGGGTTCTCCTCCCTCTATGAGGGTTCAGTCCTGGTATTGGGGTGGGGGGGCTCTCTCGTCCCTCTATGGGGGTTCAGCCCTGATGTCGGGGGCTCTCTCCTCCCTCAATGGGGGTTCAGTCCTGATATCGGGGGGCTCTCTCGTCCCTCTATGGGTGTTCAGCCCTGATATTAGGGTCACTCTCGTCCCTCTATGGGGGTCACACTTTCCAAGGATTTTTCTTTTCCATTAGAAGCAGAAAACTGAAGGGTCAGAAATTCTTTTGGAAACCACAAAATGTCCTGTGAATCTGTTGCTCAGGAGCTGCTGCCGGCTGCCCATAGACTTCCAGGCTGCTGACTGCCACACCCCAATCATCCAGACATTCGGAGGGCAGCGGGGTGAACTCCACCCTAATCCACCCGCAGGTTCCTGCTCTCCGCTCAGCGCTCAGTATTGTATTCAGTCTGTGTGTTATCTCCTATAGGTTCTGACTCCAGGAGGAGAAGTCCCCCCGAGAGATGTCCCCGTCCTTTGTATTCCCAGGACTGTCCAGAGGAGAAGCTCCCAGAGAACCATCAGGTAGATGGAGCTGAAGTCTCCCCAGAATCTGACCAGAAAGGGACTGAACCAAAGACCATTTTACATTTCTCTTCTTCAGGATGAAAATCTGATGGATGTTAAGGCTGAGGTTAAAGATGAAGCAGAAGAGGAGACGGATTTATGGGGCGATCAGCAGGGTAAGGAGGGGGCGTCCTGTACTCACTGCGCCTGCGCCGAATACTGAACGGGACGGCGCAGGCGCGAGATACAGGGCCGACAGGACGGGAGACTAAGGCTGCCTGGCCCTGTCAATCAAGTGCGGCGGGGCGCGTCCAGAGGTGGGAGTACGGAGCTTCTTATTTTTTTAAATCAGATAATTTTTATTTGACTTTTTTTTTTTTAAATTACAAAAATACCAAGAAAGAAAATAGCCTGCACAGTATACATGCAACAGTTGATACTCACTCCCCCCTCCCCCCCCCCTTTACCCGAGCGCTGGAACGGATCCAGAACTCCAACATCGGTTATTAATATATGCTAAGCATAGCCAGTAGTGTACTTCTCCTATCTAACATTCCTCTTCACACCCATCCTGCGTAGTACTGAACACTTTCATACTTCGTACATCCATAGCTAATTAAGCTAAAGGAAGAAGAAAGCACAGACACAGGGACAGCGTCTCTACCTTCCCATAGTCCAGCTAAGAAGAGAGGCTAATCCGGGCACTGTATCCTAAATTTCTCCCAATTATCCCATATTTTGTTAAACTCGTTGTCTTTTAACATATAGACCTTTTTCTAAGCGTCTTCTATCCGACATCCTGCTGAGGAATTCTCCCCCGGACGGAGGTTGAGGTCTGAGCCAGAATCTGGCTATTAGTCTCCTAGCCTGGAATAGCGGACGCTGCACTCCCAGACGGTGATGGCTAATATTCCTACTACTCACGTTCTCGGACCAGGCGGAACCATCATAATAAATGCACCTTTTATTAAGGCCAGAACCGAGGACCAGAAATTCCGGAGCTCCGCACAATCCCAGAACATGTGTAACAAGGAAGCAGATGCCACATCTAGGACAATCCGCTTCCCCCCGAACACCTATCCGGCCTAAACCTCTGGCGTCCTATACACCCGGGACCTACGCTGCCCCTCACACACTGACAGTTGCGGGGTGAGAGCTAGGATCGACTTCCACTGCTCTTCTGAAATCGGCCCAACCTCGCTTTCCCATTTAGATTTAACTGTTAAAACCCCTTCATCGACTTCACATACAGGTTCCTGTAGGTAGAAGATATCAGACCGCTCGAGGAGCTATTAGTAAGAAGTTGCTGAAACATCGGAACCGTAGTGCATTTCAATGATACAGATTTAGCCTGCGTCTGAAAGGCAGGCCGTAATTGCAGAAATTGATAGAAGGCCGTGCGCGGGAGACCGAATTCAGGTCTCAACTGCTCAAAGGACTTAAAACCATCAGCACTCTGCAGTTGACGTAGATACCTCACTCCTTTGCGCTCCCGGGGTGAAAAGCCATCCAATTGGAAGATGCGGATTCCTCCTGATAGGGGAGAACTGCGTAAACCCTTTCACTGATAACAGCCCCCGACATTTCTGCCAAACTTTGTGTATCATGGAAAGTGTGGGATGTCCCGACAGCTTACCTACAATTCCACTATTCTCCAACAAGACCACCGGAGAATCGTGACCAATAATGTGTGCCACCAATCTGGCTGAGGCCACGTCTCCGGGAGTCCTCCCCCAACCCCTCAACTGTTGCAGCTGGGCCGAGATGTAATAAGGCCATGCGTTCGGTACTGCTAGCCCTCCCTCCTCTTTCCCTCTCTGCAGAGTGTCCAGTCTAATCCGCGCTTTTTTATGGCGCCAAATTAGATCCCTAAATAACCTAAATCAATTGTTATGAATATCCTGCGAGGAATCCATACCGGGGAGTTATGGAATAGATACCTGAGCTTAGCATGAGAATCATTTAAGAAGGTTACTCCTCCCGATTTCAGATAGCGGCAACTTGCACCACTCGGCTCTATATTAAGCTTAATATAACTGTTAGGATTCGCTGTAACTATTATCCCCAGATACTTGGCCTGATGCACAATTTGCAATGGACAGGATTTGGGGACGAGAGTCACCGCAGAATCATCTAGCGGTAAGAGAATGGACTTGTCCCAGTTGATATGGAGCCCAGACCTATCACCAAATTCCCCTATAAGTGCCATGACAGGACCTATAGACTGTTCCACATTACCTAAGTAAATTAACATGTCATCGGCGTAAAGGGACACTCTCTCCTCCTAAGACCCACAGGGAAACCCTACAATCTTATCAGATGAACGCAACAGGCAGGCCAGGGGCTCAATTGCAATAGCAAACAGAAGGGGAGATAATTGGCACCCCTGACAGGTTCCTCTTCCCAATCTGAATGACTCCGATGTTCCCCCATTCGCCCGTATCCGAGCCGAGGGGCCGTTGTATTAGAGGTGGGCGGTATAGGTGATATGCGATATGAATTTGGGCCACGATATGGATTTTCGCCATATCGCCGAACCGCGATATGATCATTTTCTCCTGAGCCGGCCGGAACGGAGGAGGGAGGAGGAGGGAGGAGGAGGGAGGAGGAGGGAGGAGGAGGGAGGAGGAGGAGGAGGAGGAGGGAGGAGGAGGAGGGAGGAGGAGGAGGAGGAGGAGGAGGAGGAGGAGGAGGAGGGAGTCCCTCCCTCCCCACTGTGCGCGGCTGCCGCTGAACACCAATGAGGACAGAGTAGGAGGAGGGGGGGAGGGACTGTGGCCACTGCGCTACCAATGAATGTGCCGGCCATATCCCACAGGGTCCCCCTCCTCCCCCCATCATTGGTGGCAGTTTGCAGTTCCGATCGGAGCCCCAGCAGTGTAATGCTGGGGCTCCAATCGGTTACCATGGCAGCCAGGAGTCACGCTACTGAAGTCCTGGCTGCCATGGTATGTTAGTGAGCAGCATTATACTCACGTGCGCTGTGGCCGCCGGTCGCTCCTTCTTCTGTCTGTGCGGCGGATTGCTAATGCTGTAAGCAATGCGCCGCACAGACCTATGAGAAGGAGCGACCGGCGGCCACAGCGCACGTGAGTATAATGCGCTGCTCTCTGCTCACTAACATACCATGGCAGCCAGGACTTCAGCAGCGTGACTCCTGGCTGCCATGGTCACCGATTGGAGCCCCAGCATTACACTGCTGGGGCTCCGATCGGAACTGCAAACTGCCACCAATGATGGGGGGGGAAGGGAGGAGGCAGATCAGAGGCTGGGGGGAGGAGGCAGATCAGAGGCTGGGGGGAGGAGGCAGATCAGAGGCTGGGGGGAGGAGGCAGATCAGAGGCTGGGGGGAGGAGGCAGATCAGAGGCTGGGGGGAGGAGGCAGATCAGAGGCTGGGGGGAGGAGGCAGATCAGAGGCTGGGGGGAGGAGGCAGATCAGAGGCTGGGGGGAGGAGGCAGATCAGAGGCTGGGGGGAGGAGGCAGATCAGAGGCTGGGGGGAGGAGGCAGATCAGAGGCTGGGGGGAGGGGCAGATCAGAGGCTGGGGGGAGGGGCAGATCAGAGGCTGGGGGGAGGGGGCAGATCAGAGGCTGGGGGGAGGGGGCAGATCAGAGGCTGGGGGGAGGGGGCAGATCAGAGGCTGGGGGGAGGGGGCAGATCAGAGGCTGGGGGGAGGGGGCAGATCAGAGGCTGGGGGGAGGGGGCAGATCAGAGGCTGGGGGGAGGGGGCAGATCAGAGGCTGGGGGGAGGGGGCAGATCAGAGGCTGGGGGGAGGGGGCAGATCAGAGGCTGGGGGGAGGGGGCAGATCAGAGGCTGGGGGAGGGGGCAGATCAGAGGCTGGGGCCATGGTCAGCTCCCTGCTGTTGTGTGCACAAAGCACAGGGCAGCAGGGAGAGTGTAAAGTCCTATTCACCCTCAAAATATAGAAAACAATATATATCGCACATGCTTAAAATGATATCGCAATATAGATTTTAGGCCATATCGCCCACCCCTACTTGAAACTTTAAATTTTTCGGGGGGAAACTTCTTTTTTTTTTTTTTTTTTTTTTTTTACTTTGATTTATTTATAATTTTTTCTCCCCACTTTGGGACTTCAACTTTTGGGGGTCTGATCCCCTTTACAATGCATTCCAATACTTCTGTATATTATACAGTGTATATTACTCATCCAGGGGGCTGAATCTCACAGGCTCTTCACCGGAAGGCATCGCGCTGCCTTCCATGCCATCGGGTCACCGTCACAGCAGCACGGGGACCCGATGGCAGCTCCGATCCCTGCCCAACATCGCATGTGCCGCGGTCAACGCTGACTGCGACACATGAAGGGTTAATGCTGGCGCATGCAGCTGGGGTCTGGCTATCAGTGACTGCCGGACCCCTGCTGGGCAAAGAAATGACGTACATGTACGTCATGGGTCCTTAAAGGGTTAATTTACTACTGCATGTAGCGGTCATACAGCTCCTGATGGTTGAATGGATATTTAGATGTAGATTGTATTACGTACTCCCTCACCAGTAACTAGATAGATGATAGATAGGCCTATAATAGAGGGATAGATAATGGCTAAATAGATACTGAACTCGATCGCAGTCATAACTGACTGAAATTCCGTGCCTACGTGCGCGGGTTTGCCGCAATGCAACCTGAACGCATCCGGCCCTCACCTGCGATGCCCGTGTGAAAGAGGCCTAATAGAGCTCTATCAGGGTGCATAGGACAAGGGATGGAAAGATCCCAGGTTCTACCCCTAAGGGGGCTCATAGTTATTAAATAAAAATAATATATGAAGTATAATTCACCCCTTTTCCCAATTTTACATCTAAAAAAATATATAAACAATAAATAGACATATCGCCACATCCGAAAAGTCCAAATTATAAAATATAATAAAAATGCCCTATGCAGTGAACGCCGTAACAGAAAAATAATAATAATAAAAAACTCACAATTCGCCATTTTTTCTAAATGCAGAATACACGTGGCTTTTTTGGTGTTTTATTTTTTCCGCGTGGTATCGAATGGTATAGAGTATCGCAATACTTTTTTTATGATATCGAAACCAAATCAAAATGGTATATCGGACCCAAACCCGTACATGAGTAGATTAGTGTGCCAGGCATCGTTACATTTATACATTACTTCTACACTATAAAGGCTGGAGACATGTAGTAATGGCTGTTATACCTCAGGTAGGTGTCATCAGATGCCGGGCATCGTTACATTTATACATTACTTCTACACTATAAAGGCTGGAGACATGTAGTAATGGCTGTTATACCTCAGGTAGGTGACATCAGATGCCGGGTGTTATAGATGACATTACTTCTACACTATAAAGGCTGGAGACATGTAGTAATGGCTGTTATACCTCAGGTAGGTGTCATCAGATGCCGGGTGTTATAGATGACATTACTTCTACACTTTAAAGGCCGGAGACATGTAGTAATGGCTGTTATACCTCAGGTAGGTGTCATCAGATGCCGGGTGTTATAGATGACATTACTTCTACACTATAAAGGCTGGAGACATGTAGTAATGGCTGTTATACCTCAGGTAGGTGTCATCAGATGCCGGGTGTTATAGATGACATTACTACTACACTATAAAGGCTGGAGACAAGTAATAATGGCTGTTATACCTCAGGTAGGTGTCATCAGATGCCGGGTGTTATAGATGACATTACTTCTACACTATAAAGGCTGGAGACATGTAGTAATGGCTGTTATACCTCAGGTAGGTGTCATCAGATGCCGGGTGTTATAGATGACATTACTTCTACACTATAAAGGCTGGAGACATGTAGTAATGGCTGTTATACCTCAGGTAGGTGACATCAGATGCCGGGTGTTATAGATGACATTACTATTACACTATAAAGGCCGGAGACATGTAGTAATGGCTGTTATACCTCAGGTAGGTGTCATCAGATGCCGGGTGTTATAGATGACATTACTACTACACTATAAAGACTGGAGACATGTAGTAATGGCTGTTATACTTCAGGTAGGTGTCATCAGATGCCGGGTGTTATAGATGACATTACTTCTACACTATAAAGGCTGGAGACATGTAGTAATGGCTGTTATACCTCAGGTAGGTGACATCAGATGCCGGGTGTTATAGATGACATTACTTCTACACTATAAAGGCCGGAGACATGTAGTAATGGCTGTTATACCTCAGGTAGGTGTCATCAGATGCCGGGTGTTATAGATGACATTACTTCTACACTATAAAGGCCGGAGACATGTAGTAATGGCTGTTATACCTCAGGTAGGTGACATCAGATGCCGGGTGTTATAGATGACATTACTTCTACACTATAAAGGCCGGAGACATGTAGTAATGGCTGTTATACCTCAGGTAGGTGACATCAGATGCCGGGTGTTATAGATGACATTACTTCTACACTATAAAGGCTGGAGACATGTAGTAATGGCTGTTATACCTCAGGTAGGTGTCATCAGATGCCGGGTGTTATAGATGACATTACTTCTACACTATAAAGGCTGGAGACATGTAGTAATGGCTGTTATACTTCAGGTAGGTGTCATCAGATGCCGGGTGTTATAGATGACATTACTTCTACACTATAAAGGCTGGAGACATGTAGTAATGGCTGTTATACCTCAGGTAGGTGTCATCAGATGCCGGGTGTTATAGATGACATTACTATATATGGGGATCACACTTTCCAAGGATTTTTCTTTTCCATTAGAAGCAGAAAACTGAAGGGTCAGAAATTCCACTGGAAACCATAGAAAGGCTGGTGAATCTGTGGCTCACGAACTGCTGTTGGCTGCCCATAGACTTCCAGGCTGCTGACTGCCACACCCCAGTTATCAGGACACTCGGAGGGCAGCGGGGTGAACTCCACCCTAATCCACCTGCAGGTTCCTGCTCTCCTCTGCCGCAATTCAGCGCTCAGTATTGTATTCAGTCTGTGTGTTATCTCCTATAGGTTCTGACTCCAGGAGGAGAAGTCCCCCCGAGAGATGTCCCTGTCCTCTGTATTCCCAGGACTGTCCAGAGGAGAAGCTCCCAGAGAACCATCAGGTAGATGGAGCTGAAGTCTCCCCAGAATCCGACCAGAAAGGGACTGAGCCAAAGACCATTTTACATTTCTCTTCTTTAGGGTGAAAATCTGATGGATATTAAGGCTGAGGTTAAAGATGAAGCAGAAGAGGAGACAGATTTATGGGGCAATCAGCAGGGTAAGTCTGTCATGGGTTACCTGGATACTACTCCCATCATCTTATCATCACATGTAATAATCTCTCCTGTCCCTTTGTGTTTCCTACAGATGGACTCATAGAAGGAAATCCCCCCGAGAGATGTCCCCGTCCTCTGTATTCCCAGGACTGTCCAGAGGAGAAGCTCCCAGAGAACCATCAGGTAGATGGAGCTGAGCCCTATACACATCTATATAGGGGGTCCTGCAGTCATAGAGGGGTCATAGATGGTGGGGGTCTCTTATGTGGATCTGTTATATTTCCCACCTGTCTGCTGTATTGTCCTGAATTGTTACAGATGACAAATCAGGGGGAAGATGTGACTGATATTAAAGTGGAGGATGAAGAAGAGCGGATGATGGGCGATCCCCCGTGTAAGAGTGAGGTGGAGGAGGACATTCCAGGAGATGTGACCACAGGTATGGAATCATGAATGGAGGAAGGGAATTCGGAGGTTTCTTCAGGTGAGGCTCCACCTTAGAGCTGCAGTAAAGGAGCACTCCGGGCAGTGACCCAGCTTTGAGTCTTTAAATAGCAGTCTAATGGTTTTATACTAGTAAAGGCACCGGAGACATGTAGTAATGACTGTTATACCTCAGGTAGGTGTCATCAGATGCCGGGTGTTATAGATTACATTACTACTACACTATACAGGCTGGAGACATGTAGTAATGGCTGTTATTATGAATGATCAGATTGTCACACCTATGGGGGCATATTGTACTTGAGCTAAAAATCTTTTTTTTCAATTGGTTTATTAAAAATATGGAGTCCTTTTCTCTGTACAGAGCTGAGATGCTCTACTGGCAGGATATGAGTTTTCTCTCTGCTCCGTCAGGCAGGGAGGTGACAGGCTCCTTATCTCTGACATTATAGACCCTCATTATAGATCAGTTCTTATCTTACTGATGGCCTCTAAGGCCTGTATTACACCAACAGATTATCTGACAGATTTTCTGACCATTCATTGGTCAGATGGCCTATTACACACACAGATCTTTTGTTATACCCACCAACTATTGGTCTCATTGGACAGATATTGGTCAGATAATCTGTTGGTGTAATACAGGCCTTAGTAATTTAGAGATCAGGATTATTAGATGACCAGCACAAGTACCAGTCACACAGCTAGAAAAACAATTAACCCTTTGTGACAGAACGGCTCAATATTTTTACTAAAGACCAATTGAAAAAATGATTTTTAGCCCCAAATGAGTAAAATGCAATCATAAAATAATGTTCCCCATACATAGTCTTTAAATGTATTTTATTGGGATTTTATGTGATCGACCAACACAAAGTACAAGTCTGTGTGAGGTTTCTCTGCAGAAGCGTCTGTGAACAGCAATTTTTAAGTCTTGTCACAGACAAGACTGAACCCTTCCATTGTAGCTCTGGCTGGATGTTTAGGGTTGTTGTCCTGCTGGAATGTGAACCTCCGCATCAGTCTGAAGTCTTCTGCAGCCTCTACCATATTTTCCTCCAGGATTGGCCTGTATTTAGCTCCTTCCATCTTCCCATCAACTCTGACCAGCTTTCCTGTCCCTGCTGAAAAGAAGCCCCCCCCCCACAGTATGATGCTGCCACCACCATGTTTCACGGTGGGTATGGTGGGTTCAGGGTGATGTGCAGCGGTAGTTTTCTGTCACACATAGCATTTTGCATTTGTGCCAAAAAGTTCCACTTTGGTCTCCTCTGACCAGAGCACCTTCTTCCACGTGTTTGCTGTGTCCCCTACATGGATTGTGGCAAATTGCAAACAAGATTTCTTATGGCTTTCTTCTTGCCACTCTTCCATAAAGGACAGATTGGTGGAGTACACAACTAATAGGTGTGCTGTAGACAGATTCTCCCACCTGAGCTGTGGATTTCTGCAGTGTGACCATGGTCCTCCTGGCTGCTTCTCTAATTAGTGCTCTCCTTGCCTTGGCTGTCAGTTAAGGTGGACGGTCATGTATTTCTAGATTTGCAGTTGTGCCATACTCCTTCCATTTTCAGATAATGGATTGACCAGTGCTCCGTGAGATGTTCAGAACTTTGGATATTTTTTTTTATAACGTAACTCTGCTTTACACTTCTTCACAACTTTATTCTTGACCTGTCTGGCGTGTTCCTTGGTTTTCATGATGCGGTTTGATCCCTGATGTTCTCTAACAAACCTCTGAGGCCTTCACAGAACAGCTGGAGTTATACTGAGAATACATTACACACAGGTGGACTCTATTACTAATTAGGTGACTTCTAAAGGCAAAGGTCACACTGGATTTTATTTAGGGGGATCAGAGTACAGGGGGCTGAATACAAATGCATGCCACACCGTTCAGATATTTATTTATTAAACACTTTTAAACAATGTCTCATCTTCTTCTCACTTCACACAGACTTGTGCTTTGTTGGTCGATCACATAAAACCCCAATAAAATACATCTAAGTTTGTGAGTGTAACGTGAAGAAATGTGGAAAGTCCAAGGGGTACGAATACGTTTTATGGCACTGTATAAGACCTACATTCCGAATACTGCGCCTTCTTTTTTCCCCCAGGCTTGTAAAAACATTTTGGCAAGCTGTTAGATGAGAAGCAAAGTAAAGGAGGGTTACCACCTTCAGTCCCGGCCCCAGAAAAATTCTAAATCTCAGATTTACATGCAAATTCCTAAAGAGCTTCTGCAGTAAACAAGGAGGTCTTTTCTCTATCGGAAAGTTCTGAAAACTTATGGTTCCTTTTATATGATTATAAACCTCAGGGAGATGAATCCGTACCTGGCGTGTAAGGAAATTCAGGACGGAGTCCATCCAATCCTCAATCAAGTATCGTTTCAAGGACTGTGTGATGGGCACAATAGTTATGAAAGATGCTTAGTATCACGTGCCGATTCCTCATTTTCAATATCGTGCCCTATCGTTTTGGAGTCTGCCAAGCCCCCAGAGTGTTCGCGGGGAGACCCGTGTAGCCCTTTGACTAGACCACCATAAAAAGGCATATTGGCGGTCATTGGGTTAAAGAGGTTTTCAGGTTTAATGTTTCCTCCGCTCCAGATAAATAGCATGGGATGCATTTAAGGCTTTTGTTGGGGGTTTGGGTTAAAGGGGTTCTCCAGGCTTTTACTATAAATACCAGATCAGCGGTGGTCCGACGCTTGGCACCCTCGCCGATCAGCTGTATGAAGGGAAGGCGCGTGCACTGCGCACATGCCGTCTCCCTTCCTGGTCACCGCTGCTGCTGTCTATGGCAAAGCTCTCCTGTGAGCGGCGTCACATCTTCTGTACTTTATTTCACACCATCAACACGGATCCATCTTCAATATCTTTTCTTACGCGTTTCGATCATAACGTCTTAGTCACAGCCGGGGTTACACTAATAAATGCCATCTTTACATACTGTCCAGTCTGAGACTCCCAGCATGCACCTCTCACTATGGGGGGAGCGCCGGCCCCTGTGGTTACCAAATCTTAGTGAAAACAGATGGAATTGGAAACCTGAGCATGGTGGGAGAGTCACTCCTGAAGTGTTAGTAGGTGAGCGATGGTGGGATGTTATGTCCGTCAGTACGCCTCTCCTTCCTCTTCTTGTGCCTAAAAAGGCCCCAACATTGGGACAGCAAAAGAAAACTGCACATACTTAGTGTGAATGGTTCTCATAAGTGTGGACACAATATCTGCAAAACTTGCAGGTTTTTGGAAGTGCCGCATCTTTTTAAGACAATAGTTTTTTATTGGGTTTTTGAAGTAAAAACATTACACAAAGTCCGTAAAACATCTTAGTAGCATCGTACATCGCTTAATATACATCAAGTACATGTGCAGGGCTCCAGACTAAAAAACATATCAAGGAGCCATTGGCTCCTGACCTGAAAAATTTAGGAGCCAAATTAAATTTTTATTTAGAAAGACTCCTGTACTCCACTTGAGTTTCAGTATAAAGGAAAGGCATATAAAGTGTCACAATAAATGTACAGTAGTCACAAAAATTGTGTAAGAAATCTTACAGTATTTGAAGTATCATAGTGGTTATACAATAGTCGTACAACATATATAGTGTTGCAAATAGGTGCGCAATAGACATACAGCACATGACCTATCGATAGAATTGTGTACAGAAGAGGAAGACGTGTCGATATCGCACATCGAGAGAGCGTCGTCTGTCATCTGGGGACCCTGTGGGATCATCTCCATCAGGGGGAGTCCGTGGTGAGTAGGTGGCTTTAGGTCGTGGGCTCATTCTGTGGTGAATCACTTGGTGCTCCACCGGATTTAAAGTGGGGCAATAGGTAATAGTTGGTGGAATTAAGGAATGAAGCAGAATCTGACATAGCGCATACTATCAAATCTCTATAACACGTATACTGTAGAGTTAAGAATCCTGTTACTGCATCAGGCTAGCCTAGCTACGGGCAGAGTCCGGGGTAGTATAGGTTGCAATCAGACATACTTAATACAGGATGTTACAAAGTACAGGTAGAGATGCAGTTTGGTATTGTAGCAATTAGCATTGTCTGTTCTTACCCGGATTGTGGCCGCATAAAGTGCAAAGCTGAATAAGGACGAATTCCCTCAGTGGGTGGCAGGAATGCTGCTTCTTGTTGGGCTCTATGTCCCTGTTTGGCACGCGGTTCCGGATTGCCATAGTGTTTGTTATGTCTCCGTTCCCCTTATGAGGAGGCTCGGCTGCGCGGCGCGGTTGGAGGGGCGGGTACTAGCTGGCGTACCTCCGGGTAAACCAAGGAACTCTCCATGAGGGATTGCGCATGCGCGCGCTGCGTCTGGGCGGGTGTTGGAGCGGCCAGCTGTTTCTATCCACTGCGTGTGATTGCGCATGCGCCGGGTCTCGTTGTTGCTGTCAATAGCTGTCTACGCTGGGGAAGCGCTGCGCCTGAGAGCTGGGAGCGTTAGGGGTGCAATATCTGCCATATTTACCTACAGATGACCACCAGGGAGATGAACCATAAAAAGGATATGATCTATTCAGTTCTTGTTTGAGAACTTGGATGAAGTTCGGTATCTGCTCTAAAATCGGAGAAGAGGTGTCGTTAGTGCTGTATAGTTTAAGGCAAAGGTCAATATTTGCAGATTGTGGTCTTGCTCACAGAGGTCCATAGGGTGATACATGCGGTTGATTTGTATTAAAAAAGTCATATATACAAGAATGTAATAAATGTACATGTTGCATGTTATATGTACATGAAAGTCCGTTGGCACCGGTGTCACCGTCGCTTATAATTCAAAAGCACTTGATTACAGATATTTTAAAATCTCGTCCGCCGGCAGTGTCCATTTTGGATCTTGGTAAATAACGTATTTTTTGTGAACATAGAAAGGGGGGGGGGGGGGATTTTTTTTTTATTATTTACAGTACTGTAGGAGCCATATGAAGCTTCCTATTTCATAATCCCGGTTGAGTCCCTTGGGTTCCAGCGTTTGTAGACGGTGGATCCACATGGCTTCCCTGTTGATGAGGAGGCGTGATAGTCCCCAGAAGGGGCGGAGACCTACTACCTGTTCCACTACCTGGAATTGCAGTTGGGCAATAGTGTGACGTTTAGCCGCGAAGTGTGCGGGAATGGGCAGGTGATTGTTTTCACATCGGATGTTGGACTTATGCTGACATATTCTGTCCCTAATGGTCCGTGTTGTTTCACCCACATAAGTCAGGCCGCAGAGGCATTTGATGACATAAATAACATTGGTGGAATCGCATGTGAAGAAAGCCCGTACTGGGATCCCTTTCCCTGTTAGGGGGTGGAAGATCTTGTCACCCTTCATGACATGTGAACATTGCGTGCAATGTAGGCAGGGAAATGTGCCTTTGCGCTGTGTTTGTAGGAGCAATTGTCTCGGCATCTTGATATTGGAGCCCACATCTGCCATTAAAAGCAAGTCTTTTAGGTTCTTGGGGCGTCTATTACATGGTAGGAAGGGAAGTGAGAATGCCTCAATGTGTGGATACGCCTGGTGTAAGAGGTGCCAGTGTTTGCGTAAGATGTGTTGGATCTTGTGCGCGAAGGGGTGGAATGTGTGTGTACGAAAGGTTTTACCCTGACCTTCTGGCTGGGTTGTAGGCATTCTTTTATCACAGTGTTAGGATAGCCCCTGTTTAGAAAACGTGTGGACATTTCATTTAATCTCATTTCCTTTGTTGCCGTGTTGTCAACTATGCGGGAGATCCTTTGGAACTGCGATCGTGGGAGGGACTTTTTCATGCTGGTGGGGTGAAAGCTAGAATAATGTAGTAGACTATTGCGGTCTGTGGGCTTTGTGTAGAGGTCAGTATGTAGAACGCCATTGGGATCTTTTGAGACTATGGTGTCGAGAAAATTGATTGATGTGCTGCTGTGGTGTAGGGTGAACTGGAGTTCAGGCCAAATGGAGTTTAAGTAGGTGAGGAAATCGTGTAGTGATTCTATCGTGCTGTTCCATATGCAGAAAACATCATCGATGTATCTTTTCCAGGTTACTATATGTTGTTGAAATTCTGTATTCGTGTAGATGTAGTCTTTCTCAAACGTGGCCATGTAACAATTGGCGTAGGGGGGCGCCATGTGTGCCCCCATCGCGGTCCCCTGTTTTTGAATGAAGAAGTTGTCTTCAAACAAAAAGTAGTTTTGGATAAGCACAAGATGGAGGAGGTCCATGCATAGTGATGAGACTTCAGGTTTGGTGCCCGTTGTCTCAAGTAATCTCTTAGTGGCCGCTAGGCCCTTGTTATGTGCTATTGATGTATACAGGCTTACTACATCAAGGGTGGCCAGAATAGAATCTGGCTGCACCTGTTTGATATCCCTTATGAGATGTAGGAATGTGGATGTGTCGAGAAGAAAAGACTTGGTGGTTTTAACTTTGGGTGTGAGGACCTTCTCTAGGAATTCCGAGAGGGGAGACAAGATGGAGTCATAGGATGAGACTATAGGGCGTCCCGGGGGTTTGTTAAGACCTTTGTGGACTTTTGGTAATATGTACAGTACTGGCGTTATTGGGTGTTTTTTAGATAGATAGGATGCCGTTTCTTTGTCAATAGTGCCCCTGTCGAGATGGGTTATCAGGCCCTGTTGGATGTTATACCTAATGGACGAGATCGGATTACGTGGTACACGCTCGTAAATATTGGTATCGTTCAATTGTTTATGGATTTCCTCGAGGCAATCCCTTTTGTCCATAACCACCAGAGCCCCGCCTTTATCGGCGGGTTTGATGGTTAGGTCCTTATCCTTTTGAAGACATGTTAGGGCATTACGTTCGTCTTGTGATGGGTTGGATTGACATGAGAGTTTTCCCCTCTCAATGTCCCTCCTGAGGCTCTCCGTGTCCCTCGTCACCAGTGCAATGAAAGTTTCCACTGGGTGGGAGTTCTTGGGGGGGGTTGTAGGTGCTCTTTGGTTTAAGGCCTAAGTCTTTTGAGGAGATCAATGCTCTCCCCTCTTCCACAGTGGCATGGTGAGGGGGGGACCACTTGTCCTCCTTACCGAAGTGGACCTTGAGCCGTAGGTTCCTGAAGAACCTATGGAGGTCCAATTCAGTCTGAAAAGTGTCGAATTTGTAGGATGGGCAGAAGGAGAGGCCCCTCTGTAGTACCTGTATTTGTGTAGGTGTCAGTGTTTTGGATGAAATGTTTATGACTAGTGATTGCAAGGATGTCTCCATTACCTGCGATCTAGTCGTCCTTCCGGTATATGCTCCAGCTGCGTCTTGTCTCCCTCTGCGGCTACGGTTTCTTCGGGATCCCGGATGGGCGGGTGGAAGGTTTTCTGGTCTGTAGCGGCTGTCGCGGCTTGAGATGTAGGAGTCTGAAGAGGAGAGGTAATCCCTTTGTCATTCCAGGGGGGGGGGGGGGGCGAGGGTAATTGTTTTGCCATTTATACACCCTGTTGGTGCGGTATTCCCTTTGGAATTTCTTCTGCTTCATACTCTCGATGTCGCGTTTATGGGTGGCAGCCGTGTTGGAGAGTTTCTCTTTGAAGATATTGTACTCAGCTGTGGGGAGCGTTGCTTGTAGCTGTTGCTCAGCTGTTCTAATCTGTTCTTCCATTTTCTGAATGCTGGTCTGTAGGAATGAAACTGTGAGGGTCATGAGATCGAACAAACAGCGGTTGAGAATTTGCTGGAATTGGTCGCAGTAAATTGGGTCATCTTTGAATAGAGTTGGTCGGATGGTCATACGCAAACCCCTTGGGATGCGTTGTTCCTTGATGTACTCCGCCAATGTGGCGCTGTGAAGTTGATGGTTAATCAGACGACGGGATTCTTTTTCAAGATCTCTGCTTTTGATGTCCGATGTTGGGACCTGCAGGAAATCCCTTGATGTTGTTACTTGAGACAGAATGCGTTCTCTTTCCTCTTCGTTGTATGAAAAGGTCGACATTCTGGAGTTATTTTCCAAAAGGGAAATTTAGACGTTATAAGGTTGGATAGTTCTCCAATTGGATTGCGTGGGTGTTAGGAGATGGTTCCCAAATGAAATTTTTAGTCGCCAAATTTAAAATACATAATATAGCTGGGATGCTTAGGAGCAGGGGGTTTTCTAAGCTACAGCCCACGCAGTTTATGGAGTCGTACACTAATTTCCATGACATGTCAGACTAGCCAGATTCACGTTGGTAATCCCTAGGTGCTGGGTCCCGGCTCATTCGCTTCCCGGCCTCTGCTGCTTGGGTTTCCATGAAAACGTTTGGCTGAAGTGGCATCAAGACAATCTCTGGCCACGGTGGAGATCTGCTCCCCTGTCATCACATGACCATTTACCATAATGAAGTATGTATCCACTGGACTCTGGGGTCGAGTGGAGGGTGGACCATAGGCGCAAAACACAACCAGAGTTTGTTTTAAACCAATAGTTTTTTTTTAATTATTTTTGTTATCGTGACAACGCGTTTAGGGGTTCTGTGGACCCCTTTTTTCAAGTCGGTGAGTGCTGCTGATGGAGGTTGCGCTGCTCCCAGCTTCTGAGACGTGCGGCGTCCAGATGCTGACAGAACCCCGAAACGCGTTGTCACGATAACAAAAATAATAAAAAAAAACTATTGGTTTGAAACAAACTCTGGTTGTGTTTTGCGCCTATGGTCCACCCTCCACTCGACCCCAGAGTCCAGTGGATACATACTTCATACACTGACCCAGACGGCGGCCTGGCCCCCGCCAAAGGTGAACACGGACGTAACCGGCAGCACCAACCAGCAACATTTAAACCACTCCTACTCGCCTCCAGTACAGTTGCACCGAACATTAGGTGCAACGACAGCAGGTGAGCAACACCATTCTTCCTGAATTGGAAGCCTGTTCTGAACCTACTCACCCTATGAGCGCCTTTTTCCTCCTTTGGCCACTTCTTTCTGCATTTACCATAATGCGCGGGAAGCAGTGGTCAGTCATTGGCTGTAACGCCGTCAAATAGGAGGTTTTCATGAAGGGACTCAAGACAAGCAACAAAGGCTGGGGAGCAGATGAGCCGGGACCCCGCACTGGGCATCAGGCAAGTATGATCACCAACAAAGGTCCTGCCAGTCTGAGGTCCAGAAATTAGTGTATCCAAACCCTTTAAGGAGTAATTTTTATATTTTTATTTAAGGGGTTTCAAACCAGTATTATTCTACATGTGACACAGAATGGGTTCAAATAAACTATCCCCACTGCACTCCTTAAAAGACAATCACTTGAGAGTCGCCACTGCAACCAGTGACCACATCAGAGGGCATCACGTGTTGACAGGACCAGCATGGGGGTGGGGGAGGGCAGTTTTTTTTTTTTTTTTTAAATATAATACTTCATGAGCGTTACTCTTTATTCTCAACCCCTCTGCTTGCCTGTCAGTGAATGAAAACCTCTTGTTTGCTGTTTCTTGAGGAAAGATCGCCCATATTCTAGTGCTGCTCACTGTGTAACTGTGGCTGGACATGGACATTCAGTCTGTCAATGTCAACCTTAAAGGTTTCCATTCACTGCCAGCAGGCAGAGATGTAGGAAAGCTAGGGGACCTCCTCTGGCAGCTGAACTAGCCTGTGCTTCACCCCTTATAGGCTGCTTCAGTGCCATTTTCCCTCTTTTTAACTCTACCACATGTCTTTGGCACAGAAAGGAGCAGTTAAGGGCTCTCTGCCCATCACCCCCGTGTCAGTAAGGAGCCGCGCACGGACATCGCCGTCCTTTTCTAGAACGTGCGCAGTATAGGCGGCAATCTCTCCTCGTCAGTCTGCGTACCTTGGGACTGCTGAGCGAACCCCTAGGCCGGGGGAGTCCCACCGTTTCATCATTCTGCCGGCAGTAACACGGACTGACGGGAAGGCTGAGGCCCGATTGCTATTCCCCATGTGGAAGTGATTGCGCTGGTTTCACACCGGAGTCTGTCTGCAGGAGCTCTGCACTGCCGGGGTCGCAGAGCATTATATTGCTTTATGATGCTATGTAACCCTTACAGTTCTGGAATGTATTGGATAACACTGGCAGCATTAGGTCAGTGTTATCCAGTACATTCCAGACCTCTAAGGGTTACATAGCATCATAAATCAATATAATGCTATGCGACCCCGGCAGTGCTATGCAGACCAGGACAGCGAGTGTTAAAGCAGCACAGCCGGTGCCTATACTTGTTCTTAGGGATCTCTGCCTTCTCCTTGTGACCCCATAAGGACCCAGTCCTATAAAACACACTAAATCTGCATACGGGTGACTCGCCTCGTGTTCTCAGCCGTGGACTGTGCAGCCCTAGTTGAAGTGTCTCCAGCAGCTCAGCGCCACAGCACAGACTCAACTCCAAAACTTGCCAGACTGCTGGAAGCGGGAGCACAAGCCACGCCCACCCTCTATGCCGGGTAATCTGAGGGGCGGAGCTTCACCCAGCAGACGTCTGCAGCGTGTGTCTGTTTGCTGGAAGTGGAAGCGGGAGCACAAGCCACGCCCACCCTCTATGCCGGGTAATCTGAGGGGCGGAGCTTCACCCAGCAGACGTCTGCAGCGTGTGTCTGTCTGCTGGAAGTGGAAGCGGGAGCACAAGCCACACCCACCCTCTATGCCGGGTAATCTGAGGGGCAGAGCTTCACCCAGCAGACGTCTGCAGCGTGTGTCTGTTTGCTGGATGAAAGCCTTTTTTTTCTTAGATGCAGAGCAGCAAGCGGAGGGTCTAGGCGCAAATGGCGACAAGACTACAAAGTCTTGTCGCCATTTAGCAGTTCTAAGTCGCATTGGCGACCATCTTGGTCGCCATCTGGAGCCCTGATGTGCAAAAGTTTTTCTACATTAATGAGATACCAATAATAGTAGTTCTAGTTACAATTTATAAACTACAACCAACTTGTTTCATGGAAGAGAAACGTAAAAGAATAAAACATTCAAACTAGGAATTCTCAGCGATCTCGAGTTGTTGGAAAATATCAAGAGCTTTATTGGCTCGGTATAACTGCATAAGTAGACGTTGGCCAAGAGGTCTCAAAGCGTGAATAAGTATGGTTCATATAGGCAATAATTTTTTTGTATGGACGAGAAGTATTTACCAAGTCAACCACCTCTCCCAATCGGGGGACTGTTGAGGGTTTCCAGTACCTCCGTTATGACTAGCTTGGTGGACAACAGAATGTGAGCCATAACTATGCGTGCTTTAACCGGGAAGTTTGATATGTCATGAAATAATAAAGCCAATTCTGGGGATGGACTGGTCTGGTCCAGAGAGTAAAGCTATCGTCCCAGATATTTTGGAGCTTGGGGGATGACCAGATGGGTGTGTAGGAGGGATCCTCTCTACCCGCAGCCTTTCCAACATAGGTCGGAAGTGCCCGGGTAAATATGGCTCAATCTATCCAGGATGAGATACCATCTGAGAATCGTCTTGATAGCTGCTTCATAGTAGGAGACACAGGTAATTGATGCGGAAATGAAAGAGAGTGAGGATGTCCAGCTAAGATCTGAGAATGTTTTACCCAATTCCTTTTCCCATGAGAGGAAGGCGGTTGACTTGGCAAATTTGTGTTTGGATTCAATCATATCATAAATATGCCTTAAGCTATTTGGCGAGGGGCCTTTTGGTATTACAAAGACCTAGAATCTCTTTGGATGTCACTACCATAAGGGAGTCGCTGTTTTGAAAGAAATGTCTCATTCTAAGAATCCTCGTGAGGTATTTGGTATTGTTCATGTATAGAAGAGAATTGCTTAAGTTGGGAGGAATCAAAAAGTTGTGATGCCTGAGCGAGACCCCTATTTACCCAGTTAGCAACCTCTAAGCCAGGAATAAAGAAAGTAAGTGTCTACAATGGAGCATATGAGTGGAGGGAAAGCTTGATTTGGAAGTTTTGGAGTGGAAGGTTCTCCACAGTGATGTTGAAATACGAAGAAAGCTCGGGAGGACTCCAAGTGGAAGTGTATGATCCAGAGGTGGCAATGAGCTGAGCCTCTAAATTATGGCCTGGAGAAACAACTGATTCTATGTGGAGCCAGTGTTGTTGCAAATCTCCTTTCCACCATTCTTTCATAAAGCTCATGTGGGTGGCAAGGTTGTAATCATATATGTTAGGGAGCCCTGGACCGCCCGCCTTTCTATGCTTCGTCAGTAGTGTAAGTGCAATCCGAGGTCTCTTGGGAGTTCAAATGAACTTATTTAATAATCTGTTACTGCAATTAAAAAAGGCCTGCGGTATCAGGGTAGGAACTGTTCTGAACTTGTATACAGGGAGTGCAGAATTATTAGGCAAATGAGTATTTGACCACATCATCCTCTTTATGCATGTTGTCTTACTCCAAGCTGTATAGGCTCGAAAGCCTACTACCAATTAAGCATATTAGGTGATGTGCATCTCTGTAATGAGAAGGGGTGTGGTCTAATGACATCAACACCCTATATCAGGTGTGCATAATTATTAGGCAACTTCCTTTCCTTTGGCAAAATGGGTCAAAAGAAGGACTTGACAGGCTCAGAAAAGTCAAAAATAGTGAGATATCTTGCAGAGGGATGCAGCACTCTTAAAATTGCAAAGCTTCTGAAGCGCGATCATCGAACAATCAAGCGTTTCATTCAAAATAGTCAACAGGGTCGCAAGAAGCGTGTGGAAAAACCAAGGCGCAAAATAACTGCCCATGAACTGAGAAAAGTCAAGCGTGCAGCTGCCAAGATGCCACTTGCCACCAGTTTGGCCATATTTCAGAGCTGCAACATCACTGGAGTGCCCAAAAGCACAAGGTGTGCAATACTCATAGACATGGCCAAGGTAAGAAAGGCTGAAAGACGACCACCACTGAACAAGACACACAAGCTGAAACGTCAAGACTGGGCCAAGAAATATCTCAAGACTGATTTTTCTAAGGTTTTATGGACTGATGAAATGAGAGTGAGTCTTGATGGGCCAGATGGATGGGCCCGTGGCTGGATTGGTAAAGGGCAGAGAGCTCCAGTCCGACTCAGACGCCAGCAAGGTGGAGGTGGAGTACTGGTTTGGGCTGGTATCATCAAAGATGAGCTTGTGGGGCCTTTTCGGGTTGAGGATGGAGTCAAGCTCAACTCCCAGTCCTACTGCCAGTTTCTGGAAGACACCTTCTTCAAGCAGTGGTACAGGAAGAAGTCTGCATCCTTCAAGAAAAACATGATTTTCATGCAGGACAATGCTCCATCACACGCGTCCAAGTACTCCACAGCGTGGCTGGCAAGAAAGGGTATAAAAGAAGAAAATCTAATGACATGGCCTCCTTGTTCACCTGATCTGAACCCCATTGAGAACCTGTGGTCCATCATCAAATGTGAGATTTACAAGGAGGGAAAACAGTCCACCTCTCTGAACAGTGTCTGGGAGGCTGTGGTTGCTGCTGCACGCAATGTTGATGGTGAACAGATCAAAACACTGAAAGAATCCATGGATGGCAGGCTTTTGAGTGCCCTTGCAAAGAAAGGTGGCTATATTGGTCACTGATTTGTTTTTGTTTTGTTTTTGAATTTTAGAAATGTATATTTGTGAATGTTGAGATGTTATATTGGTTTCACTGGTAAAAATAAATAATTGAAATGGGTATATATTTGTTTTTTGTTAATGTGATGTTGTGATAGATCACTGTGACCTTTACCCTTTTTCTCCTGATGCATGATGGGGGAGGAGGAGCTGTACCAGGAAGTCAGACAGTGTGTGTGAGGGGAACTGGAAGCAGACACATGAGGCTGAGAAGGGATTACATCTGATAAGGACAGAAGCTGTTGGAATAAGACTCCTCCATGTAAGAATGCCATAATGTTCTGAGTAATAAACCTTGCTCTGGTTAAGTAGTACATCGGCCTGTGTGCGTAACTTGTTGAGCAGATACTGGCAGCATTGCCAGCAGCACCTGAGAGACACAGAGTGTCCAGGGGACATAACAGTGGCGACGAGGATTGTGGATTTTAGCACACATGGCCTTCATAGGGTTTATTCAACCATTTGATCCTGCAGCTGAGTCATGGATCTCCTGACATAACAGTTAAGTTGCCTAATAATTATGCACAGTAATAGTCACCTGCACACACAGATATCCCCCTAAAATAGCTAAAACTAAAAACAAACTAAAAACTACTTCCAAAAATATTCAGCTTTGATATTAATGAGTTTTTTGGGTTCATTGAGAACATGGTTGTTGTTCAATAATAAAATTAATCCTCAAAAATACAACTTGCCTAATAATTCTGCACTCCCTCTTAGGGAGAGTTAACATCTGGAAGGTCGCTATGCGGCCCACCCAGGATATTTCTTGTTTGCTGTATTGGGCGAGATCTGTTTCCACCTCTTTTAGTAATGGAAGGTAATTGGCACAATATAGTTGTTTGGTTGTTTTGGTGACTTTTGTGCTTAGATATTGGACCTGTTTAATTTGCCAGTCTAGGTTGAAAGTGGATTGTAATTTTAACAGGGAAGAGGTCTTTATATTAATGGGGAGGGCTTGGGATTTCTGCTCATTGACTTTGTAATAGGAGCGTTCTCCAAATTGGCGAATAATCTCTATTACTGTAGGTAATGATTGATCTGGGGAGCTGAGAGTGAGTATGACATTGTCTGCATATAGAGAGAGTTTGTGGGTTCCTCCGCCTATGTCTATTCCTTTTATTTGGTCGGAGAGGCGGATAGCTTGTGCTAGAGGTTCGATGGACATGATAAATATGAGGGGGGAGAGGGGGGGACCCTTTCAGGTGCCATTAGTAATTGTAAATGAGGAGGACAAGGTATCATTAACATATACACTGGCCGAGGGGTTGCTATATAAGGCTTTCACTGCCCCCAGGAAAGGACCACAGAGTCCCATTATCTGGAGCACAGAGAATGCGAAAGACGAATTAATGCGGTCAAATGCCTTTTCGGCATAAAGGGTCACCAAGACTGCTTCCAGACCTGACCTCTCGATGTAGTCTACAATATTCATGACTCTTCTAGTCTTCCCTATAATTTGCCTACCTTGGATAAAGCCTGATTGGTCAGTTAATCAAGGACGGTAGAATGGGTGCTAAGCGGTTAGCCAGGGCTTTAGCATACATTTTTATTTTGGTCTTTAGTAAAGAGCTAAGTTTTGTGGAGAGTCAGGGGATTTACCTTGTTTCGGGATGGTCACTATGACTGCGGAGAGCATTTCTGCTGGGAAGCTACCCATTTCGAATCCCATCTGGAGGGCCTTGCGTAAGTAAGGAAGAAGGATTTGTAATAACAACTTGATAGGCCATCAGGCCCAAGGGCTTTGTGCATGGGAAGGGCGTTTATGACCTTTTTGAAGTTCTGTTTCAGTGAGTGGAGTCCCCAATAATTCTGCTTGTTCTGCGGATACTGTCAGGAGGTGTAGGCTATTCAGAAAGGCGTTGATATCACCGAAGGGGCTTGTAATAGGATTTGTGGGCGGGCTCAGATTGTAAGGAGAGGAGTAATAGTCCTTGAAACTATCAGCTATGCCTTGTGGATCCATGACTTTAGAGCCGTCTAAAGGTGACTTTTTATAAGGGATTCTGGATTTGGTTCTTTGGGATTTTACTCGTTGAGCCAACAGTTTACCAGCTTTTGTTATTTTGCGAGTAATATCTAGCTTTGACTTTTTGTAAGTTCCGCTCATATCTATATAGAAGGCAGTCTTTATCTCCTTAAGGACCCGGCTCATTTTCACCTTAAGGACCCGGCCATTTTTTGCAAATCTGACCAGTGTCACTTTGTGTGATAACTTTAAAATGCTTTGACTTATCTAGGCCATTCTGAGATAGTTTTTGTCATCACATATTGTACTTCATGACACTTGTAAAATGGAGTAAAAAAAATGCATTTTTTTAAAATAAAAAAATACAAAATTTTACCAAAAATCTGGAAAAATTTGCATATTTCCAAGTTTCAATGTCTCTACTTATATAATACATAGTAATACCTACTAAAATAGTTATTACTTTACATTCCCCATATGTCTACTTCATGTTTGGATCATTTTGGGAATGACATTTTATTTTTTGGGGACATTAGAAGGCTTAGAAGTTTAGAAGCAAATCATGAAATTTTTCAGAAATGTTCAAAAACCCACTTTCAAAGGAGCAGTTCAGGTCTGAAGTCATTTTGTGAGGCTTACATAATAGAAACCACCTAAAAATGACCCCATTCTAGAAACTACACCCCTCAAGTTACTCAAAGCTGATTTTAAAAAACTTTGTTAACCCTTTAGGTGTTCCACAACAGTTATTGGCAAATGGAGATGAAATTTCAGAATTAAAATTGTTTGCCAAATTTTCCACTTTTTCCAGTAACAAAGCAAGGGTTAACAGCCAAACAAAACTCAATATTTATTGCCCTGATTCTGTAGTTTGCAGAAACACCCCATATAGGGCCGTAAACTACTGTACGGGCACACGGCAGGGCGTAGAGGGAAAGGTGCGCCGTGTGGTTTTTGGAAGGCAGATTTTGCTGGACTTTTTCATTTACACCATGTCCCATTTGAAGCCCCCCTGATGCACCCCTAGAGTAGAAACTTCATAAAAGTGACCCCATTTTGGAAACTACGGGATAAGGTGGCTATTTTTAGGGTACATATGATTTTTGGTTGCTCTATATTACATTTTTGTGAGGCAAGGTTACCAAAAATAGAAATTCTGAAATTTCATCTCCATTTGCCATAAACTGTTGAGGTACACCTAAAGGGTTAATAAAGTTTGTAAAATTAGCTTTGAATACCTTGAGGGGTGTAGTTTCTTAGATTAGGTGACTTTTATGGAGTTTCTACTCTAGGGTTGCATCAGGGGGGCTTTAAATGGGACATGGTGCCCGAAAAAAAAAGGCCATTAAAATCTGCCTTTCAGAAACTATATGGCGTTCCTTTCCTTCTGCGCCCTGCCGTGTGCCCGTACAGCAGTTTACGACCACATATGGGGTGTTTCTGTAAACTGCAGAATCGGAGTAATAAATATAAAGTTTTGTTTGGTTGTTAACCCTTGCTTTGTTACTGGAAAAAACGGTTTAAAATGGAAAATTTACCCAAAAATAGCTGTTTTGGCACTTAACTTTTTTTTTTACTGTGTTTATCTGAGGGGTTAGGTCATGGGGTATTTTTATAGAGCAGATTCTTACGGACGTGGCGATACCCAACATGTCAACTTAAAAAAAAAAAATTATTTAGGTTTTACACTATATTATCCTTTTTATATACAAAAAAAAACATTTTAGTATCTCCATAGTCTAAGGGTACATGCACACGTTCAGGATTCATGTGCGGAGAATCCGCACTGAAATCCGCAGGTGTTCACAGGCAAATCCGTGCGGTCAATCCGCATTAATTGGTGCGGATTTGCATGCGGATTTGCATGCGGATTTTTTCAACATCTCTCTAGAACAAAAATACACCCTTTTTTAACATCATTTCCTGTGACATCATTTGAGAATCGGATTTGAGAATTAATGTACGTTGAAATCGTGATGCGATTAATTTAACACGAAATAATCGCATGGCGATTTCAACTTAAGCACTGTTATGTTCCATATTCGTTAATTCTAGCCTACTATGGAATATAGCAGTGCTAAGTAGAAATCGCCATGCGATTATTTCGTGTTATATTAATCGCATCGCGATTTCAACGTTTCAAATCCGACAGTACATTCTAGTATATGGAGACGTTCCCATGGTGATGGGGACGCTCCATTAGTACTGCTATATTCCATATTCGGCGAATATGGAATATAGCAGTACTAAGTTGAAATCGCCATGCGATTATTTTGTGTTAAATTAATCGCATCGCGATTTCAACGTACAGTAATTCTCAAATCCGACAGTACATTCTAGTATACGGAGACGTATATTGCGTCTCCATATACTATATGTAGTATATTGCTTCCTTCTCTTGCTGCGATGAACAGACACAAAATGGTGGCTGATTCCCCTTCCTATTACATACATGCGGATTTTGATGCGGATCCGCATCAAAATCCGCACTGTGTGCGTGTACCATCCGGATTTTAGCCTCTCCATTGAAGTGAATGGAGAAAATCCGCAAGATATCCGGACAGGAAAAAAAAAATTAATTGACATGTCGCGGATTTTAAAATCCGCACGCAGGTCAAAATCCGCGCGCGGAAAAATCCGCATCGTGTGCATTGAGAATTTCAAATTCTCATAGAATACAATGGACATGACCTACGGTGCGGATTTACCGCACGCAAATCCGCGCGGAAAATCCGCACGCAATCCTGATCGTGTGCAGGGGGCCTAAGAGTCAGTTTTTTTTTTTTTTTTTGGTTTTTAGCCGATTATCTTAGGTAGGGGCTCATTTTTTGCGGGATGAGAGGACGGTTTTATTGGCACTATTTAGGGGGGCATTTTCAGTGAAGCCCACTGTGTGAATCTGGATTCCTGCTTGGACAATCAGGAATCGCAGGTTAAAAATGCTCTGGGGTACACCAGACAAGTTCACCAGTAGGGGGCTCAGGTGGACTTATCTGGTGGGCCGGAAAACTAGTATGAGCCCCAGAGCTGCTCGTACTAGTGTGGGCCACAGTGTCCCTGGCATGGTGGTCCCCTTGCTCCGCCGCCTTGGGGGCTCATCATCATCGCTAGATGATGAGGACGCGGATGACAAGCGGAAAGTGGGGTCATCCTCGTCCTCACTGGGACTCTTCGATTCGGAGGCAAGGCGGGCCATAGGGGAGTGTGTGTGTGTGTGCATGCGTGGAAAACTTTATTCAGTGTGTGTGGGGGACGGGTGTTCACGTACTTACTTTAAGCCTAACAGAAAAAGAAGATATATTAAAAATCCCAAAAAGTGTAAATAAATAAAAATTCAAACGCGCTGATCAACGGTGGGGTGGGCAAAAAATCAAATAAAAAATACGCCCAAAAAAAGTGTGTGCGGGGGGGGCAAGCTGCAGCATCCCTAGGGGGTCTAGGGTCACACAGATGAGTGCTGTGGACCCCAGACACCCGATCCGGTGTTACAACACAATAAAATAACTTTTTTATTCTCCCCCCCCCCCCCCCCCCCCCCCCCCCAACTCTCCCTCACTATTCCTGCCTAATCTACCTCTCCCAAAAACACAGATTTGTGCCTGATGGCACAAAACAACTTGCAATACAGCCGAGCTCCTCTCTCTCCTGCTCCACGGACCTCCTCTCTCTCCTGCCCACCTGCCCAGCCGACCAATCAGAAGCGATCCTGAGAGGTGGCGTGACCGCTACCTCTCAGGATCGCAGGACGGTGATAGGTATTGTGATATACACCACCAATCGCCTTCCTATTCCGGGTTATCGGGTTACCAGAGACCCGAATAACCTGGAAACGCAGCAAACCGCAGGTCTGAATTGACCTGCAGTTTGCTGCGATCGCCAACACGAGGGGGGGGGGGGGGTCACAGGACATGGCATTGTACTAAGGTGCCTGCTCAATGATTTGAGCAGGCACCCAGTTCCGATCACCGCCCGCCGGTGATCGGAAATACACAGGGCGTACAGGTACGCCCTGTGTCCTTAAGTACCAGGACATCAGGGCGTACCTGTACGCCCTGTGTCCGTAACAGGCTAAATTGGAGCCTGAGGTCTCTCGGGTTGTTTGAGTATAGGGGGGTAATCTTATTTCTCCTCTCAAGATCTTCTATTTTGGTCAACAGCTCTGAGATCTTTTTATCCCTGCCTTTTTTAGCTGCAGAACCCAATTTAATAAAAATTCCTCTCATAAGTGCTTTATGGGCCGACCATAACGAAAAGGGAGATGACACTGACCCAATATTATGTCGGAAATACTCCTGCCATGCAGCTTCTATATCCGCTCTGTATAAGATGTTGTTAAGCCAGAGAGAGTGGTGGGTGGAGGAATGAGGTCTCTTGCAGTGATAGAGTAATTGCTGCGTGATCTGACCATTTTAGCTGAGAAAAGGTGGGAGAAAACTGAAAAACATAAAAAGGACAACAATATAACAGAAAACAGAGAAATCTAAGCAGTATTAAAAACTGCCACATTTGGTAGGGTAAAGTCAACTCCGTGTAGTCAGGAGCCACAAACTTCTTGACTTCTGGATGTAGCAGCTATATACACCCAAGTATAGGCAGGCTTCAATGTTTGGTGCCTCTTCCAGACTCCACCAAGCGCCATTCCTCAGAAAGATGGTGGAGGTCTGGAGGTTTCTCTTTCTGGTAGTCAGAAACTTCAATGTTCTAAGAAGATGGGAGAGATCTGCCAGCGTCCACTGAACTGATGGCATGCCAGGAACCCCCCAGCGATATGCGATTTTATGATCTCTTAACCCCAGCGTGACGGGGGCCAGTTGGCGATGTTTCAATGTGGCAGCTAAAAGATCAGCGAATAGAGTGATGGTATGGTAAGGGCCGGCAGGGTACCCTTTTTTCTGGACACCTCTAGTAGTTGTTCCTTTATGTGAAAATAATGAATCCTCGCCAGCACGTCTCTCGGGATAGAGGCTGGGAGATGGCTGGGTCTTGGAACCCTGCGGGCCCTATCAATAACCAGGTCTTGAGCTGTGAGAGTCGGTATGAGGGCCTGAAATAATAAGCAGAGATATTGTTTGAGGTCTTCATTAGGGATATCCTCAGGGATTCCTCTAAACTTTATATTGTTTCTGCGTGATATGTCTTCCAAATTATTCCAAACCCTCCCATTTTATTTTCAATATGGTACACCCTGTGAAGAAGGCCTTGGATGGTGGCCTGAATAGGGGAGATCAAAGCTTGTAGATCGGCGTGTAGGGATTTGCTGACATTAATTAGCATCTCTTTAAAGGGGTTGTCCGAGTTATGGAAAAAATAATAATAATATAGCACTGTAAATCTGATGGTCAGTGATGTATAACTAATGTGGGGGTCGGCTCCATAGTAGTAGGCACCGCAGTCAGACAGTGACACGATGGCACAGTTCACACAGGGGTTTGCCTGTTTTCTGTATTCTCATCCACAAACAAAATATAAGGCCTTTACATTCAGGCAAAGATACAAAATAAATTCCTGCTCGGCTGAGCACTAACTAAGCATAAAATGACCCTTTCTATACGGGCGGCCTACTACCAGCCACACAACACAATTCAAAATAAACTCCGTGTCCTTTTTGTTGCTTCAGCAGACGTCAGCAGCAATGGTGAAAGCCGGTCCGCTCACCCAGTCCTCACCCAGACATGCTCATAGTGCAAACCTTCATAGCCCAGAAATGAGCCGAGCTCCATCACCTGGCTGAGAGCTCTATATGAAACCCGTTCTGGACAGGAAGGGAATGAGGAGCCCCGCTACCAACCTGCATCCTCATTCCATTAAAATCCAGGCCCGACAACACCATTTACCAAAGTCCTCAGCAAACTGTAAGGCAGACCATCTTTTCCTGGATTCCTGATATCTCACCCAGGTTTCCTAGTTGAGATATCCACCTCCTGTAGCGTAGTACATGGTATATGAAAGAAACCTGGGCGAAATATAACCATTCTCTACTACTTTTCCAGTCACTCTCTCACACTAAGCTAAGCAAGTTTTAAGCAAAAAAATATCTATTTCCTCATTTCCCTGGTTCTCTTCTGGCCCTTTGTTTACTTGCAACAACAACCATCTGTGCCGCTCCCCCTGTAGTGCTAAGGGAGTGAATACAAGTACTGCCCTGAGTGACGTCTGCCGGCGGGGAGACTCAGCAGCATATTGTATGTGTAGGACTACAAGTCCCAGCTGTACACACAGGATCTCCCCCTACCTGCAATGCTCTGCAGAACTTCTCTATCAGCTCCTGTGCCCAGCATTTGTCTCCTCACTGCCTGCAGCTACGCAGTAAACACTTGCGTCTGTGCAGCTGAAGGGGTTAACAATCCTGGGAGAGAGCAATAAGCAGCAGCCGGCAGTGCAGGGGGGCGTGGCCAGCACAGTGAAGTCTCGTGTACAGAGCTCTCGGGCTTGTGCACGAACATTATCAGAGCAGGGAGAGAAGCTGACATCACAGGTCATGTGACCCTCAGTGAAATCTGAGAAACCAGCCACTGGAGATAAAGGGAGTGAATTGGAAAGCTGTTACATTTGCCTAGTTAGAAACATAGAACAAAAAAATATCTCGGACAACCCCTTTAACCCCTTAAGGACACAGCCTTATTTCACCTTGAGGACCAGGCCATTTTTTTCTAATCTGACCAGTGTCACTTTATGTGGTGAAAACTTTAACCACCTCCCGACCGCCTAACGCAGGGATGCGTCCTGCGGGCGGCCGGGTTATTCCTCCTTGACACATCTACGCGTCATATCGCGGGAGGCGAGATTTCGCGTGAACGCGCCCAGCTAAGAAGTTTAACTACAGCCTGCCAGCGGCGATCGTTCGCTGGCAGGCTGTAGATGCGATTTTTTTATTTTATTTTTTTAACTACAAAAAGGTATATTAGAGGCTGTTTTGTCCCTTTTGCTTGGATCGACCACCAGAGGACACAGGCAGCTCTGTAAGTAGCACAAATCACTACACTACCCCCTCCTGTCACATTAACCCCTGATCACCCCATATATAGACTCCCTGATCACCCCCCTGTAAGGCTCCATTCAGACGTCCGTATGTGTTTTGCAGATTTGCGCATCCGCCCATTGCCAGAACTATATAGAAAATGCCTTTTCTTGTCCGCAGTTGCGGACAAGAATAGGACATGTTCTATAGGCTCTACAAAAAGCGCAGTGTTCGCCCGATCAGGCCTGATCTTGTGCGCACACTTGCGTTCAGTCCGCCCCACCGCAGTGACAGAATATATTTTTTCCTGATCACTGCAAAAACACCGTAAAATCGCTGCGGCGCTATAAAGATCACTTTTGAGGGGCATGGCGAGTTCATAGAATAATTTTTCTTTTTTTTTTTGCACAAGTTAGCGGAATTTATTTATTTTTTATTATTTTTTTACAAACTTGTGACCAAAAAAATCTTACATGAACTCGCCATACCCCTCACGGAATCCAAATGCGTAAAAATGCCCTGTGAAATCCTAAAGGTACTCATTGGAATTTAGGCCCCTTTGCGCATCTTGGCTGCAAAAAAGTGTCACACATCTGGTATCGCCGTACTCAGGAGAAGTAGGGCAATGTGTTTTGGGGTGTATTTTTACATATACCCATGCTGGGTGAGAGAAATATCTCTGTAAATTGACAACTTTGTATTAAAAAATGTAAAAAGTTGTCTTTTACAGAGATATTTCTCTCACCCAGCATGGGTATATGTAAAATTACACCCCAAACCACATTGCCCTACTTCTCCTGAGTACGGCGATACCAGATGTGTGACACTTCTTTGCAGCCAAGATGCGCAAAGGGGCCGAAAGTCCAACGAGTACCTTTAGGCTTTACAGGGTTGCTCACAATTTAGCCCAAAATGCCAGAACAGTATACACACCCCACAAATGACCCCATTTCGGAAAGTAGACGCCCCAAAGTATTCACTGATGGGCATAGTGAGTCCGTGGGAGATTTATTTTTTTTTTGCCAGAAGTTAGCAGAAATGGAAACTTTATTATTATTTTTTTTTTCCCTCAAAGTGTCATTTTCCGCTTACTTGTGAAAAAAAATTAAATCATACATAAACTCACCATGCCCCTCCGCGAATACTTTGGGGTGTCTTCTTTTTAAAATTGGGTCATTTGGGGGGTATTTATACTATCCTGGCCTTCTAGCACCTCAAGAAACATGACAGGTGCTCAGAAAGTCAGAGCTGCTTCAAAATGCGGAAATTCACATTTTTGCACCATAGTTTGTAAACGCTATAACTTTTGCGCAAACCAATAAATATGCACTTATTGGATTTTTTTTATCAAAGACATGTAGCACAATAAATTCTGATACAAACTTGTATGGAAATGTAATTATATTTGAACAATTTTACCAGAAAAAGTTAAAAATACACTTTTTTTGAGAAAATTGCGGACTATTTTGATTAATATCAGAAAAACGAAAAATGTCAGCAGCAATGAAATCCCACCAAACGAAAGCTGTATTTGTGAGAAGAAAAGGAGGTAAAATTCATTTGGGTGGTAAGTTATATGACCGAGCAATAAACCGTGAAAGTAGTGTAGTGCAGAATTTTAAAAAGTGGTCTGGTCATTAAGGGTGTTTCAGCTAGCGGGGCTGAGGGGGTTAAGAAACTTTGACGAATCAACACAGATGGTGAGCGGCGATAACGCTATTATCAGCGTAACCATCCCACTTCTGTGTCTCCTCAAACGCTCACTGCTCACAATTAAGGCCGACTCTTTGCATGTGATAGCCAGACCACCCCGAGTTCATCTTCTCAGTGCGAAATGGACGATGAAGCGGAGGAGCAGGAGACGGTTAAGGGGGCTTAAGCTAAGGGAGCTGAGGTGGTTAAAAAGCTCTTACTTATCCAAGCCATTCTGAGATTGTTTTTTCGTCACATATTGTACTTCATAACACTGGAGTAAAAAAAAAATCATTTTTATTTATAAAAAAAATACCAAATTTACCAAAAATTTTGGAAAAATGTGCAAATTTGCAAGTTTCAATTTCTCTACTTCTATAATACATAGTAATACCTCCAAAAATAGTACTTTACATTCCCCATATGTCTACTTCATATTTGGATCATTTTGGGAATGCCATTTTATTTTTTGGGGACGTTACAAGGCTTAGAAGTTTAGATGCAAATCTTTTAAATTTTCTGAAATTTTCAAATACCCACTTTTTAGGGACCAGTTCAGGTCTGAAGTCACTTTGTGAGGCTTACATAATAGAAGCCACCCAAAAGTGACCCCATTCTAGAAACTACACCCCTCAAGGTATTCAAAACTGATTTTACAAACCTCATTAACCTTTTTGGTGTTCCCCAAGAGTTGATGGCAAATGGAGATGAAATTTCAGAATTAAAATTTTTTGCCAAATTTTCTATTTTTTCCACTAACAAAGCAAGGGTTAACAGCCAAACAAAACTATATTTATTGCCCTGACTCTGCGCTTTACAGAAACACCCGATATGTGGCCGTACACCACTGTACGGCCCCACGTCAGGGCGTAGAGGGAAAGGAGCGCCGTGTGGTTTTTGGAAGGCAGATTTCGCTGGACTGGTTTATTTACACCATGTCCCATTTGAAGCCCCCCTCATGCACCCCTAGAGTAGAAACTCCAAAAACGTGACCCCATTTTAGAAACTACGGGATAAGGTGGCAGTTTTTTGGGTACTAGTTTAGGGTACATATGATTTTTGGTTGCTCTATATTACACTTTTTGTGAAGCAAAGTAACAAAAAATAGAAATTCTGAAATTTCATCTCCATTTGCCATTGACTCTTGTGGAACACTTAAAGGGGTTGTCCGGGTTCAGAGCTGAACCCGGACATACCGTTATTTTCACCCCGGCAGCCCCCCTGAGCCTAGCATCGGAGCATCTCATGCTCCGATGCGCTCCAGTGCCCTGCGCTAGATCGCGCAGGGCACGGGCTCTTGTGTTTTCAATAACACACTGCCGGGCGGTAACTTCTGCCCAGCAGTGTGTTCGGTGACGCCACCGGCTCTGAGGGGCGGGCTTTAGCTCTGCCCTAGCCATTTTACTGGCTAGGGCAGCGCTAAATCCCGCCCATCAGTGCCGGTGACGTCACCGGGGTTCCTGTTAGCCCCATAGAGAGCCCGGTACGTCACCGGAACTCTGAAAAATGCCTTTGCCCTGCGCGATTTAGCGCAGGGCAAAGGAGAGCATCGGAGCATGAACTGCTCCGATGCTCATGTCAGGGGGGCTGCCGGGGTGAAAATGGAGGGCTGTCCAGGTTCAGCTCTGAACCTGGACAACCCCTTTAAAGGGTAACAAAGTTTGTAAAATTAGTTTTGAATACCTTGAGGGGTGTAGTTTCTTAGATGGGGTCACTTTTTGGAGTTTCTACTCTAGGGGTGCATCAGAGGGGCTTCAAATGGGACATGGTGTCAAAAAACAAGTCCAGCAAAAACTGCCTTCCAAAATCCATATGGCGTTCCTTTCTTTCTGCGCCCTGCCGTGTGCCCGTACAGCAGTTTACGACCACATATGGGGTGTTTCTGTAAACTACAGATTTAGGGCAATAAATATTGAGTTTTGTTTGGCTGTTAACCCTTGCTTTATTACGGGAATAAATTGATTAAAATGGAAAATTTGCCCCAAAATACCTGTTTTGGCACCATTTACATTTTTTATTATTTACAACGTTCATCTGACAGATTAGATCATGTGCTATTTTTATAGAGCAGGTTGTTACGGACGCAGGTATACCTAATATGTTTACTTTTTTAAAATTTATTTATGTTTTACACAATAATATCATTTTTGAAACAAAAAATAATAATTTTAGTGTCTCCATAGTCTATAAATAAATTTTTTTGGCCAATTGTCTTAGGGTCTTATTTTTTGCAGGATGTGATGACTGTTTTAATGGTATGATTTTGGGGTGCATATACCTTTTTGATCGCTTGCTATTACACTTTTTGTGATGTAAGGTGACAAAATTATGGCTTTTTTTTACACCATTTGTATTTTTTATTTTTACGTTGTTCACCTGAGGGGTTAGATCATGTGATATTTTTATAGAGCAGGTTCTTACGGACACTGCAATACCTAATATGTGTACTTTTTATTTATTTATTAAGGTTTTACACAATAATATCATTTTTGAAACCAAAAAAACTTGTTTTAGTGTCTCCATAGTGTGAGAGCTATAGTTTATTTTTAATTTTTTGGGCCATTGTCTCATTTAGGGGCTTATTTTTTGCTGGATGAGGCAACGGTTTGAATGGTACTATTTTGGCGTACATACAACTTTTTTTTCTCACTTTTATTACCTTTTATGGTAAGTAAGGTGGGCAAAATTTCAATTTCATCATAGTTTTTTTTTTTTTTTTTATGGCGTTCACCGTGCGGGGAATGTAACATGACTGTTTTATAGATCAGGTCGTTACGGACGCGGTTGTATATAACATGTGTAGGGAATTTTATTTTGACAATTTTTAATCCGGGATAAATGTTTTTTTTTTCACTTTTATTTTTTACCCAGACCCACTTGGTTCTTGAAGATCCAGTGGGTCTGATGTCTGTATAATACAGTACAGTACACTATATAGTGTACTGCACTGTATTCCACTTACACTTTGTCTTTAGCACAGATCTGTTCAGCACCATGGAGAGCAGGATGCCTGAGAAGGTGTCCTGTTGCCATGGGAACCTTCCCCGTCTGCCAGACAGGGAGGGAAGAGAGGGGGGCTCCCTCCCTACTTGACCCCATCCTGTCCGGAAGCTGCAAAGGCACAGCAGCCCCCCGATGGGAGAGGTAGGGAGCTCCCTTCCCTTCTATACAGCGGTCCCTACGGACCGCGGCGTGGAAGGGGTTAAAGCTGCTGACCTCTGCACAGATGTCAGTCATTTGAATCAGAGTGTCAGCAATGAGCTGACACTCTGATTCAACCGCTTAGTCATCCTGAGAATAAAGGGAGGTGGGCGGAAGATCACGCACCCTCCCGCCACACTGCCGCCCGCCTGCCTCCAGCATCGCCCGCAATCCTCCACCCTCCCTGCTGCGCCCGCAGGCACAAAAACACAGAGGGCTGCAGGGGGGGGGGTTTAACTTCGAAATACAGGCACTTTGAGGTTTCTGATCCCTGCGGTCACGGACCGCAGGGATCAGAAACTTGCATAAGCGCCACAAACCGCAGGTCTGAATTACCTGCGGTTTATAGTGATCGGCAATGCGGGGGGGTCACAGGACCCCCTAGGCATTGTCACAGGGTGCCTGCTGAATGATTTCAACAGGCACCCCGTTCCGATCACTGCTGGTCGTGCTGGAGTGATCAAAACTACACAGGACGTACGGGTACGCCCTGTGTCATTAAGGGGTAAACAACGTACCCGAGGCGGGTAGACTTGATGATTGGAATTGGGCCAGGTTAGGGGCCACCGAAGAGAGTTTTGGTGAGGCACCGGAGAGACGGTCTCTGCTTCTCCGGACTGCTGGTAGAGGATGGCGCATGCCACGTCCGGGAAGGCAGCGGTACGGCTGAATCCCCCACATCAGGGTGTTTGAGAGGTCTGCGCTGCTTCTCCCCGGTATGCGCAGTGGTGAGGGCTCATTATTCCCGGTGTCTGGGGAAGGAGGAGATGCCTCCGGTCCATGCTGTGGCGGGGAGAATAATCCCTGAGAGCCTGCTTGCGGATCCTCAAAACACGGATGCCGCCCGTGTGCCTTCTGCAATTTACGGAACAGGCAGCCCATTATAGAAATGCCGATAGTTGTCCGCAAAACGGACAAGAATAAGACATTATCTATAATTTTCACAGGGCCACGGAATGGAGCAATGGATTCGGACAGCACACAGAGTGCTGTCCACATCTTTTGCGGCCTGAAGTGAATGGGTCTGCACCCGAGCCGCAAAAAATGCGGACAGCACACCATGTGTCCACATCCATATGTCTGTTCCGTGGCCCTGCAAAATAATAGAACAAGTCCTATTCTTCTCCGCATTACGCACAAGGATAGGACTATTCTATAGAGGGCATAGAGCGGTATCCATGTTCTGCAAATCCGCAGTTTGCGGCCTGCGAAAATGCCAATGGTCGTGTGCATGAGCCCTAAAAGAGAGGACACTGAAGCATTTGTCACCAGCAAAAATGCAGTTAACCCTTCCTCTGCCTCCAAACATTTCATACAACATCACACGAACAACACAGATGGTTTAGAGGTATGGGAACTGAAAAAGTTAGATGATGGGAGGGGGATTCAGAAAAGAAGATGACTGAACGAGAGGCGTACTGAAAACGAGATATCCAGAAGGATGGAATGACGGATAACAGCCCCCTATCGCTAATAGTGATGAGTGAAGCGAACTGCGGATCCTAGATCCGAAGTCGCTTCCCTCAAACCGTCGGATTAAAGGGGTTGTCAAAGTTATATTTGTCCTCAGGATAGGTCATCAATATCAGATCGGCTGGGGTCCGACACCCGGCCGATCAGCTGTTTGAAGATAAGGCGGGCGCCCCGTGCCAGCGCCTCCTCCTCTTCACTGTTTACCTTCTGCATCTGCAGCGGTGAGCAGGTGTAATTACAGCCAAGCCGTCCCATTCATTTCTATGGGATGGATCGCTCCTATACAAGTGTGTAGTAACGAGCCGTCCCATAGAAATGAATGGGACGGCTTGGCTGTAATTACACCTGCTCACCGCTGCAGATGCAGAAGGTAAACAGTGAAGAGGAGGAGGCGCTGGCACGGGGCGCGCCTTCTCTTCAAACAGCTGATCGGCCGGGTGTCGGACCTCAGCCGATCTGATATTGATGACCTATCCTGAGGACAAATATAACTTGGACAACCCCTTTAATGCTGTATGGAGATCCGTCTCTGTACAGCATTAAAATGTACGGCCTCCAATAAGGCGAAGTCAGTTATTTTCAAAGTCTCGCAAGAGTTCATGGAATAACTGCGGCATTTGAAGTGAAAAACGACTTAAAAACTTGGATCCAAACTCTGCTTCAGATCCGAGGTAGCAGTCAGAACCATAGGAGCACAGTGTAATTGTACTAGACTCCAATGCATACAGGCCCCAACATGAGCCCTCGCACAGATCCGTGCATATAATAATTTTATTATAAATTAATTTTAAATAATGGTAAGAATATGCTGATGCAAAGAAAAAGGTATTTTTTCCAAAATGTTTCATTCTCCCCCCCCAAATATTAAAACACAAGAAATCCTTTACACATTTGATATCATTATAATCGTAGTGACCCGGTGAATGGAAGTAACAGGTCAGTTTTACCTTATAGCAAATGTTGTAAAATTTAAAACCCATAAAACTTTGTTGGAAATGTTTTATTTTTTTTTATAATTCCACCCCACCATTTGGAATTTATTTCCCCGCTTCCCACTACATTGTATGCAACCGTACATGGTTCCATTAAAAAGTACTTGTCCCGCAACAAAAAAGCTTGCATATAGCCATGTGAATGGGAAGATAAGAGGCTTTGGGAAAGCTGGGAGTAAAAAAACGAAAATTGAAAATTGCCAGAACATTAAAGGGTTAATGTCCCAGGATTAAGGGGGGGGGGGGGTACTGAGTGCAGACCAGAATCTGGGACGTCACTGAAACATGTTAGCTTATGTTCTGATTAGCTTTTTTCCGCCCTGACTTCAGAACACATTCTGTGTCATACTCCAGGCTGATCGATCATCTAGTAGATGATTTATCCGCACACTGTAGCAAGAAAAAACGTGACATCCTTCCTCATGTTACCATTTCCTTGCGCAAATTTGCTCCATTGATTTAGGCTAAATCTGCAAGCAGATCCTCAAAGTGCAAACTGTAGAAACTCAGGAGACGTTCAAGAGTCGGCCTTAAATTTCTACAGCAAATACCTCACATTCCTGATGGATCCACTTCTGACTTCTGGCACAAAAAATGTATTTTATATTGTATGTGTCTCTCCAGCCTAAGGCCAGATTCACATGAGCTTATTACGGACATATTATTCATCTGTATTGTGCACGTGTCCCGACCACAGGTTCAGCTGACATCAACTCACAGCATCATAGATACATGTGCACGTAACATAGGTGGATATGTCTGTTACATGTGAATCCAGCCTCATTGGAATGTGATAAATTTATCAAAAAGGTTTAACAATAAATCATAAAATCTATTCTTAATCTTAACAGAAAATCCCTGTGAGAAGCCTGAAGGAAACATCATCGTGTTATCTCTAGATTATAAAGATGAAGACACCAGGCAGCGCTCTTCAGGAGAAAACTTCATTACCTGTAATGTACATCCAGGACTTCACAATGCAGAGCCATCAAATAATTCCCCCAACAATGAGGAACTTTCTAATGACCAATCTCAGATTATCAACCCAAGTCCAAATCTATCATATAATCATCCTAAATATGAGGATTCTTCTACTGATCAATCACAGATTATTACTCCAAATATAAGGCAGAGACGGGGTAAAATGTTTAATTGTGAGGAACGTGGAAAACAGTTTAGATATAAGTCAGAGCTTTCTGTACACAGAAGTCGTCACAAAGGAGAGAAGCCGTATTCATGTTCAGAATGTGGTAAATGTTTTATCAAGAAATCAAGCCTTGATCAACATAAAAGAATTCACACAGGAGAGAAGCCATATTCATGTTCAGAATGTGGGAAATGCTTTAACCAGAAATCAAGCCTTGATCTACATAAAAGAATTCACACAGGAGAGAAGCCATATTCATGTTCTGAATGTGGAAAATGTTTCATAGAAAAAAAAGGTCTTGCTAAACATCTCAGAATTCACACGGGAGAGAAGCCGTATTCATGTTCAGAATGTGGTAAATGCTTTAACCGAAAAGCAAGCCTTGATCTACATAAAAGAATTCACACAGGAGAGAAGCCATATTCATGTTCAGAGTGTGGTAAATGTTTTACAGATAGATCATATCTGCTTACACATCAGAGAATTCACACAGGAGAGAAGCAACATTCATGTTCAGAATGTGGGAAATGTTTTAGCCGAAAATCAAGCCTTAATATACATAAAAGAATTCACACAGGAGAAAAGCCATATTCATGTTCAGAGTGTGGTAAATGTTTTACAGATAGATCATATCTGCTTACACATCAGAGAATTCACACAGGAGAAAAGCAACATTCATGTTCAGAATGTGGGAAATGTTTTAACCGAAAATCAAGGCTTAATATACATGAAAGAATTCACACAGGAGAGAAGCCATATTCATGTTCAGAGTGTGGTAAATGTTTTACAGCTAGATTACATCTGGTTACACATGAGAGAATTCACACAGAAGAGAAGCCATTTTCATGTTCAGAATGTGGGAAATATTTTAGAGATAAAAACCATCTTACTACACATCAGAGAAGTCACACAGGAGAGAAACCATTTTCATGTTCAGAATGTGGGAAATATTTTAGAGATAAAAACCATCTTACTACACATCAGAGAATTCATACAGGAGAGAAGCCATATTCATGTTCAGAATGTGGGAAATGCTTTAACCAGAAATCACACCTTAATCAACATAAAAGAATTCACACAGGAGAGAAGCCATATTCATGTTCTGAATGTGGAAAATGTTTCAAAGAAAAAAATGATCTTACTAAACATCTCAGAATTCACACAGGAGAGAAGCCGTATTCATGTTCTGAATGTGGAAAATGTTTTAAAGAAAAAAAAGGTCTTGCTAAACATCTCAGAATTCACACAGGAGAGAAGCCATATTTATGTTCAGAGTGTGGTAAATATTTTACAGATAAATCATATCTGCTTAAACATCAGAGAATTCACACAGGAGAGAAGCCACATTCATGTTCAGAATGTGGGAAATGCTTTAACCGAAAATCAAGCCTTGATCTACATAAAAGAATTCACACAGGAGAGAAGCCATATTCATGTTCTGAATGCGGAAAATGTTTCATAGAAAAAAAAAATCTTACTAAACATCTCAGAATTCACACAGGAGAGAAGCCATATTCATGTTCAGAATGTGGGAAATATTTCAGAGAAAAAAAAAATCTTACTACACATCAGAGAAATCACACAGGAGAGAAACCATTTTCATGTTCAGAATGTGGGAAATGCTTTAACCATAAATCAAGCCTTGATCAACATAAAAGAATTCACACAGGAGAGAAGCCATATTCATGTTCTGAATGCGGAAAATGTTTCATAGAAAAAAAAAATCTTACTAAACATCTCAGAATTCACACAGGAGAGAAGCCATATTCATGTTCAGAATGTGGGAAATATTTCAGAGAAAAAAAACATCTTACTACACATCAGAGAAATCACACAGGAGAGAAACCATTTTCATGTTCAGAATGTGGGAAATGCTTTAACCATAAATCAAGCCTTGATAAACATAAAAGAATTCACACAGGAGAGAAGCCATATTCATGTTCTGAATGCGGAAAATGTTTCATAGAAAAAAAAGGTCTTACTAAACATCTCAGAATTCACACAGGAGAGAAGCCGTATTCATGTTCTGAATGCGGAAAATGTTTCATAGAAAAAAAAGATCTTACTAAACATCTCAGAATTCACACAGGAGAGAAACCATTTTCATGTTCAGAATGTGGGAAATGCTTTACCAAGAAATTAAGTCTTAATCGACATAAGAGACTCCACACAGAAGAGAAGACATGTTGATGTTTTGTGTAAGAAAAAATGTTTTACAAATAAATTAGTCTTTCAAACTTGCAGACATGTGTGTTCATGTTACCTCATTGTGCCAATATTGTATGCGAGTGAGCAACAGAAGTCATGCTTACAAGTCGCTGATAAACCTTTTGTTTCTTTTTACTTCATTCCAATATAAAATGGTACATCATGAGGGACGCTGAGACAGACATCGTTCACACCTCCTCCCCTCCACGCGACGTTTCGGGAGAACACGCCTCCTTACTCATGCATGCAGGTAGAGGGGGAGGTGGGATTTTTGTAGCACCAACAGCTGATTCATATTTACAAACCACATCGTTTTATACAAAATGCATCGCCATAAATAGCCCTAACACATGAAAGTGATCAATCATATAAATGCACTAAAGCTACATATTTCATTTAACCCTTAGGTATTAAAGACTGGAGTTTCACTATCCAAAAGGTCTCCCTTTGTAACAATCTCCTACTGTTATCCTCCTCATGGACTCCACTTTTTACTACCTCCAGAATCTGACACCTGATGGGCCCGATCATAAAAATGTTGGGCGACCGTAGTTTCACCTCCACTGTATCCATCTTACTCTCTCTTCTGAGTTCCTTCCTAAGGCTGGACTTATGCTCATTGATTCTGATCCGTATAGCCCGAGATGTTTGCCCAACATATCTTTCCACATGGGCATTTCAAGCAGTATATGACATTACATGTCTCGTACGTTGCAAAATCTTTAATTTGTATCCTGTCTCCCTGTGTGGGGTGCACTACAGCGTCATCTTTAATTATAGCACTACAATTCCCACAGCTCAGACAGGGAAAAGTACCCCTCCTCTGAGTTGCAAGGAAACTCTGACTTTCCATTTTTTTTAGGGTGCATGTCACTTCTAATCAGCATGTTATTCAGAGAGGCAAAAAGGGGGTTATCAACAAACATTCTCCCAAATTTTTGATCATGTCTTAGTACCCCCTAATATTTCAGAATAACAGTTTTTATTAGTTTAGAATGTCGATCATATTTGGAAACATACACAAATTGTTTATTTTGCTTATTCCTCTTTTTAACCTGTCTGATGTCCTGTTTTTTTTTTTTTGTTTTTTTTCGAAAAAAGTTCAAGTTCGGGACCCGAACTCGAACCGAACTTGACCCCGAACCCCATTGAAGTCAATGGGGGCCTGAGCACTAAAATGGCTGTAAAAATGTAATGGAAAGGGCTAGAGGGCTGCAAATGGCGTCAAAATGTGGTTAAGAGCATGGCAAGTGCTCTGCAAACAAATGTGGATAGGGAAATGACTTAAAATAACATCAAATTTGTAAAAATAAAAAATTATAATCTTGATCTAGGAGGACCAGGTCCATATGGAGAAGAAGGTTGAGGAGGCGGTGGATGTGGCGGTGGAAGTGGAGGAGGAGGAGGTAGCCTACACCTGCTTTTTGGTTTTACATTTATTTTTATTTTTTTAAATTAGGGTACACCCCAAAACATTGGGAAATATAGACCTTCAGTCGTGCTAAACACACGTTCAGACAATACACCGGCTGCAGGGCAGGCCAGCACCTCCAAGTTGTAAAGGGCATGCTCAGGCCGTGTGACAATTTTGGAGACCCAGAAGTTGCAGTGGCTGACCCTATGTCACACGTCCCCGTGATGTTCACGATCCAATTTGATATCTGCTCTATCAACTTTTGTGTTCATTTATGCCCCTACCATGGTGATTACGGGTGGCGGGTAATCACGGTTCCAGGCCGGAGAGGGAGTGTGAGAAAAAGAGACCAAATTTAAGGGAGATAAATGTGGGCCAAAAAAGTCAAGCGGAATTGTGGGAAAAGCTATTGAGGCGCAAATGTTGGCCAAAAGAGTATATCGGAAATATGGGACAAAGTATTGAAGCTTAAATGTGGTACAACTTGCTTAAGTTTAAGCATTGAATCAAAGCAGGTGGCGCGCATCAATTACAGAAGCATTTCAGAAATGTTATTCCCTTTCACCTATGCAGAGCAGGGGTTTATTCACGTCTAAAACTGTAGAATGTCAACCCAAGAATGTAACAGAAAAATGACAGAAATTCATTAACCTGTCTTCTTGGTAGTGCAGGGGTCTATGACAGAAAACAATTGTTTATAAAATAAAAATTATTGAAAGTTATTAAGCTGTCAACTAGGTAGAGGAGGGGTATATTACACCCAAAAATTGGTGAATTTGACCCTAAAATATAACTGACAAATGTTGTTGTTTTTTTACCGGTCTACTAGGTATAGCAGTGGTACTTCACACCAAAAAATTTATGAATTTCACCTGAAAATGTTAATGACCATTAATTTTTTTATTTTTATAACCGCCCTACTAGGTATAGCAGTGGTACTATACACCCAAAAATTTGTGAATTTCACCATAAAATGTAAGAGACCAATTTTTTTATTGTTTAATCTGTCTACTAGGTATAGCAGTGGTACTTCACACCCAAAAATTTTTGAATTTCAACTGCAAATGTAACTGACAGATATATTTTGTCTGTGAACTAGCCTACTAAGTATAGCAGTGGCACTATACACCCAAAAATTGGTGAATTTCCTCCAAAAATGTAAATGACAAAGTAGTGAAATGATATAAAATAAAACTCGTACAAAAAAAAAATATGGATTTATGAGGTAGAGTTCCATATGGAGTAGAAGTTTGAGGAGGAGGTGGAAGCGGCGGTGGAGGAGGACGAGATAGCCAACACAGGTTTTTGGTTTTAATTACATTTTTTTTAAATTAAGGTACACTCCAAAAGAGTGTGAAATATACAAAATACAAGAATGAGCAATTGCGCTGCAGTCTAACAATGGCTGCTTAGTGCCGGTATACATGTCTATTCTGCACAAGGTACGGACAAGTCCTGAGGGATCCAGGCCTGGTTCATTTTAATGAACGTGAGCTTGTCCACATTGGCTGTGGACAGGCGGCTGCGCTTGTCTGTGATGACGCCCCCTGCTGTGCTACACACACGTTCAGATAATACACTGGCTGCAGGGCAGGCAGCACCTCCAAGGTGTAAAGGGCAAGCTCAGGCCATGTGCCCAATTTGGAGACCTAGAAGTTGCAGGGGCAGACCCGTCATTCAGTATGTGTAGGCGCGTGCACACATACTGCTCCACCATGTTGGTGAAATGCTGCCTCCTGCTAAGACGTTCCATATCAGCTGGTGGTGCTGGTTGTTGTGCTGACAAAGCTTTTCCACATTTCGGCCATGCTAACCCTGCCTTCTGAGATGCTGGCGGTGCCCCTGCTGCTTTGGCGACCTCTTCCTTGTCCTCTGCCTTCGCCTTGTGCTTCCACTGTGCCCCCGCTGTCAGGTGGGAATGCCACCAGCAGCGCGTCTACCAGCGTGTGCTTGTACTCGCGCATCTTACGATCACGCTCCAGTGAGGGAATTAAGGACGGTACGTTGTCCTTGTAACGGGGATCCAGCAGCGTGGCCACCCAGTAATCAGCACAAGTTAGAATGTGGGCAACTCGGCGGTCGTTACGGAGACACTGCAGCATGTAATCGCTCATGTGTGCCAGGCTGCCCAGAGGCAACGAAAAGCTGTCCTCTGTGGGAGGTGTATCCTCTGTATCCCCCCATCCACGCACCAGTGATGGCCATGAGCTGGTCTGGGTGCCACCCTGCTGTGAACATGGTTCCTCCTCATTCTCCACCTCCTCATTCTCCAGAACTGTGCCCTGGCTGGACAATTGTGTACCTTGGGTTTGTGGGTGCAGGGACCCACCCTCGGAGCCACTTGGGAATGACTGGCCGGAAACCCTACAAAATGATTCCTCCTCCTCCTCCTCCTCCTGTGCCACATCCTCTTCCATCATCGCCAGCAGCGTTTTTTCAAGGAGGCATAGAAGTGGGATAGTAACGCTGAGAACGGCGTTATCGGCACTGGCCATGTTTGTGGAGTACTCGAAACAGCGCAATAAAGAACACAGGTCTCGCATGGAGGCCCAGTCATTGGTGGTGAAGTGGTGCTGTTCCGCAGTGCGACTGACCCGTGCGTGCTTCAGCTGAAACTCCACTATCGCCTGCTGCTGCTCGCACAGTCTGGCCAGCATGTGCAAGGTGGAAATCCACCTTGTGGGCATGTCGCATATGATGCGGTGAGCGGGAAAGCTGAAGTTACGTTGCAGCGCTGACAGGCGAGCAGCAGCAGGGTGAGAACGCCTAAAGCGTGCACAGAGGGCCCGCACTTTATGCAGCAGCTCTGACATGGGGTAATTTTTAAGGAATCTCTGCACCACCAAATTCAGCACATGCGCCAGGCAAGGGATGTGCATCAAACCGGCTAGTCCCAGAGCTGCTACGAGATTTCGCCCATTATCGCACACCACCAGGCCAGGCTTGAGGAAGACTGGCACAAACCACTCATCGGTCTGTTGTTCAAGGCCCGTCCACAGCTCCTGCGCGGTGTGGGGTTTGTCCCCTAAACAGATAAGTTTTAAAACTGCCAGCTGTCGTTTACCCCTGGCTGTGCTGAAGTTGGTGGTGAAGCTGTTGCGCTGACCGGATGAGGAGCTGGTAGAGGATGAGGAAGCAGAGTAGGAGGAGGAAGCAACAGGAGGCAAACTGAAGCGCCCTGCAATCCTCGGTGGTGGAAGGACATGCGCCAAACTGCTATCCGCCTCAGGCCCAGCCGCCACTGCATTTACCCAGTGTGCTGTTATGGAGATATAACGGCCCTGACCGCGCTTGCTGGTCCACGTATCCGTAGTCAGGTGACCTTGCCACAGATGGTGTTGCGCAGTGCACACCTGATTTTGTCCCCTACTTGGTTGTGCAGGGAAGGGATGGCTCGCCTGGAAAAGTAGTGGCGGCTGGGCACGACGTACTGTGGGACAGCCACCGCCATAAGGCCTTTAAAACTATCCGTCTCCACCAGACAGAATGACAGCATTTCAAATGCCAGTAATTTAGAAATGCTGGCATTCAGGGCTAGGGATCGCCGGTGGGTAGGGGGTACTTCCTCTTCCTCTCCAGCGTTTGGGATATGGAGAGCTGAACGCTTCCGTGGGACATTGTGGAGATGCTTGGTGACCCAGGTGTTGCTGGCAGATCCTCTGTTTGCGGGGTGGCAGGAGGCACTGTCACTCCAGAGGTGGATAAAGAGGCCGAGACTGCAGCAGAAGAGGAAGCAGGAGGAGCCAGAGAGCTTTCTTGGTTTTCGAGGTGTCTACTCCACTGCAGCTCGTGCATAGCACTTAGATGCCTGGTCATGCAGGTTGTGCTCAGGTTGAGAAAGTTTATGCCTCGCTTCAGGCTCTGATTGCACAGCGTGCAAACCACTCGTGTCTTGTCGTCAGCACATCGTCTGAAGAACTGCCAAGCCAGGGAACTCCTTGTTGCTGGCTTTGGTGTGCTCGGTCCCTTGCTGCGGTGGGCAGTAGCAGGCGTACTGTCTAGGGGACGGCCGCTCCGCTTTTGCACCCTGCTCCCTCTTTTGCTGTACTGGTGGCTCTGTGCGACCACCGCCTCTTCCTCCGAACTACATAGGTCACTCACATGACCTTGATTCCATGTGGGGTCGAGGACATCATCGTCCTCCACATCATCTTGCCACCCAGTCTTCACCCCTGACCTCCTTGTCGGTCTGCATACTTTCAAAAGCCCCAGCAGTTGGCACCTGTGTCTCGTCATCATCCAAGACGTGCTGAGATGGTCCTCCCATGTTCTCATCTTGAAAGATAAGTGGTTGGGCATCGGTGCCCTCAATCTCTTCCACTTCTGGTGCAGGGCTGGGTGGATGGCCCTGGGAAACCCTGCTAACAGAGTCATCAAAAAGCAGAGGAGACTGCTGCATGACTTGGGGCTCAGACTGCTTGGCTGATGTGCAAGGGGGTGAGGTGAAAGACTGATGGACATCGGCTGCAGGTGCCATCTGTGGTCTTTCAGCAGGAGACTGGGTGGGAGACAATGTGAAGGAACTGGATCCACTGTCAGCAACCCAATCTACTATCGCCTGTACTTGTTTCCGCCCGAAGGTCTCCTTAATCCTAAATGTGGGTATTAGTCACGGACTTGTCCTGCTAATGATTGTGAAACTTCCTTACTAGGAGAAGGTTGGTAGGAGCTAGGAGTGACCTTGAGGTCATAGTAACCTTCTAGAAAGAAGCTCACAGTTTATTACATAGAATGGCAGAAGTAAGCACAAGATGGAGTCTCAACCCTCACAATTCCCCCATTTTTTAGATATCCACTCACTGCAGGTGCCAGATACTCATACTTCAGGCGGACATTCCCCTTGCTGCTGGTATCCCCAGATTCTGCATATCTGTACCTGTGTGAGGGATAATCTCACCTTGTCTCATAGTCTGTTCTACTTCTGTTCTTGTTACACACACTGCTCAAGCACAACAATGTGAGCTTGATTACAATGTACATGGGTGCAATAATCAACAAAATCTGTATTATTCCTTGTACTATGCCCATAAGCCACCCACCAACATTTTTGAACCAGTTTGCTGGGTTCAAGAAAGGAAAAGTATCTGACCACCAAGAATCATTATCTGCACTATGTTCATCCAGCCATTGATCTCTCATCTCCTTCATCTTTTCAATACCTGCCCTTGTTTGAATGTTACCCTGTGGATCTATGTGATGACCGCAGGTTGGTCCTATCACTTGACACATTCCTCCCTCCCGGGCAGTGAGATAATCCAGAACTAGAGTATGCCGGCTAGTAACTATGATTAACTGAGATTGTATATCATTAGTTCGGTTTACAAACCCCAACACATCCCATATTTGGTCATCCAGGTAGTCAGTGGCCACCACTAACATCGCACATCTGCATTATCATTAGAGAGACAGAGTACTAAAGTACTTGTGGAACATGGAGAGAAAAACAGAAAAAAACAGGTGCGTTTTATATGTAAATTTGGCTACCGGAGGTTTTTCCGTTTTTGCGTTTTAATTTTTCTTCCCTGTTTTCTGTGAGCCCTAACTTTTTTATTTTTCCGGTCACATAGCTGTATGAGGGCTTATTTTTTGCGGGACAAGTTTTACTTTCTAATGTCACCATTAGTTATGGCGTAAAATGTTGTGGGAAGTGGTAAAAAAATTCCAAGTGGGGTGTAATTGGAAAAAAACGCGATCCCTCTACAGTTTTTACGGGTTTTGTTCCCACAGCGTTTTGTCTACAGCAACACTGACCCGTGCCCTTCATTCTCTGGGTCAGTACGATTACAATGATACCCCATATGTGTAGGTTCTTAAAGATAAATGTAAACTTTTAGAAAAAGAAATATTTTTTATATCACCATATTCTGACCCCATAACTTGTCTATACTTACGTCTACTGAGCTGTTTAGGGGCTCATTGTTTGCGGAACAATCTTTACTTTTAATTGATACTATTTTGGAGTATGCGTGACTTTTTTATCACATTTTATAAAAAAATTTGGGTAAGAGAAGCAATGAAAAAATTGCAAATCAGCCATTTTGACCCTTTTTTCCGTTACGCCATTCGCCGTATTGAATTATTTTTCTATTTTAATAGTATGGGCATTTTCGGTCGCGGTGATACCCATGATGTTTATATTTATTGTTATTTAGGTATTTATTTTTTAATTATACGGAAAGGGGGGTGATTAAAACTTTTATATATTTTGTATCTTTTATATATTTTTAACTTTTTTGTGGTCATTAAGTGCCTCATATGAGCTTATAATTTTTTTTTCTTATTTTTAATTTTGTTTTTTTAGTTATTTATTATTAGCCTTTTTTGCTCACTTTTGCTCATCTCTTATCCTGGCCTGCCATCTGTTGGCCAAAATAAGAATTGCAGTTTTCATACTGTTAGCCTACTCAGTAAGGCTTACAGTATTCAGCGCAACTACCTATGCCGGTCACGGTAATTTGCCGCAGGTCTCTGCTGTATGAAACAGCAGAGATCTGCCGGCTATGATGCCCGCTGCACGTGCCAGCGGGTGTCATGTTTACACATCACACCAGCGCCGTACATGTACGGCGCTGGTAGCCTAAGAGTTAAAGACGGGAAGAAATGGAATGAAGAAAAAATAGAGTAAAAAATGAAAAAACAGAAAAATGTCATATAAGAATAATGCATCCACTTTAAACTCGCATATACAGGACGTAGAAGCAGCAAAATAGATACAGATTTATATTTTATCAATCGCCGTGTCAAAAACGCACCAATAACACAGCAATAACGCAGCAATAACGCAGGTGCGGTTTGTATACATTTTCTTACTTTTCATATTTTATTAAATATTATGGCGTTTAATGGTTCATTGAATATGCATTTATTAGATGGCCTCTATATAGATATAGAACATGATCCAGTCCTGGTTTCCTTACTGGCATATTAGTGTTTTTATGTCCGCCTCCAATTAGTTATTATAATGCCCGTTATTAAGTGATATCAGAGGACATTACAGGAGGAGGTAGAAGAGGAGAGGACTACAACTCCCAGCATGTACAGGCTATTATGTGACATCAGAGGACATTACAGGAGGAAGTAGAAGAGGACTACAACTCCCAGCATGTCCAGGCCATTATTATGTGATATTAGAGGACATTTCAGAAGTTAGTAGGAGAGGACTACAACTCCCAGCATTTTATGTGATATCAGAGGACATTACAGGAGGAGGTAGGAGAGGACTACAATTCCCAGCATGTCCAGCCTGTTGTGATATCAGAGGAGAGGACTACAACTCCCAGCATGTCCAGCCTGTTATTATGTGATATCAGAGGACATTACAGGAGGAGGTAGGAGAGGACTACAACTCCCAGCCTCTCTGTAGAGATTTCCCGTTTTCTTCGTTTTCCAGGTTTTCACAGCTTCCTCACAATTACTTTTCTTCAACCTCGCTGAGCTCCGCCCCTTCACTGATCACATGATAGTGACGTCACCGCAGGTCTTTCATGAACAGATATCGTCAACATTGCTGAGCTCCGCCCCCTCAGGTCACATGACATTATCACAGGTCCTTTACTAAAACATACATTGTACACTGCTACACTCCGCCCCTCCGGCACTGATGACGTTGACGTCACCCCAGGTCCTTCCGCTCTCTGTCCCCATGGAGAAGCTGCCCCCGGCCGCCATGATGGAGGCTCCCCTCCCAGGTAACAGGAGCTGTGGACGGGTCTGGTCCAGGCTGACACTGCTGGATGTGCGGGGAGGTTCCTGGCGGCTCCGCCCCCTCACGTGACTTGACGTTATCACAGGTCATTTACTACTTCCCCTGTGCAAAGCTGAGCTCCACCCCTGCTCTGGTCACATGACAGTGACGTCACCGCAGGTCCTGTACCACCACCTGTCTGCACTGCTGAGCTCCGCCCCTTCCTGCTCTGGTCACATGATGATGACGTCACCGCAGGTCCCTCCGCTCTCTGTCTCCATGGAGAAGCTGCCCCCGGCCGCCATGATGGAGGCTCCCCTCCCAGGTAACAGGAGCTGTGGACGGGTCTGGTCCGGGCTGACACTGCTGCATGTGCGGGGAGATTCATGGGGTCCGGGGCCGCGTGTTACTCCGCACAGCGATCAGGCCACGTGTCAGAGACGCCGCCGCTGCGATCAAAGCGGAAAAGTCCATGAGACGGATAGAGACACATCAGGGGGCGTCGTGTATATACGGAGCCCATCGCCAGGATACTCCCCCAGTGTCCGATAGGTGCAGGATATGGTGTGTGTATATATACAGTACAGACCAAAGGTTTGGACGCACCTTCTTCTCATTCACAGAGTTTTCTTTATTTTCATGACTATGACAATTGTAGCTTCACACTGAAGGCATCAAAACTATGAATTATCACATGTGGAATTATATACATAACAAACAAGTGTGAAACAACTGAAAATATGTCATATTCTAGGTTCTTCAAAGTAGCCACCTTTTGCTTTGATTACTGCTTTGCACACTCTTGCCATTCTCTTGATGAGCTTCAAGAGGTAGTCACCTGAAATGGTCTTCCAACAGTCTTGAAGGAGTTCCCAGAGATGCTTAGCACTTGTTGGCCCTTTTGCCTTCACTCTGCGGTCCAGCTCACCCCAAACCATCTCGATTGGGTTCAGGTCCGGTGACTGTGGAGGCCAGGTCATCTGGCGCAGCACCCCATCACTCTCCTTCATGGTCAGATAGCCCTTACACAGCCTGGAGGTGTGTTTGGGGTCATTGTCCTGTTGAAAAATAAATGATGGTCCAACTAAACGCAAACCGGATGGAATAGCATGCCGCTGCAAGACGCTGTGGTAGCCATGCTGGTTCAGTATGCCTTCAATTGTGAATAAATCCCCAACAGTGTCACCAGCAAAGCACCCCCACACCATCACACCTCCTCCTCCATGCTTCACGGTGGGAACCAGGCATGTAGAGTCCATCCGTTCACCTTTTCTGCGTCGCACAAAGACACGGTGGTTGGAACCAAAGATCTCAAAGTTGAACTCATCAGACAAAGCACAGATTTCCACTGGTCTAATGTCCATTCCTTGTGTTCTTTAGCCCAAACAAGTCTCTTCTGCTTGTTGCCTGTCCTTAGCAGTGGTTTCCTAGCAGATCTTCTACCATGAAGGCCTGATTCACACAGTCTCCTCCTAACAGTTGTTCTAGAGATGTGTCTGCTGCTAGAACTCTGGGTGGCATTGACCTGGTCTCTAATCTGAGCTGCTGTTAACCTGCGATTTCTGAGGCTGGTGACTCGGATGAACTTCTCCTCCGCAGCAGAGGTGACTCTTGGTCTTCCTTTCCTGGGGCGGTCCGCATGTCAGACAGTTTCTTTGTAGCGCTTGATGGTTTTTGTGGCTGCACTTGGGGACACTTTCAAAGTTTTCCAAATTTTTCGGACTGACTGACCTTAATTTCTTAAAGTAATGATGGCCACTCGTTTTTCTTTACTTAGCTGCTTTTTTCTTGCCATAATACAAATTCTAACAGTCTATTCAGTAGGACTATCAGCTGTGTATCCACCTGACTTCTCCACAGGGTCCCCCCCCCACCGTCATTGGTGGCAGTGGGCAGTTCCGATCGGAGTCCCAGCAGTGTAATGCAGGGGCTCCGATCAGTTACCATGGCAGCCAGGAGTCACGCTGCTGAAGTCCTGGCTGCCATGGTATGTTAGTGAGCAGAGAGCAGCGCATTATACTCACGTGCGCTGTGGCCGCCGGTCGCTCCTTCTCATAGGTCTGTGCGGCGCATTGCTAATGCTGTAAGCAATCCGCCGCACAGACAGAAGAAGGAGCGCCCGGCGGCCACAGCGCACGTGAGTATAATGCTGCTCACTAACATACCATGGCAGCCAGGGCTTCAGTAGCGTGACTCCTGGCTGCCATGCCCCCTCCAGTACTGACCCCTGAGCTACCCCACTAGTGACAGTGACCCCTCCAGTACTGTCCCCCTAAGGTACCCAACTAGTGACAGTGACCCCTCTAGTACTGACCCCTGAGGTACCCCACTAGTGACCCCTCCAGTACTGACCCCTGAGGTACCCCACTAGTGACAGTGGACCCCTCCAGTACTGACCCCTGAGGTACCCCACTAGTGACGGTGACCCCTCCAGTACTGACCCCTGAGGTACCCCACTAGTGACAGTGACCCCTCCAGTACTGACCCCTGAGGTACCCCACTAGTGACAGTGACCCCTCTAGTACTGACCCCTGAGGTACCCCACTAGTGACAGTGACCCCTCCAGTACTGACCCCTGAGGTACCCCACTAGTGACAGTGACCCCTCCAGTACTGACCCCTGAGGTACCCCACTAGTGACAGTGACCCCCTCCAGTACTGACCCCTGAGGTACCCCACTAGTGACAGTGACCCCTCCAGTGCTGACCCCTGAGGTACCCCACTAGTGACTGTGACCCCTCCAGTACTGACCCCTGAGGTACCCCACTAGTGACAGTGACCCCTCCAGTACTGACCCCTGAGGTACCCCACTAGTGACTGTGACCCCTGCAGTACTGACCCCTGAGGTACCCCACTAGTGACAGTGACCCAATCTGAGTGTGTACCGTTAATAACCACCCTCTGTTTTCTATCCCTCAGCCAGTTACTTACCCACATACAGACGTTTTCTCCCAGTCCGAGCATTCTCATTTTATATACTAACCTTTCATGTGGTACAGCGTCAGATGCTTTGGAGAAGTCCAGATAAACTATATCGGGGGAGGGGGGGGGCTCTCGTCCCTATATGGTGTTCAGCCCTGATATCGGGGGGCGCTCTCCTCCCTCTATGGGGGTTCAGCCCTGATATCGGGGGGCGCTCTCCTCCTTCTATGGGTGTTCAGCCCTGATATCGGGGGGGCTCTCTCGTCCCTCTATGGGTGTTCAGCCCTGATATCGGGGGGGGGGGGGCTCTCCTCCCTCTATGGGGGTTCAGGTCCTGATGTCGGGGGGGGGGGGGGGGGCTCTCTCGTCCCTCTATGGGGGTTCAGCCCTGATATCGGGGGGCGCTCTCCTCCCTCTATGGGGGTTCAGTCCTGATATCGGGGGGGGGGGCTCTCTCGTCCCTCTATGGAGGTTCAGCCCTGATATTAGGGTCACTCTCGTCCCTCTATGGGGGTTCAGTCCTGATGTCGGGGGGGGGGGGCTCTCTCGTCCCTCTATGGGGGTTCAGCCCTGATATCGGGGGGCGCTCTCCTCCCTCTATGGGGGTTCAGTCCTGATATCGGGGGGGGGGGCTCTCTCCTCCCTCTATGGGGGTTCAGCCCTGATATTAGGGTCACTCTCGTCCCTCTATGGGGGTCACACTTTCCAAGGATTTTTCTTTTCCATTAGAAGCAGAAAACTGAAGGGTCAGAAATTCTTTTGGAAACCATAAAATGTCCTGTGAATCTGTTGCTCACGAACTGCTGCCGGCTGCCCGTAGACTTTCAGGCTGCTGACTGCCACACCCCAATCATCCAGACATTCGGAGGGCAGCGGGGTGAACTCCACCCTAATCCACCCGCAGGTTCCTGCTCTCCGCTCAGCGCTCAGTATTGTATTCAGTCTGTGTGTTATCTCCTATAGGTTCTGACTCCAGGAGGAGAAGTCCCCCCGAGAGATGTCCCCGTCCTCTGTATTCCCAGGACTGTCCAGAGGAGAAGCTCCCAGAGAACCATCAGGTAGATGGAGCTGAAGTCTCCCCAGACTCCGACCAGAAAGGGACTGAACCAAAGACCATTTTACATTTCTCTTCTTCAGGATGAAAATCTGATGGATGTTAAGGCTGAGGTTAAAGGTGAAGAAGAAGAGGAGACGGATTTATGGGGCGATCAGCAGGGTAAGGAGGGGGGGGGGGTCCTTTACTCACTGCGCCTGCGCCGAATACTGAACGGGGTGGCGCAGGCGCGAGATACAGGGCCGACAGGACGGGAGACTAAGGCTGCCTGGCCCTGTCAATCTAGTGCGGCGGGGCGCGTCCAGAGGTGGGAGTACGGAGCTTCTAGTAGCAGGGGCGATGCCCCCCCCCCCCCCCCACTCCTAGAGGCTAATTAGCATATTATACAAATTAGCTTTCTGGTGTAACGGGGGCGTAGATACAAGCAGGAATCGGCTAGTTAGGTTCATCGCTAATGTCGGCGAGTTTAATAGGGTTAATTCTGATGACAGAAACCCTTTAAGATATTATAAATATTGACAATAGCGAATTAATCCGTCTTACAGCTAAATGACCTCTGATGTCACCGCAGGTCCTGGTCTAGTAACCCATCTTTCTAGCCCAAATCTAAAATTCAATAGATAAAATATTTATCCATTTAGCTACCGTATTTTTCGCTGTATAAGACGCCCCCGACGATAAGGCGCACCCGACGATAAGGCGCCCCCGACGATAAGACGCACCCGACGATAAGACGCACCCGACGATAAGACGCACCCGACGATAAGACGCACCCGACGATAAGACGCCCCCGACGATAAGGCGCACCCGACGATAAGACGCCCCCGACGATAAGGCGCCCCCGACGATAAGACGCACCGACGATAAGACGCACCCGACGATAAGGCGCACCCGACGATAAGACGCCCCCGACGATAAGGCGCCCCCGACGATAAGGCGCCCCCGACGATAAGGCGCCCCCGACGATAAGCGCCCCCGACGATAAGGCGCCCCCGACGATAAGGCGCCCCCGACGATAAGGCGCACCTAGGTTTTTCAGGAGGAAAATAAGAAAAAAATATTTGGAACCAAAAGGTGTGCTTTTGGTAGATTTTGAACTAATGGTGGTCTGTGGATGACGCACTGTTATGGGGGGATCTGTGGAGACGCACTGTTATGGGGGGGGATCTGTGGATGACGCACTGTTATGGGGGGGATCTGTGGATGACGCCCACTGTTTATGGGGGAATCTGTGGGTGACGCACTGTTATGGGGGGGGATCTGTGGGATGACGCACTGTTATTGGGGATCTGTGGATGACGCACTGTTATGGGGGGATCTGTGGATTGACGCACTGTTATGGGGGATCTGTGGATGACGCACTGTTATGGGGGGATCTGGTGATCACGCACTGTTATGGGGATCTGTGGTGACGCACTGTTATGGGGGGGATCTGTGTATGACGCACTGTTATGGGGGGATCTGTGATGACGCACTGTTATGGGGGGATCTGTGGATGACGCACTGTTATGGGGGGATCTGTGATGACGCACTGTTATGGGGGGGATCTGTGGATGACGCACTGTTATGGGGGGATCTGTGTGATGACACACTGTATGGGGGGGATCTGTGGATGACGCACTGTTATGGGGGGATCTGTGGATGACGCACTGTTATGGGGGGATCTGTGGATGACCACGTTATGGGGGGATCTGTGATGAACGCACTGTTATGGGGGGGATCTGTGGATGAAGCACTGTTATGGGGGGGATCTGTGATGACGCACTGTTATGGGGGGATCTGTGAATGACGCACTGTTATGGGGGGGGATCTGTGGATGACGCACTGTTATGGGGGGGGATCTGTGGATGACGCACTGTTATGGGGGATCTGTGGATGACGCACTGTTATGGGGGATCTGTGGATGACGCACTGTTATGGGGGGGATCTGTGGATGACGCACTGTTATGGGGGGGATCTGTGGATGACGCACTGTTAGGGGGGGATCTGTGGGATGAGCACTGTTATGGGGGGGGATCTGTGGATGACGCACTGTTATGGGGGGGATCGTGGATGACGCACTGTTTATGGGGGGGATCTGTGGATGACGCACTGTTATGGGGGGGGATCTGTGGATGACGCACTGTTATGGGGGGGATCTGTGGATGACGCACTGTTATGGGGGGTGGATCTGTGGATGACGCACTGTTATGGGGGGGGATCTGTGGATGACGCACTGTTATGGGGGGGGGATCTGTGGATGACGCACTGTTAGGGGGGGGGATCTGTGGATGACGCACTGTTATGGGGGGGGGATCTGTGGATGACGCAACTGTTATGGTGGGGATCTGTGGATGACGCACTGTTATGGGGGGATCTGTGGATGACGCACTGTTATGGGGGGATCTGTGGATGACGCACTGTTATGGGGGGATCTGTGGATGACGCACTGTTATGGGGGGATCTGTGGATGACGCACTGTTATGGGGGGATCTGTGGATGACGCACTGTTATGGGGGATCTGTGGATGACGCACTGTTATGGGGGGATCTGTGGATGACGCACTGTTATGGGGGGATCTGTGGATGACGCACTGTTATGGGGGATCTGTGGATGACGCACTGTTATGGGGGATCTGTGGATGACGCACTGTTATGGGGGGATCTGTGGGTCACACTTATGTCATCCACAGATCCCCATAAGTGTCATCTACAGATCCCCCATCAGATGCATCAGTGAGGAGGGAGGAGGCAGGGACACTCGTGGAGGGGCCCGGTGCAGTGACGCTACTCTAATACACCGGGCCCCGCAGCTGTTAAGTACTTTTAATCCGAATGGGTCCGCAATTACTGTACTTACTGTAGTACCGTATGTATAGCATTAAGACGGCGCATTAATGCTATACATACGGTACTACAGTAAGTACAGTACAGTAATTGCGGACCCATTCGGATTGAATGTACTTAACAGCTGCGGGGCCCGGTGTATTAGAGTAGAGTCACTGCACCGGGCCCCGCCATGAGTGGCCCCGCCTCCTCCCTCCACACTGATACTTTGATGGCCGACAGGATGGGAGACTAAGGCTGCCTGCCCTGTCAATCAAGTGCGGCGGGGCGGCCAGCATAGCGGCCAGCGAAGTATCCGCTTTATAAGACGCACGGCCATTTCCCCCCCACTTTTGGTATCGTGACAACCCTAGTTAGATGCTTGATAGATATATGATTGATAGCTAGATGGATAAATAGATAGGTAGATGTTTGATAGATGGGTAGGTAGATGTTTGATAGATGGATAGGTAGGTAGATGTTTGATAGGTAGGTAGGCAGGTAGATGTTTGGTAGGTAGGTAGATGTTTGGTAGGTAGGTAGATGTTTGATAGGTAAGTAGGTAGGTAGATGTTTGATAGATAGGTAGATGTGTGATAGGTAGGTAGGTAGATGTTTGATAGATGGATAGGTAGGTAGGTAGATGTATGATAGGTAGGTAGATGTTTGATAGGTAGGTAGGTAGATGTTTGATAGATGGATAGGTAGGTAGGTAGATGTATGATAGGTAGGTAGATGTATGATAGGTAGGTAGATGTTTGATAGGTAGATAGGTAGATGTTTGATAGGTAGGTAGATGTTTGATAGGTAGGTAGGTAGATGTTTGATAGGTAGGTAGGTAGATGTTTGATAGGTAGGTAGGTAGATGTTTGATAGGTAGGTAGGTAGATGTTTGATAGGTAGGTAGGTAGGTAGATGTTTGATAGGTAGATAGGTAGGTAGGTAGATGTTTGATAGGTAGGTAGATGTTTGATAGATGGATAGGTAGGTAGATGTGTGATAGGTGGATAGGTAGGTAGGTAGATGTTTGATAGGTAGGTAGATGTTTGGTAGGTAGGTAGGTAGATGTTTGATAGGTAGGTAGATGTTTGATAGATGGATAGGTAGGTAGGTAGATGTTTGATAGATGGGTAGGTAGATGTTTGATAGATGGGTAGGTAGATGTTTGATAGATGGATAGGTAGGTAGATGTTTGATAGATGGATAGGTAGGTAGGTAGATGTTTGATAGATGGGTAGGTAGATGTTTGATAGATGGATAGGTAGGTAGATGTTTGATAGATGGATAGGTAGGTAGATGTTTGATAGGTAGGTAGGTAGATGTTTGATAGGTAAGTAGGCAGGTAGATAGGTAGATGTTTGATAGGTAGGTAGATGTTTGATAGGTAGGTAGATTTGTGATAGATAGATGGATAGGTAGGTAGATGTTTGATAGGTAAGTAGGCAGGTAGATAGGTAGATGTTTGATAGGTAGGTAGATGTTTGATAGGTAGGTAGGTAGATGTTTGATAGGTAGATAGGTAGGTAGATGTTTGATAGATGGATAGGTAGTTAGATGTTTGATAGGTAGGTAGTTAGATGTGTGATAGATAGATAGATAGATAGATGGATAGGTAGGTAGATGTGTGATAGATGGATAGGTAGGTAAGTAGGTAGATGTGTGATAGATAGATGGATAGGTAGGTAGATGTGTGATAGATAGATAGATGGATAGATAGGTAGTTAGATGTTTGATAGGTAGGTAGATGTTTGATAGGTAGGTAGGTCAGAAATATTGAGCAGAAAGGAGTCCGGGCAGTGACGGCCGATGGCTGTTACATTACAGATGGGTTCGGCAGGAGCCGTGTTGTCTGATCTCCAAGAGAGTCAGGAATTTGTGCATAATCCTTTGTGTCCTAAAACTGAGGGCTTCAGACGGACCCCATAAAGTGCTTCATGCTTTGCCCAGAGAAGAAACAAGGAGATTGTCCAGAGATCTGTTTCTTTTCCCAATGAATAGAGAGTCATTTGTATCACGATGTGTTATATCCTACGTGTTGTATCCTACGTGTCATATCCTACGTGTCATATCCTACGTGTCATATCCTACGTGTTATATCCTACGTGTTATATCCTACGTGTTATATCCTACGTGTTATATCCTACGTGTTATATCCTACGCGTTATATCCTACGCGTTATATCCTACGTGTTATATCCTACGTGTTATATCCTACGTGTCATATCCTACGTGTCATATCCTACGTGTCATATCCTACGTGTCATATCCTACGTGTCATATCCTACGTGTTATATCCTACGTGTTATATCCTACGTGTTATATCCTACGCGTTATATCCTACGCGTTATATCCTACGCGTTATATCCTACGCGTTATATCCTACGTGTTATATCCTACGGTTATATCCTACGTGTTATATCCTACGTGTCATATCCTACGTGTCATATCCTACGTGTCATATCCTACGTGTCATATCCTACGTGTCATATCCTACGTGTCATATCCTACGTGTTATATCCTACGTGTCATATCCTACGTGTCATATCCTACGTGTCATATCCTACGTGTCATATCCTACGTGTCATATCCTACGTGTCATATCCTACGTGTCATATCCTACGTGTCATATCCTACGTGTCATATCCTACGTGTCATATCCTACGCGTCATATCCTACGCGTCATATCCTACGCGTTATATCCTACGCGTTATATCCTACGCGTTATATCCTACGCGTTATATCCTACGCGTCATATCCTACGCGTCATATCCTACGCGTCATATCCTACGCGTCATATCCTACGCGTCATATCCTACGCGTCATATCCTACGCGTCATATCCTACGCGTCATATCCTACGCGTCATATCCTACGCGTCATATCCTACGCGTCATATCCTACGCGTCATATCCTACGCGTCATATCCTACGCGTCATATCCTACGCGTCATATCCTACGTGTTATTGTTTTAGAGAAATAGGAAGTAAAATATAATCTTGTACTTTAGTTATATCCAAGTATATTCCTGGTATCTGTATCTACAGCCTGGCCCATAAATATTGGGACATGGACACAATGCTCACATTTCTGGCTCTATACACCACCACAATGGATGTGAGATGAAACATGTGCTTTACCTGCAGACTGTCAGCTTTACCTGCAGACTGTCAGCTTTACCTGCAGACTGTCAGCTTTACCCGCAGACTGTCAGCTTTACCTGCAGACTGTCGGCTTTACCTGCAGACTGTCAACTTTACCTGCAGACTGTCAGCTTTACCCGCAGACTGTCAGCTTTACCTGCAGACTGTCCGCTTTACCTGCAGACTGTCCGCTTTACCCGCAGACTGTCCGCGTTACCCGCAGACTGTCGGCTTTACCCGCAGACTGTCGGCTTTACCCGCAGACTGTCGGCTTTACCCGCAGACTGTCGGCTTTACCCGCAGGCTGTCGGCTTTACCCGCAGGCTGTCGGCTTTACCCGCAGGCTGTCGGCTTTACCCGCAGGCTGTCGGCTTTACCCGCAGGCTGTCGGCTTTACCCGCAGGCTGTCGGCTTTACCCGCAGGCTGTCGGCTTTACCCGCAGGCTGTCGGCTTTACCCGCAGGCTGTCGGCTTTACCCGCAGACTGTCGGCTTTACCCGCAGACTGTCAACTTTACCTGCAGACTGTCGGCTTTACCCGCAGACTGTCAGCTTTACCCGCAGACTGTCCGCTTTACCCGCAGACTGTCGGCTTTACCCGCAGGCTGTCGGCTTTACCCGCAGGCTGTCGGCTTTACCCGCAGGCTGTCGGCTTTACCCGCAGGCTGTCGGCTTTACCCGCAGGCTGTCGGCTTTACCCGCAGGCTGTCGGCTTTACCCGCAGGCTGTCGGCTTTACCCGCAGGCTGTCGGCTGTACTCTGAGGCATTTCCATATACATACATATATACAGGTCCTTCTAAAAAATTAGCATATTGTGATAAAGTTCATTATTTTCTGTAATTACTGATAAACATTAGACTTTCATATATTTTAGATTCATTACACACAACTGAAGTAGTTCAAGCCTTTTATTGTTTTAATATTGATGATTTTGGCCACAGCTCATGAAAACCCAAAATTCCTATCTCAAAAAATTAGCATATCATGAAAAGGTTCTCTAAACGAGCTATTAACCTAATCATCTGAATCAACTAATTAACTGTAAACACCTGCAAAAGATTCCTGAGGCTTTTACAAACTCCCAGCCGGATTCATTACTCCAAACCGCAATCATGGGTAAGACTGCCGACCTGACTGCTGTCCAGAAGGCCATTATTGACACCTCAAGCAAGAGGGTAAGACACAGAAAGACATGTCTGAAGGAATAGGCTGTTCCCAGAGTGCTGTAATGGTGGAGAAGCGGGTTTTGGGGGGAGAGGACCGAGCAGTTGTGTAGAGGGTCTGTGGGGACTGTGTAGTAAAGCTTTCTCTGATGTGGACTATCTTTTGTTTGAAATATTTGGCAAAGTCCTCAGCTGAGAAGAGAGGAGAGGGTGGGGGCGCTGGGGGGCGGAGAAGGGAGTTAAAAGTGCTAAAAAGTTGTTTAGGGCTGTGGGGCAGGGAAGATATGAGAGATGAGAAGTCGCCTGTTTTGCATCAGCGAGTGAGGATTTGAATATGAGAAGGGATTGCTTGTATGCGGTGAAATGATCTTTAGAATGGTATTTTTTCCATTGCCGCTCAGCAGCCCTGGAAGCTTGTCTGAGTTTCTTGGTCAGGTTGGTGTGCCAGGGTTGTCTGTTGATTTTCCGGATTTTGTTGTGTGTGAGGGAGGCAACAGTGTCCAGAGCTGTACTTATTGTGGTGTTATATAGGGTGGTAGCAGCTTCTGGGTCTTGGAGGCAACAGATGGTAGAGAGTGGGAGAAGAGAGTCATAAAGCAAGCGAAAGTCGAGATGTTTAAGGTTCCTGCGGGGGGGTGTGCTGGTGTGTGGACCGGGCGGGCTACAGAAGAGACCAGTGAAGAGAAGGTGAGTAGGTTGTGGTCGGATAGGGGGAGAGGCGAGTTAGAAAGGTTAGATAGGGAGCAAAAGCGGGTAAAGATCAGATCCAGAGTGTGACCATCTCTGTGGGTGGGAGATGAAGACCACTGTGATAAGCCGAAGGAGGAAGAGAGCGACAGGAGTTTAGAGGTGGCCGAGTGGCAGGTGTCAATAGGGATGTTGAAGTCACCCATGATGATAGTGGGTATGTTGGTAGAAAGAAAGTGTAGTAGCCAGGTGTTGAAGTGGTCAAGAAAGATGGTGGCTGTGCCTGGGGGGCGGTAAATGACTGCTACTTGAAGGTTGGAGGGAGAGTAGATGCGAACAGAGTGTACTTCAAATGAGGTGAGCGTAATGGAGGGTGGCAGTGGAGTTGGGCTGTAGGAGCAGGTGTCTGATAGGAGAAGACCAACTCCTCCACCATGTTTGCAGCCGGGGCGGGGGGTGTGAGTGAATTGAAATCCACTATAAGAGAGTGCAGCAGGGGAGGAGGTGTCTGAGGGTGTCAGCCATGTTTCTGTGAGACCCAGAAAGGAAAGGTTTTGAGAGATAAACAGTTCATGAATGTAGGAGAGTTTGTTACAGACAGAGCGTGCGTTCCATAATGCTCCTGCGAGAGGAATGTCAGAGGGATCAGAGGAATGGTAATTAGGTTTAAGGGGTTGTAGAAATTTGCAGAAGGAGATTTGTAGTGGGACATGGAAGTGATAGTGGGGATTTGCTGAGGGGGGCCTGGATTTGGAGAGATATCACCAGCAGTAAGGAGCAGCAGAGAAAGTGTTAATAGATGAGAATAGGAGAGGGCATGGGGTGTCTGTGTGTGTTTGGAAAGGAAGTGTTTTATGTTTGCAAACAGGTTTGTGAGAGCGATGAGATGAGAAGGTAAGATGGAGGAAGAGATGAATAGTTCCTTGCTGGGTGAATGGATGTGGGGGTATTTCAGGAGGTTGTGGAAAAGTAGGAGGAGTAAGAGGAAAAATTTAAACATTGTTTGCATTGACTATGTCTAATTACCTGTGGTCCCCTTAAAGAGTTGCACTTGAGAGATGTTGAAAGACCAAGGTCTGCAAAGACCTAGGATCTTAAATTTATACCACTCAGTGATAATCAGGTGTGACCAAGAGGGGAGGGGGCTACATATGTCCTAATCAAGGAGGACCAGATACAGGGGTGAAATAGTCAGTGTAAACAAATACTCAATAAATCCAGCAGGAAAAGAGACATTAATATTTCAATGCAGACATACCAGGATTTAGAAGGAGAGATGAGAGGGGGTGGACAATATCAGACTGGAAAAGCTGGGTGTAGCAGTAAGGTTTAATGCGAACATACCTGGAGATGAGAGAATTGGGTGATGGTCAGTAAGCAGTGATGACAAAGTGGAATATCCATAATATTACATTCTGGTATAATTCAGTCTGTGCACTTAAAGAGTTGCACTTGAGAGATGTTGAAAGACCAACTGTATGGAATATGCAGCATTTCGTTTGATAAACCATGGCTATGCAGCACTAGTATCAATCATTTGCGGTGCACTATACTAATGCCTCTTTATAGTGCACAGCAAATGATTGATACTAGTGCTGTATAGCCATGTTGTAATGCTGCAAATTCCATACAGTAGTCATATTAGAAGTATAGGAATGAGGATGTGCGACCCAGATTCTCTCTACATTCCATAATACATACATACATACATATATACATACATACACACACACATATATACATACATACACATACATATATACATACATACATACATATACATATACACACATATATACATACATACATATACACATATATACATACATACATATATACATATACACACATATATACATACATACATATACACATATATACATACATACATACACACATACATACATGCATACATTTGTTCCCATTTTAATTCACAATCAGATTAACAGTGATGATCTATCGAGGACACGGGGAGACTACATTGAGCAAGTAGAGGCCTGTTAAACCGTAATGAAGATACATAAATCCTAAAGAAATACAGTAACGCATATCTGGAGCATGAGAGGAGGACAACCAAGGGTCCCATACTGTTTCAGTACGAATAGCTGACATCTTCTCGTATTGGAGAATGTTATTAAGTCTATCGAGCACAGCTTGGGAGCTGAGTGAGCTGGAGCGCCGGCAATGTGGATTCTAGCAGCTAACAAAATGTATTGGGCTAGCTTGAATCTGGCATACGTTAGCCAGTGAGGCTTATCACCTAATAAACATAAAGGTAGTGACATAGGGAAAGTACATTTCAATACTGTTGAAAGCAAAGAAGTTGTCTGGGCCCATAAACGTCTAACAACTGGACAAGACCACCAAATGTGAAGCATAGATCCCTCCTCCTCACAACCTCTGAAACATTTAGGAGAAATCTCTGGATAGATACGATGGAGTCTGGCAGGTACCATATATGTTCTGTGCAATATTTTTATTGACGTTTCTGCCAATGTGACCTGCCAGGATCCTTTTGTGAGAGTTTGGGATCTCTGATACCATTTGGAGGGTGGGGATTCTTGTTGTATGTCCTCCTCCCAGGCCTTCATATAGGGCAGCTTATCTCCTTCAGGAAAGGAACATAGAGATCCATAGATTTGAGACAATAATCCCTGTGTATATAAGGAGTAAGTAATAGATCGCTCAAACAGGGTAAATGTAATATTTTGATCAGGCGTTTGTAAAGACCTCAGGAAAGAGAACACTTGATTCATATTAAGGTATTCCCAACAGGAGAGGAGTGGCTATCCTTGAAATCTATGGTTGAGATCAATTTGCCTCTAGTCAGGAACCTATATAATGTGCAGAGTCGGTTGTTTAACCATCATGTGACATTGTGACGTTGGAGACCTGGGAAGAATTTGGGGTTCCCTATAAGGTACGTTAGAGGGAACTGGCCTGGATTGGAGAGTATGCTTAAATCTGACCGATCTCCAGAGAATCAATGAGTAATATGACAACAGGAAGTTAGAGCGTATGGAGTGTGGAACAGTACCCTCATTCCAGATTAAGGCTCTCCAAGAACAAGGGGAAATATAGAAGTCTCCATCTCGATCCATAGAGGATATAACTTTGGGTCTAGATGTGTCAAGAACATTTGGGCTAATCTAGCAGCCTTATAATACTTCACAAAGTCTGGGACAGATAACCCCCCTAATGATTTGTGCCTGCACATGGTTATTTTGGAGATGCGTTGACGCCTATGTGTCCTGATAAACCTAGGCACCTCTCCTTGGAGAGATTTCAAGTCCACTATGGAGGCTGGAACTGGGAGGGCCCTAAACAGATATAATAGTCTTGGAAGAATAACCATTCTGGTAATGTGAATCCTCCCCACCCAAGATACCTGAAGTTTTTGCCATGATAACAAATCCTGACGTATCTTACGATATATTGGCAAGTCATTTATTTTATATGTAGCTTCAAGAACACTCGGTAGTGAAACTCCTAGGTATGAGATATGCTGTGGCTTATATTGGAAGGGGAATTTTTGTAGTAATAGTGCTTTAGTTGTTGCTGGGGTGTTTCATAACATCATTTCAGATTTGGCGTGGTCAATTGTCAAACCCAAGGTTTTGGAAAAGGAATCTAGAAGCTTTAAAAGGGAGGGGAAAGAGATGATGGGATTGGTGATTGATAACAATAGGTCATCAGCAAAAAGACTAAGCTTATATTCAGTCTTTCCAATTGATAAACCTTTAATATCTCTGAGGTCGTATGTGAATTGCTAGGGGCTCAATAGCTAAGGCAAACAATGCTGGAGAGAGCGGGCAACCCTGTCTTGTTCCCCTTCCAATCGAGATAGGGTGGGCCATTGTGGTAGGGAGTTTGAGACTAGCTTTTGGTTTGGAATAAAGCGCCTGGATAGCCATAAGAAAGGGGCCCTTAATTCCTATTGCGATAAGGACTTTATAAAAGATAAGGCCAGGTGACAGTATCAAAAGCCTTCTAGCGCCAGGAGAGCCAATGGAGTCTTGCTTGTATTAGAGGACTGTATGATATTCATGATTTTCCTAATGTTGTCAGGAGCTTCTCTACCCGGGAGGAAACCCACCTGATCTCTGTGAATAAGATCTGGTAGAAATCTGTTGAGTCTGTTTGCTAATATTGAGGTAAAGAATTTGTCTATATTTAGTAGTGAGATTGGCCTATAGTTGGATGGGAGCAGGGGGTCTTTATTAGGTTTGGGAATGACCGTAATTGTGGCCCTCAGAAATTCCTCAGGGGGTGGGGATCCCTTCATTAATTGGTTGCAGAAATTTGTAATATGGGGAACAAGTATGGAGGCCAGTTTCTTATAGTATAGGGCGGAGTATCCATCTGGGCCTGGGGCTTTACCCAATTTGAGGGACTTCATTGCATGTGTCACCTCATCTGCTGAGACTGGTTTACACAATTCTGACTGTGACTCTGGAGTCAATGCGGGTAATCTTATTGATGATATAAAGCTATCAATCTGAGATTCAGAGTTCTCTTTAGGGGCTGAGTAAAGTTGTTCATAGAACCTGTGGAAAGTTTTGTATATGGAGTCTGGATGAGAAGTGACTTGATCTGACCGTGTGCAGATTCGAAAAACATGGTTGATCTTTTGTTTAGCTTTAAGCTGGCTAGCTAAAAATCTATCTGGCTTATTAGCATATTTATAATAGAAGGAGCCTGTCCAGCGAAGGGCTTTTTCCGTATTAGTGAGGATCATGTTCAGTTGCTGCTTGACGTCTTTAATGGCTTTTAGGAGATACAACGATGGGGATCTTTGATGAGCCCATACTAGTTTGGTCAATTTTGACTCTAGGTTAACTTGGGTCTGAGTACGTTCACGCTTTCGTTTAGAAGCGATACTAATCAACTTGCCTCTAACAAATGCCTTATGCGTCAGCCATAACATCATAGGTTCAGTTTCAGGAAGGGCATTATCGGTAAAGAAGTTTGAGATATCTTCCTGCATCTGAGTGAGTACCGCAGGATGAGTCAGGACGGATTCATTTAGTCTCCATGGTGGTCTGGTGTAGTTTTGGTGGGGTGATGTAAAATCTGATATGACCATATCATGATCAGACCAGGAGGAAACCACATGTCTGGAGTAAGACAAACAGGGAAGGATGGATGTTGACGCTAAAATCATATCAATACGTGAATAATGCCGATGTTTGCGTTTTGGGGCATGGGGTGGGCTGTGGGGCTGAGCGATCCAGCACAGGGTGGAGAACTAAATTGAAATCTCCGCACTAAATTATTTTTGGGTAAGACAATGTCTCACTTATTCTACCCATGTTCTCCAGAAAGTTTATGGGTCCCTCAGTGGGGGTGTATGTATTAACCAGACATAAAACCTCCTCCCTGTAGGTCCCTACTAGAATAACAAACCTTCCTTCTGGGTCAACATGCGAGTGAGTGACAGTTAGAGGAAAGGAATTCCTCAGCAGCGTGATCACTCCTCTGCACTTGGATGTGAAGGTAGATGAGTAATATCTTGTGTATCGCGGGTGGAAGTATTTTGGATGGGATGTAGGGGTGAAATGCGTCTCCTGCAGACAGATGACATCGGGCGCATGTTTAAGGTATATAGCAAGGGCTGTTTTTCTCTTCCTAGGGGAGTTGAATCCCCTCACATTATGAGTTAATACTTTACACATAATGTAAATTTAGGGGGCGATACTATTACTAGAACGGCGCCCGACGTCATCTGCACCCAGACACGCCTCCTGCTCATTAATCTGAATCACCACATGTTTCCAAGTTGTGTGCATATGCATTGCCTCTAAGAAAAAGTCATTAGAATAAACCAACGTAAAAAGGACAAAAACTAACACAGAGAAAAATAAAGAGCTGTGAAGCCCATAACTTATAACATATTTGGTTGGTAGAAGTGAAAATAGAGTCAGCCAAAACACGGCCAACAATATTTTTCCACATAAACCCAGGGTGAGGGTCAGCATGAAAATCCGCTTCGCCGATTCCCTAAAAAAAAGGTAACATAGCCTTATGTACAGTTCTAGGTCATATAATGGGTGACCTACTTAGAATAGAACTTTAAGGGAGGTAAATTCACTTCACATGAAACGTTATTTATAGGGCTTTCAGGTGAACCTCAGTCTGCCCGAACTGGTAGGGGTTGGAGTAACTTTGGTCCATACTCTCGTCGGCTGCTGTGGTAATGGCATGGAACTTGATGGAGTTTGCGGGTCGCATTGTATCCCGGCCCGTTGCAATTCTTCAATCCCTCTGACGGTGAGTGGACCGTATGGGATCAGAGCGTCACAGTCAGGGAGAAGGAGACGCCCAGGAAAGAAGCTGATGTCTCCTTCCCATTGCTCCTCTGACAAACACAAGGTGCAACAGCACTCTACAAACCAAAAGTAGAGTACCAAAGTATATTACATTGCCAATGCTATGCTAATAACTTAGAGATGCTTAGCAAATACATTTTGTACAAAATCATTTGAGCCCGTCTGCCGCACGCCAAGGCGACCTCTATAAGACGGGTCCTAACACTAAAACCCACCTGTTGGGTGCCATAACTGCGACCATGAATCCAGAAAGTGCACATCCCACATGCATGCTGGGCCCTCTTGATTTACGTCTATGTGGAGCCAAAATGGCCTTCATTGAATCCAGGGGCTACAAGTACCAGCATGCACGCTGAGCAGACTATATACTCAATCTAATTGAAATCAGCCTGCGAGGCAGAGGAGGGGCAGGAGGGAGTGCACGACCCAGAATAGAGGAGTCAGCCACTACTCCTATATTAACACTAGAAACACAAAAAAAGGGGGGGTCAGCTCATCCAAATACGCAGGTGCACGTTGCTTGTGGCTGCAAATATACACATCTGACAAACACAAGGTGCAACAGCACTCTACAAACCAAAAGTAGAGTACAAAAGTATATTACATTGCAAATGCTATGCTAATAACTTAGAGATGCTTAGCAAATACATTTTGTACAAAATCATTTGAGCCCGTCTGCCAAACTACAAGGCGACCTCTATAAGACGGGCCCTGCTCCGATAGCAGTAATTAGCATTCAGTGCGGGAAACGGTAACGGGGTCCACAGCAGTGAACGGATCGGCACCCAGATATAATAGTAAGTGCAGGGAGATCCCTATGCGCCGCTTTACATGTCCTGCTACTTAGTTAACAAAGTCCGGACCCATGAAAGGTCGTCTTTAACCTTTAATACAGCAGGCGGATGCCAGCAGCAGAATCACATAGCCGGCCCCCTGCCTCTGACAGGAGCTGCGAGGGGTTAACTGCCGCGGATCTGCTGCCGGCACCCGCCTCCTGTATTAAAGGTTAATTATCATTGGGGGTGCAGTGCGGCCCCCTCTATCCACCCCCCGGTATTAAAATCATTAGTGGCAGTGGCCCCAGGGTCCCCTCCCCTCCTCCTCATTGGTGGTGCAGTGGCATCTTCTGATCGGAGCCCCAGCAGTGTAATCCCAGGGCTCCGATCGGTTACCATGGCAGCCAGGATGCTACTGAAGCCGTCCATGATAACCTCCCTGCGGCTGTGTGTACTATGCGCAGGGCAGCAGGGAGTGTGTGAGGTCCTAGTCACCCTAAGGCCCCTTTCACACGGGCAAGTATTCCGCGCGGGTGCAATGCATGAGGTGAACGCATTGCTCCCGCACTGAATCCGGACCCATTCACTTCAATGGGGTTGTGCACATGAGAGATGTTTCTCATGCATCACTTGCTCGTTGAGTGAAAATCGCAGCATGTTCTATATTCTGCGTTTTTCATTCCAAGCAGGCCCCATAGAAATGAATCGGGCTGCGTGAAAATCACAAGCAAGTGCGGATGCGGTGCAATTTTCACACATGGTTGCATTGCTGACTGAAATTCCGTGCCTACTTGCGCGGGTTTGCCGCAATGAAACCTGAACGCATCCGGCCCTCACCTGCGATGTCCCTGTGAAAGAGGCCTAGTAGAGCTCTATCAGGGTGCATAGGACAAGGGATGGAAAGATCCCAGGTTCTACCCCTAAGGGGGCTCATAGTTATTAAATAAAAAGTATAAAAAAACAATATTTAGTTTTTAACTTAAAGTATAAATCATCCCCTTTTACTAATTTTACATATAAAATATATAAATAAATAAACATATCGCCACGTCCGAAAAGTCCAAACTATTAAAATATAATAAAAATGCCCTATGCAGTGAACGCCGTAACAGAAAAAAAATAATAATAAAAAACTCACGATTCGCCATTTTTTTAAAATGCGGAATGCACGTGGCTTTTTGGGTGTTTTATTTTTTTTTGCGTGGTATCGACTGGTATACAGTATAGCAATACTTTTTTTTATGATATCGAAACCAAATCAAAATGGTATATCGGACCCAAACCCGTACATGAGTAGATTAGTGTGCCGGGCATCGTTACATTTATAGATGACATTACTACTACACTATAAAGGCTGGAGACATGTAGTAGTGGCTGTTATACCCCAGGTAGGTGACATCAGATGCCGGGTGTTATAGATGACATTACTACTACACTATAAAGGCTGGAGACATGTAGTAGTGGCTGTTATACCTCAGGTAGGTGTCATCAGATGCCGGGTGTTATAGATGACATTACTACTACACTATAAAGGCTGGAGACATGTAGTAATGGCTGTTATACCTCAGGTAGGTGTCATCAGATGCCGGGTGTTATAGATGACATTACTACTACACTATAAAGGCTGGAGACATGTAGTAATGGCTGTTATACCTCAGGTAGGTGTCATCAGATGCCGGGTGATATAGATGACATTACTACTACACTATAAAGGCTGGAGACATGTAGTAATGGCTGTTATACTTCAGGTAGGTGACATCAGATGCCGGGTGTTATAGGTGACATTACTTCTACACTATAAAGGCTGGAGACATGTAGTAATGGCTGTTATACCTCAGGTAGGTGACATCAGATGTCGGGTGTTATAGATGACATTACTACTACACTATAAAGGCTGGAGACATGTAGTAATGGCTGTTATACCTCAGGTAGGTGTCATCAGATGCCGGGTGTTATAGATGACATTACTTCTACACTATAAAGGCTGGAGACATGTAGTAATGGCTGTTATACCTCAGGTAGGTGACATCAGATGTCGGGTGTTATAGATGACATTACTACTACACTATAAAGGCTGGAGACATGTAGTAATGGCTGTTATACCTCAGGTAGGTGTCATCAGATGCCGGGTGTTATAGATGACATTACTTCTACACTATAAAGGCTGGAGACATGTAGTAATGGCTGTTATACCTCAGGTAGGTGTCATCAGATGCCAGGTGTTATAGATGACATTACTATATACAGTGGCGGAAATAATTATTTGACCCCTCACTGATTTTGTAAGTTTGTCCAATGACAAAGAAATGAAAAGTCTCAGAACAGTATCATTTCAATGGTAGGTTTATTGTAACAGTGGCAGATAGCACATCAAAAGGAAAATCGAAAAAATAACTTTAAATAAAAGATAGCAACTGATTTGCATTTCATTGAGTGAAATAAGTATTTGAACCCCTACCAACCATTAAGAGTTCTGGCTCCCACAGAGTGGTTAGACACTTCTACTCAATTAGTCACCCTCATTAAGGACACCTGTCTTAACTAGTCACCTGTATAAAAGACACCTGTCCACAGAATCAATCAATCAAGCAGACTCCAAACTCTCCAACATGGGAAAGACCAAAGAGCTGTCCAAGGATGTCAGAGACAAAATTGTAGACCTGCACAAGGCTGGAATGGGCTACAAAACCATTAGCAAGAAGCTGGGAGAGAAGGTGACAACTGTTGGTGCGATTGTTCGAAAATGGAAGGAGCACAAAATGACCATCAATCGACCTCGCTCTGGGGCTCCACGCAAGATCTCACCTCGTGGGGTGTCAATGGTTCTGAGAAAGGTGAAAAAGCATCCTAGAACTACACGGGAGGAGTTAGTTAATGACCTCAAATTAGCAGGGACCACAGTCACCAAGAAAACCATTGGAAACACATTACACCGCAATGGATTAGAATCCTGCAGGGCTCGCAAGGTCCCCCTGCTCAGGAAGGCACATGTGCAGGCCCGTCTGAAGTTTGCCAATGAACACCTGAATGATTCAGAGAGTGACTGGGAGAAGGTGCTGTGGTCTGATGAGACCAAAATAGAGCTCTTTGGCATTAACTCAACTCGCTGTGTTTGGAGGAAGAAAAATGCTGCCTATGACCCCCAAAACACCGTCCCCACCGTCAAGCATGGGGGTGGAAACATTTTGCTTTGGGGGTGTTTTTCTGCTAAGGGCACAGGACAACTTATTTGCATAAACGGGAAAATGGACGGAGCCATGTATCGTGAAATCCTGAGCGACAACCTCCTTCCCTCTGCCAGGAAACTGAAAATGGGTCGTGGATGGGTGTTCCAGCACGACAATGACCCAAAACATACAGCAAAGGCAACAAAGGAGTGGCTCAAGAAGAAGCACATTAAGGTCATGGAGTGGCCTAGTCAGTCTCCGGACCTTAATCCAATCGAAAACCTATGGAGGGAGCTCAAGCTCAGAGTTGCACAGAGACAGCCTCGAAACCTTAGGGATTTAGAGATGATCTGCAAAGAGGAGTGGACCAACATTCCTCCTAAAATGTGCGCAAACTTGGTCATCAATTACAAGAAACGTTTGACCTCTGTGCTTGCAAACAAGGGTTTTTCCACCAAGTATTAAATCTTTTTTTGTTAGAGGGTTCAAATACTTATTTCACTCAATGAAATGCAAATCAGTTGCTATCTTTTATTTAAAGTTATTTTTTCGATTTTCCTTTTGATGTGCTATCTGCCACTGTTACAATAAACCTACCATTGAAATGATACTGTTCTGAGACTTTTCATTTCTTTGTCATTGGACAAACTTACAAAATCAGTGAGGGGTCAAATAATTATTTCCGCCACTGTATGGGGATCATACTTTCCGAGGATTTTTATTTTCCATTAGAAGCAGAAAACTGAAGGGTCAGAAATTCCCCTGGAAACCATAAAAAGGCTGGTGAATCTGTGGCTCACGAACTGCTGGCTGGCTGCCCATAGACTTCCAGGCTGCTGACTGCCACACCCCAGTTATCAGGACACTCGGAGGGCAGCGGGGTGAACTCCACCCTAATCCACCCGCAGGTTCCTGCTCTCCGCTCAGCGCTCACTATTGTATTCAGTCTGTGTGTTATCTCCTATAGGTTCTGATTCCAGGAGGAGAAGTCCCCCCGAGAGATGTCCCCATCCTCTGTATTGCCGGGACTGTCCAGAGGAGAAGCTCCCAGAGAACCATCAGGTAGATGGAGCTGAAGTCTCCCCAGAATCTGACCAGAAAGGGATTGAACCAAAGATCATTTTACATTTCTCTTCTTTAGGATGAAAATCTGATGGATATTAAGGCTGAGGTTAAAGATGAAGCAGAAGAGGAGACTGATTTATGGGGCAATCAGCAGGGTAAGGAGGGGACTGTCATGGGTCACCTGGATACTACTCCCATCATCTCATCATCACATGTAATAATCTCTCCTGCCCCTGTGTGTTTCCTACAGATGGACTCATAGAAGGAAATCCCCCCGAGAGATGTCCCCGTCCTCTGTATTCCCAGGACTGTCCAGAGGAGAAGCTCCCAGAGAACAATCAGGTAGATGGAGCTGAGCCCTATACACATCTATATGGGGGGGTCCTGCAGTCATAGAGGCGTCATAGATGGTGGGGGTCTCTTATGTGGATCTGTTAGATTTCCCACCTGTCTGCTGTATTGTCCTGAATTGTTACAGATGACAAATCAGGGGGAAGATGTGACTGATATTAAAGTGGAGGATGAAGAAGAGCGGATGATGGACGATCCCCCGTGTAAGAGTGAGGTGGAGGAGGACATTCCAGTCCATGTGACCACAGGTATGGAATAATGAATGGAGGAAGGGAATTGGGAGGTTTCTTCAGGTGAGGCTCCACCTTAGAGCTGGAGTAAAGGAGCACTCCGGGCAGTGACCCAGCTTTGAGTCTTGAAATAGCAGTCTAATGGTTTTATACTAGTAAAGGCACCGGAGACCTGTAATAATGGCTGTTATACCTCAGGTAGGTGACATCAGATACCGGGTGTTATAGATGACATTACTACTACACTATAAAGGCTGGAGACATGTAGTAATGGCTGTTATACCTCAGGTAGGTGTCATCAGATGCCGGGTGTTATAGATGACATTACTTCTACACTATAAAGGCCAGAGACACGTAGTAATGGCTGTTATACCTCAGGTAGGTGTCATCAGATGCCGGGTGTTATAGATGACATTACTACTACACTATAAAGGCACCGGAGACATGTAGTAATGGCTGTTATACCTCAGGTAGGTGTCATCAGATGCCGGGTGTTATAGGTGACATTACTGCTACACTATAAAGGCTGGAGACATGTAGTAATGGCTGTTATACCTCAGGTAGGTGTCATCAGATGCCGGGTGTTATAGGTGACATTACTGCTACACTATAAAGGCCGGAGACATGTAGTAATGGCTGTTATACCTCAGGTAGGTGTCATCAGATGCCGGGTGTTATAGGTGACATTACTACTACACTATAAAGGCTGGAGACATGTAGTAATGGCTGTTATTATGAATGATCAGATTGTCACATTTTTTATGTTATACCCAGAAACTTAAAGGCTATGGACACCTTTGGGGGCATATTGTTCTTGAGCTAAAAGTCTTTTTTTCAATTGGTTTATTAAAAATATGGAGTCCTTTTCTCTGTACAGAGCTGAGATGCTCTACTGGCAGGATATGAGTTTTCTCTCTGCTCCGTCAGGCAGGGAGGTGACAGGCTCCTTATCTCTGACATTATAGACCCTCATTATAGATCAGTTCTTATCTTACTGATGGCCTCTAAGGCCTGTATTACACCAACAGATTATCTGACAGATTTTCTGACCATTCATTGGTCAGATGGCCTATTACAACACACAGATCTTTTGTTATACACACCAACCATTGGTCTCATTGGACAGATATTGGTCAGATAATCTGTTGGTGTAATACAGGCCTTAGTAATTTAGAGATCAGGATTATTAGATGACCAGCACAAGTACCAGTCACACAGCTAGATAAACAGTTAACCCCTTGTGGCAGAACGGCTCAATATTTTTACTAAAGACTAATTGAAAAAATGATTTTAGTCCCAAATGAGTAAAATGTAATCATAAAAAAATTGTCCCCATACATAGTCTTTAAATGTATTTTATGTGATCGACGAACACAAAGTACAAGTCTGTGTGAGGTTTCTCTGCAGAAGCGTCTGTGAACAGCAATTTTTAAGTCTTGTCACAGACAAGACTGAACCCTTCCATTGTAGCTCTGGCTGGATGTTTAGGGTTGTTGCAGGATATGATATGTATGAGAAGGGGGCTGAGCGAGCTGAAGTTTAAAGGGGAGTTATACCCTGTGGTTTATATACTTCATGGGTTACCTGAAATGCTTTTATTTTGTTGTAGAGCTTCTGACTATGAACTATTCTTCAGAAGACAAGGGCAGACTGGGAACTTAAAGTGGCCCTGGAAAAAAATAAAATAAAAGTGGCCCCATGTTGTAGGGAGGTCCGAATTAACAGCAACACGAGTAGATGGGATCAACAATACCATAGTGCAAAACACCATCCCAGCAGAACCAAATAACACAATGTAGCACAATATACTGCCCCAAAAGCTGTCCCTCTGTGGTGGCCATCAATAGTTATCTGTCCTCCTCCTCCTCCAGTCATCTATGGAGCAGGGGGCTTAGGAGGTGAGGTGCGGGCCATAGCAGATGAATTCAGGAGGCCATGTGCGGTCGTCGCTGGCTGGGGACCCGAGTACCTCATTCTCACAGCATTAATTACTATTGAGACCTCATTAAGTACCCGGTCAGCAGCAGAGAGGAGAACTTGAGTGGCCCCCTGGGCATCGGCCCACTGGGAAATTTCCCTGTAGGGTCTATGGCCAATCTGCCCCTGGACAGGGATACTCTGATGATAACTGAGGGATTTCTTTGTAGGAGCCAGTCAAACTTAAAAAAAGTCTAATCGACAAAGACGCAGGATCACCGGGCCTGAGAAAAAGGGGCACTCTGCTTTTTTTCCCCACAGGCTTGTGAAAACATTTTGGCAAGCTGTTAGATGAGAAGCATAGTAAAGGAGGGTTACCACCTTCAGTCCCGGCCCCAGAAAAATTCTAAATCTCAGATTTACATTCAAATTCATAAAGAGCTTCTGCAGTAAACAAGGAGAAACCTCAGGGAGATAAATCCGTACCTGGCGTGTAAGGAAATTCAGGTCGGAGTCCATCCAATCCACAATCAAGTATCGTTTCAAGGACTGTGTGATGGGCACAATAGTTATGAAAGATGCTTAGTATCACGTGCCGATTCTTCATTTTCAATATCGTGCCCTATCGTTTTGGAGTCGGAAGTGCCCGGGAAAATATGGCTCAATCTATCCAGGATGAGATACCATCTGAGCATCATTTTGATAGCTGATTCATAGTGGGAGACACAGATAATTGATGCGGAAAGAGAGTGAGGATGTCCAGCTAAGATCTAAGAATGTTTTACCCAATTCCTTTTCCCATGAGAGGAAGGGGGTTGACTTGGGAAATTTGTGTTTGGATTCAAGCATATCATAAATATGCCTTAAGCTATTCGGCGAGGGGCCTTTTGGTATTCCAGAGATCTAGAATCTCTTTGCATGTCACTACCATAAGGGAGTAGTTGTTTTGAAAGAAACTTCTCATTCTAAGATACATGTAAAAATCCTCGTGAGGTATTTGGTATTGTTCATGTATAGAAGAGAATTGCTTAAGTTGGGAGGAATCAAAAAGTTGTGATGCCTGAGCGAGACCCCTGTTTACCCAGTTAGCAACCGCTAAGCCAGGAATAAAGAAAGTAAGTGTCTCCAATGGAGCATATGAGTGGAGGGAAAGCTTGATCTGGAAGTTTTGGAGTGGAAGGTTCTCCACAGTGATGTTGAAATACGAAGAAAGCTCGGGAGGACTCCAAGTGGGAGTGTATGATCCAGAGTGGCAATGAGCTGAGCCTCTAAATTATGGCCTGGAGAAACAACTGATTCTTTGTGGAGCCAGTGTTGTTGCAAATCTCCTTTCCACCATTCTTTTACAAAGCTCATGTGGGTGGCAAGGTTGTAATCATATATGTTAGGGAGCCCTGGACCGCCCGCCTTTCTATGCTTCGTCAGTAGTGTAAGTGCAATCCGAGGTCTCTTGGGAGTTCAAATGAACTTATTTAATAATCTGTTAATGCAGTTAAAAAAGGCCTGCGGTATCAGGGTAGGAACTGTTCTGAACTTGTATAATATCTTAGGGAGAGTTAACATCTGGAAGGTCGCTATGCTGCCCACCCAGGATATTTCTTGTTTGCTGTATTGGGCGAGATCTGTTTCCACCTCTTTTAGTAATGGAAGGTAATTGGCACAATATAGTTGTTTGGTTGTTTTGGTGACCTGTTCAATTTGCCAGTCTGGGTTGAAACTGGATTGTAATTCTAACAGGGAAGAGGTCTTTATATTAATGGGGAGGGCTTGGGATTTCTGCTCATTGACTTTGTAGGAGCGTTCTCCAAATTGGCGAATAATTTCTATTACTGTAGGTAGTGATTTATCTGGGGAGCTGAGAGTGAGTATGACATTGTCTGCATAGAGAGAGAGTTTGTGGGTTCTTCCGCCTATGTCTATTCCTTTTATTTGGTCGGAGAGGCGGATAGCTTGTGCTAGAGGTTCGATGGACATGATAAATATGAGGGGGAGAGGGGCAAGGTCGGGTGCCATTAGTAATTGTAAATGAGGAGGACAAGGTATCATTAACATATACACTGGCCGAGGGGTTGCTATATAAGGCTTTCACTGCCCCCAGGAAAGGGCCACAGAGTCCCATTATCTGGAGCACAGAGAATGCGAAAGACCAATTAATGCGGTCAAATGCCTTTTCAGCATAAAGGGTCACCAAGACCGCTTCCAGACCTGACCTCTCGATGTAGTCTACAATATTCATGACTCTTCTAGTCTCCCCTATAATTTGTCTACCTTGGATGAAGCCTGATTGGTCAGTTAATCAAGGACGGTTGAATGGGTGCTAAGCGGTTAGCCAGGGCTTCAGCATACATTTTTTTTTTGGTGTTTAGTAAAGAGCTAGGCCTGAAGTTTTGTGGAGATTCAGGGGATGTACATTGTTTCGGGATGGTCACTATGACTGCGGAGAGCATTTCCGCTGGGAAGCTACCCATTTCGAATCCCATCTGGAGGGCCTCGCGTAAGTAAGGAAGAAGGATTTGTAATAACAACTTGATAGGCCACCAGGCCTAAGGGCTTTCTGCATGGGAAGGGAGTTTATGACCTTTTTGAAGTTCTGTTTCAGTGAGTGGAGTCCCCAATAATTCTGCTTGTTCTGCGGATACTGTCGAGAGGTGTAGGCTATTCAGAAAGGCGTTGATTAGAGTTGAGCGAACGTTCGGGTTCGTACCGAACATTCGGTTTTTCGGCATCCGAACCCAAATATTTACGTAAAAGTTTGGGTTCGGTGTTCAGCGTTTTTTTTTTGTTTTTTTTTAATGGCGCTTTTTGAGAGGCTTTTTGAGATCAACAAGCGTCATACTACTGGGTGCAGTGCACAATTGTTGAAAACGAACTTTTTTTTCCTTTCAGTTAGTCAATATCAATACATAATCAGTAGCCATTTTATGCAACGATAGTGAACCAGCACAGGCTATCTGCATGTCTGCAAGTCCAGAAATACTGCTTTGAGACACTTGGGTTAAAAAAAAACTTTTTTTTCATATAGTGCACATCTAGGATTATTACTGCATAAGCGACTGTGAAATTTAGCCCAGAAATACGGCTTTTTCTTACTGGGGTTAAAAAAAAACTCTGATATACTGCACATCTGGGATTAGATGTGCATAAGTTACTGTGAAATTTAGGCCACAAATACCGCTGTCATATAGAGTTAAAAAAAAATAATAATTTGTGCAATACTTTTTGGCGGTTAATTATTTTTAACAGACTTTAACACACTTTTTACTTTGCTTGGGGAACGCTAACTATGAGGCAAACATCTAATAAGGGATGCGGTCGTGGTGGTGGTGTTGGTGGATCCTCTGGTGCAGGGAGAGGACATGGCTGTTCTGCCACAGCTACACGTCCTACTGAACCTACTACCTCAGGTCCCAGTAGCCGCTAGAATCTACAGCAATATTTGGTCGGGCCTAATGCCGTTCTAAGGATGGTTAAGGCCTGAGCAGGTACAGGCATTAGTCAATTGGGTGGCCGACAGTGGATCCAGCAGGTTCACATTATCTCCCACCCAGTATTCTGCAGAAAGCGCACAGGTGGTGCATGAAACCCATGCCCATCAGTCTGTCACATCACCCCCGTGCATATCGGGGAACCTGTCTGAGCCTCAAGTCATGCAGCAGTCTCTTATGCTGTTTGAAGACTCTGCTGGCAGGGTTTCCCAAGGGCATCCACCTAGCCCTTCCCCAGGGGTGGAAGACATAGAATGCACTGACGCACAACCACTTATGTTTCCTGATGATGAGGACATGGGAATACAACCTCAGCATGTCTCTGATGATGACGAAACACAGGTGCCAACTGCTGCGTCTTTCTGCAGTGTGCAGACCGAAAAGGAGGTCAGGGAGGAAGTCTGGGTGCAAGACGATGCAGGGGACGATGAGGTCCTAGAACCCACCGAGCAAACAGCGTAGCAAAAGAGGGAGCAGGCACACCAAAGGCAGCTTCAAGGAGTTCCCTGGCATGGCACTTCTTCACACAATGTGCTGACGACAAGACCCGAGTGGTTTGCACGCTGTGCCATCAGAGCCTGAAGCGAGGCATTAACGTTCTGAACCTTAGCACAACCTGCATGACCAGGCATCTACATGCGAGACACGGGCTGCAGTGGAGTAAGCACCTTCAAAACCAAGACAGGGCTCAGGCCCCTCCTGCTCCCTGTTCTGCTGCTGCCTCGGCCTCTTCCTCTGCCTCTGGAGGAATATTGGCACCTGCCGCCCAGCAAACAGACGATGTGCCACCAACACCACCACCTCCGTCACCAAGCATCTCCACCATGTCACACGGAAGCGTCCAGCTCTCCATCTCACAAACCTTCGAGAGAAAGCGTAAATTCCCACCTAGCCACCCTCGATCCCTGGCCCTGAATGCCAGCATTTTTAAACTACTGGCCTTTGAAATGCTGTCATTCAGGCTGGTGGAGACGGACTGCTTCAAACAGCTCATGCCGCTTGCTGTACCACAGTACGTCGTTCCCAGCCGGCACAGATACGTGGACCAGTAAGCACGGCCAGGGACGCTATATCTCCCTAACTGCCCACTGGGTAAATGTAGTGGCGGCTGGGCCCCAGGTGGAGAGCTGTTTGGCGCACATCCTTCCGCCGCCAAGGATCGCAGGGCATCATTCTTTGCCTCCTGTTGCCTCCTCTTCCTACTCGGCTTCCTCCTCCTCTTCTACCACCTCCTCATCCGGTCAGCGACAGACCTTCACCACCAACTTCAGCACAGCCCGGGGTAAACGTCAGCAGGCCATTCTGAAACTGATGTGTTTGGGGGACAGGCCCCACACCTTGCAGGAAATGTGGCGGGGTATAGAACAACAGACCGACGAGTGGTTGCTGCCAGTGAGCCTCAAGCCCGGCCTGGTGGTGTGCGATAATGGGCAAAATCTCATTGCAGCTCTGGGACTAGCCGGTTTGACGCACATCCCTTGCCTGGCGCATGTGCTGAATTTGGTGGTGCAGAAATTCATTTACAACTACCCCGACATGTCAGAGCTCCTGCATAAAGTGCGGGCCGTCTGTGCGCGCTTCCGGCGTTCTCATCCTGCTGCCTCTCGGCCCCAACTGCTGATATGGATCGTGTTAGCAGGAGGCAGCATTTGAACAACATGGTGGAACAGTACCTGTGCACACGCCTACACGTACTGACTGATGGTTCTGCCCCATTCAACTTCTGGGTCTCCAAATTGTCCACATGGCCAGAGCTTGCCCTGTATACCTTGGAGGTCCTGGCCTGCCCTGCAGCCAGTATACTCTCTGAACGTGTATTAGGGGCAATAACGCCACCACAGTGTAATGGACGTTATTAATGAGGCATACCTGTATGATGTATCTGCCCGCCTCATCTACAATTTTCGAGATAGGGGTGAATGCGAGTGTATCTCTGAAAGCTAAAAGAACTCCCCTCCGTTTTTTGGTAAAGTGTGATTGATTGAATAATGATCAGAAATTTGGGGTGGCGAATTCAGTAACTTTCTTGCGCTACTATATGAGTTTCTTGGGCACAAAGTGTGTTGCATTTGAAGTCTAGGTCCTCCTTCTACATAAAGGATCTCTTCGGAGGGCTTTTAAGGCCCTTTACATTTAGTGATACAATCTTAATAACCATTGTACATACAAGAGAAGCTAAACATTACATTAACCAGGTTGTCCAGGGTAGGAGACTTGGCCCTAGTGATGTCGGGAGCAACTCTTTGGTATCTTTGGAGAACATCCAGTAGCTGAGAAAAGGTGGGAGCAAACTGAAAAGCATAAAAAGGACAACAATATAACAGAAAACAGAGAAATCTAAGCAGTATTAAAAACTGCCACATTTGGTAGGGTAAAGTCAATTCCGTGTAGTCAGGAGCCACAAACTTCTTGACTTCTGGATGTAGCAGCTATATACACCCAAGTATAGGCAGGCTTCAATGTTTGGTGCCTCTTCCAGACTCCACCAAGCGCCATTCCTCGGAAAGATGGTGGGGGTCTGGAGGTTTCTCTTTCTAGTAGTCAGCAACTTCAATGTTCCAAGAAGATGGGAGAGATCTGCCAGCGTCCACTGAACTGATGGTATGCCAGGAACCCCCCAGCGATATGCGATTTTATGATCTCTTAACCCCAGCGTGACAGGGGCCAGTTGGCGATGTTGTTTCAATGTGGCAGCCAAAAGATCAGCAAATAGATTGATGGTATGGTAAGGGCCGGCAGGGTACCCTTTTTTCTGGACGCCTCTAGTAGCTGTTCCTTTATGTGAAAATAATGAATCCTCGCCAGCACGTCTCTCGGGATAGAGGCTGGGAGATGGCTGGGTCTTGGAACCCTGTGGGCCCTATCAATAACCAGGTCTTGAGCTGTGAGAGTCGGTATGAGGGCCTGAAATAACAAGCAGAGATATTGTTTGAGGTCTTCATTAGGGATATCCTCAGGGATTCCTCTAAACTTTATATTGTTTCTGCGGGATATGTCTTCCAAATCATTGAGCTTAGCCTTTATTTTCTCTAGCTCTTATGACATTTCAGTGTGTGCATCCAATTGATTGTTATGGGAGGACGCAAACCCTCCCATTTTATTTTCAATATGGTACACCCTGTGAAGAAGGCCTTGGATGGTGGCCTGAATAGGGGAGACCAAAGCTTGTAGATCAGCGTGTAGGGATTTGCTGACTTCAATTAACATCTCTTTAAAGGGGTTGTCCGAGTTATGGATAATATAGCACTGTAAATCTGATGGTCAGTGATGTATAACTAATGTGGGGGTCGGCTCAATAGTAGTAGGCACCGCAGTCAGACAGTGACACAATGGCACAGTTCACACAGGGGTTTGCCTGTTTTCTTTATTCTCGCCCAGAAACAAAATATAAGGCCTTTACATTCAGGCAAACATACAAAATAAATTCCTGCTCGGCTGAGCACTAACTAAACATAAAATCACCCTTTCTATACGGGCGGCCTACTACCAGCCACACAACACAATTCAAAATAAACTCAGTGTCCTTTTTGTTGCTTCAGCAGACTTCAGCAGCAATGGTGAAAGCCGGTCAGTTCACCCAGTCCTCACCCAGACATGCTCATAGTGCAAACCTTCATAGCCCAGAAATGAGCCGAGCTCCATCACCTGGCTGAGAGCTCTATATGAAACCTGTTCTGGACAGGAAGGGAATGAGGAGCCCCGCTACCAACCTGCATCCTCATTCCATTAAAATCCAGGCCCGACAACACCATTTACCAAAGTCCTCAGCAAACTGTAAGGCAGACCATCTTTTCCTGGATTCCTGATATCTCACCCAGGTTTCCTAGTTGAGATATCCACCTCCTGTAGCGTAGTACATGGTATATGAAAGAAACCTAGGCGAAATATAACGATTCTCTACTACTTTTCCAGTCACTCTCTCACACTAAGCTAAGCAAGTTTTAAGCAAAAAAATATCTATTTCCTCATTTCCCTGGTTCTCTTCTGGCCCTTTGTTTACTTGCAACAACAACCATCTGTGCCGCTCCCCCTGTAGTGCTAAGGGAGTGAATACAAGTACTGCCCTGAGTGACGTCTGCCAGCGGGGAGACTCAGCAGCATATTGTATGTGTAGGACTACAAGTCCCAGCTGTACAATGACACTGCCTATACACACAGGATCTCCCCCTACCTGCAATGCTCTGCAGAACTTCTCTATCAGCTCCTGTGCCCAGCATTTGTCTCCTCACTGCCTGCAGCTACGCAGTAAACACTTGCGTCTGTGCAGCTGAAGGGGTTAAAAATCCTGGGAGAGAGCAATAAGCAGCAGCCGGCAGTGCAGGGGGGCGTGGCCAGCACAGTGAAGTCTCGTGTACAGATCTCTCGGGCTTGTGCACGAACATTATCAGAGCAGGGAGAGAAGCTGACATCACAGGTCATGTGACCCTCAGTGAAATCTGAGAGACCAGCCACTGGAGATAAAGGGAGTGAATTGGAAAGCTGTTACATTTGCCTAGTTAGAAACATAGAACAAAAAAATATCTCGGACAACCCCTTTAACCCCTTAAGGACACAGCCTTATTTCACCTTGAGGACCAGGCCATTTTTTGCAAATCTGACCAGTGTCACTTTATGTGGTGATAATTTTAAAAGATTTTTACTTATCCAAGCCATTCTGAGATGTTGTTTCGTCACATATTTCGTCACTTTATAACACTGGTAAAATGGAGTAAAAAAAATTCATTTTTATTTATAAAAAAAATACCAAATTTACCCAAATTTTGGAAAAAATTAGCAAATTTCCAAGTTTCAATTTCTCTACTTCTATAATACATAGTAATACCTCCAAAAATAGTTATTAGTTTACATTCCCCATATGTCTACTTCATATTTGGATCATTTTGGGAATGCCATTTTATTTTTTGGGGACGTTACAAGGCTTAGAAGTTTAGATGCAAATCTTGAAGATTTTCTGAAATTTTCAAATACCCACTTTTTAGGGACCAGTTCAGGTCTGAAGTCACTTTGTGAGGCTTACATAATAAAAACCACCCAAAAGTGACCCTATTCTAGAAACTACACCCCTCAAGGTATTCAAAACTGATTTTACAAACGTCATTAACCCTTTAGGTGTTCCCCAAGAGTTGATGGCAAATGGAGATAAAATTTGAGAATTAAAATTTTTTGCCAAATTTTCAATTTTAATAAATTTTTACTAACAAAGCAAGGGTTAACAGCCAAACAAACTCTATATTTATTGCCCTCACTCTGCGGTTTACAGAAACACCCGATATGTGGTCGTACACCACTGTACGGCCCCACGTCAGGGCGTAGAGGGGAAGGAGCGCCGTGTGGTTTTTGGAAGGCAGATTTCGCTGGACTGGTTTATTTACACCATGTCCCATTTGAAGCCCCCCTGGTGCACCCCTAGAGTAGAAACTCCAAAAAACGTGACCCCATTTTGGAAACTATGGGATAAAGTGGCTTTTTTTTGTGCTATTTTAGGGTACATATGATTTTTGGTTGCTCTATATTACACTTTTTTTGAAGCAAAGTAACAAAAAATAGAAATTCTGAAATTTCATCTCCATTTGCCATTGACTCTTGTGGAACACTTAAAGGGTTAACAAAGTTTGTAAAATCAGTTTTGAATACCTTGAGGGGTATAGTTTCTTAAATGGGGTCACTTTTTGGAGTTTCTACTCTAGGGGTGCATCGGGGGGCCTCAAATGGGACATGGTGTCAAAAAAACCAGTCCAGCAAAAACCACCTTCCAAAATCCATATGGCGTTCCTTTCCTTCTGCGCCCTGCCGTGTGCCCGTACAGCAGTTGACAACCACATATGGAGTGTTTCTGTAAACTAAAGAATCAAGGCAATAAATATTGAGTTTTGTTTGGCTGTTAACCCTTGCTTTATTACGGGAATAAATGGATTAATGAAACAGAAGAAAGATCTGTGGATCACCGGCTAGGCAATGTGGATCAGGTGCTCTTGGTCTGAGTGGCCCACCCAGCCACAGATAAATAAATACTTCTACTTCTCTCAATAAATGGATTAAAATGGAAGATATGCCCAAAAATACCTGTTGTGGCACAGTTTTTATTTTTTATTATTTACAACGTTCATCTGACAGATTAGATCATGTTCTATTTTTATAGAGCAGGTTGTTACGGACGCAGGGATACCTAATATGTTAACTTTTTTTTTATTGTATTTACCGTATTTTTCGCTTTATAAGACGCATCTAATGATAAGACACACCTAGGTTTTTGATGAGAAAATAAGAAAAAAATATTTTGAACCAAAAGGTGTGCTTTTGGTAGCTTTTGAACTAATGGTGGTCTGTGGATGACGCAATGTTATGGGGATCTGTGGATGACGCACTGTTATGGGGGATCTGTGGATGACGCACTGTTATGGGGGGGATCTGTGGATGACGCAATGTTATGGGGATCTGTGGATGACGCACTGTTATGGGGGATCTGTGGATGATGCACTGTTATGGGGGATCTGTGGATGATGCACTGTTATGGGGGATCTGTGGATGACGCACTGTTATGGGGGCTCTGTGAATGACGCACTGTTATGGGGGGGATCTGTGGATGACGCACTGTTATGGGGGGGATCTGTGGATGACGCACTGTTATGGGGGGGATCTGTGGATGACGCACTGTTATGGGGGGGATCTGTGGATGACGCACTGTTATGGGGGATCTGTGAATGACGCACTGTTATAGGGGATCTGTGGATGACGCACTGTTATGGGGGATCTGTGGATGACGCACTGTTATGGGGGGGATCTGTGGATGACGCACTGTTATGGGGGATCTGTGGATGACGCACTGTTATGGGGGGGATCTGTGGATGACGCACTGTTATGGGGGGGTATCTGTGGATGACGCACTGTTATGGGGGGGATCTGTGGATGACGCACTGTTTTGGGGGGGATCTGTGGATGACGCACTGTTATGGAGGGATCTGTGGATGACGCACTGTTATGGGGGATCTGTGGATGACGCACTGTTATGGGGGATCTGTGGATGACGCACTGTTATTGGGGATCTGTGGATGACGCACTGTTATGGGGGATCTGTGGATGACACTTATGTCATCCACAGATCCCCATAAGTGTCATCTAGAGATCCCCCATCAGATGCATCAGTGTGGAGGGAGGAGGCGGGGACACTCATAGCGGGGCCCGGTGCAGTGACTCTACTCTAATACACCAGGCCCCGCAACTGTTAAACATTCAATCTGATCTATATCTAATTGTATATGCTCTCTACGGTACTTACTGTAGTACCGTAAATATAGCATTAAGACGGCACAGACCGGCATCTCCCTCGGTCATGCGCCGCCTGCCCCAGCTCCCTTCTCGTGCGCCGCCTGCCCCAGCTCCCTCCTCTTGGGCGTCGCATGACAGAGGGAGCTGGGGCAGGCGTCGCATGACACAGGGAGCTGGGGCAGGCGCCGCATGACAGAGGGAGCTGGGGCAGGCGTCGCATGACAGAGGGAGCTGGGGCAGGCGTCGCATGACAGAGGGAGCTGGGGCAGGCGTCGCATGACAGAGGGAGCTGGGGCAGGCGTCGCATGACAGAGGGAGCTGGGGCAGGCGGCGCATGACAGAGGGAGCTGGGGCAGGCGGCGCATGACAGAGGGAGCTGGGGCAGGCGGCGCATGACAGAGGGAGCTGGGGCAGGCGGCGCATGACAGAGGGAGCTGGGGCAGGCGGCGCATGACAGAGGGAGCTGGGGCAGGCGGCGCATGACAGAGGGAGCTGGGGCAGGCGGCGCATGACAGAGGGAGCTGGGGCAGGCGGCGCATGACAGAGGGAGCTGGGGCAGGCGGCGCATGACAGAGGGAGCTGGGGCAGGCGGCGCATGACAGAGGGAGCTGGGGCAGGCGGCGCATGACAGAGGGAGCTGGGGCAGGCGGCGCATGACAGAGGGAGCTGGGGCAGGCGGCGCATGACCGAGGGAGATGCCGGTCTGCACCGTCTTAATGCTATACTTACGGTACTACAGTAAGTACCGTACAGAGCATATTCAATGAGATATAGATCAGATTGAATGTTTAACAGCTGCGGGGCCCGGTGTATTAGAATAGAGTCACTGCACCGGGCCCTGCCATGAGTATCCCCGCCTCCTCCCTCCACACTGATACTTTGCTACCCGCGCTGTGCAGCATAGCGGCCAGTGAAGTATTCGCTTTATAAGACGCATGGCCATTTTCCCCCCACTTTTGGTAAGTTTTACACAATAATATCATTTTTGAAACAAAAAAAAAAACATTTTAGTGTCTCCATAGTCTGAGAGCCATAGTTTTTTTTTATTTTTATGGGCCATTGTCGCATGTAGGGGCTCATTTTTTGCGGGATGAGGCGACGTTTGAATGGTACTATTTTGGCGTACATACGACTTTTTTTATCACTTTTATTACCTTTTTTGGGAAGTAAGGTGGGCAAAATTTCTATTTCATCATAGTCTTTATTTTTTATGGCGTTCACTGTGCGGGGAATGTAACGGGACCGTTTTATAGATAAGGTCGTTACGGACGTGCTGATATATAACATGTGTAGGGAATTTTATTTTTTTCATTTTTAATCAGGTATAAATGTGTTGTTTTTTTTGTTTTTACTCTTTTTTTTTTTCATTTTCTGTATAATACAGTACAGTACACTATATAGTGTACTGCACTGTATTTCACTTACACTTTGTCTGAACAGATCTCTGCCTTTAGCACAGATCTGTTCAGCACCATGGAGAGCAGGATGCCTGAGAAGGCGTCCTGTTGCCATGAGAACCTTCCCCGTCTGCCACAACTGAGCAGATGGGGAAGGGGAGAGAGGGGGGCTCCCTCCCTCCTTGACCTTATCCTGTACGGGGCCTACAGACCGGCAATGCGGGGGGGGGGGTCACAGGGTGCCTGCTGAATGATTTCAACAGGCACCCTGTTCCGATCACTGCCGGCAGTAATCAAAACTACACCGGACGTACTGGTGTGCCCTGTGCCCTTAAGGGGTTAAGCAACGTACCCGAGGCGGGTTGACTTGATGTTTGGAATTGGGCCAGGTTAGGGGCCACCGAAGAGAGTCCTAGTGAGTCAGTATATTCACTCACCGCTCTGGAGGCACCGGAGAGACGCGGCCTCTGCTTCTCCGGACTGCTGGTAGAGGATGGCGCATGCCACGTCCGGGAAGGCAGCGGTACGGCTGAATCCCCCACATCAGGGTGTTTGAGAGCTCAGCGCTGCTTCTCCCCGGTTTGCGCAGTGGTGAGGGCTCATTATTCCCGGTGTCTGGGGAAGGAGGAGATGCCTCCGGTGCATGCTGTGGCGGGGAGAATGATCCCTGAGAGCCTGCTTGCGGATCTTCAAAACACGGATGCCGCCCATGTGCCTTCTGCAATTTACGGAACAGGCAGCCCATTATAGAAATGCCGATAGTTGTCCGCAAAACGGACAAGAATAAGACATGATCTATAATTTTCACGGGGCCACGGAATGGAGCAACGGATTCGGACAGCACACAGAGTGCTGTCCACATCTTTTGCGGCCTGCTGAAGTGAATGGGTCTGCACCCGAGCCGCAAAAAATGCGCCTTGGATGCGGAACCAAACCACGTGCATGTGAATGCGCCCTAAGGCTACTTTCACATCTGCGGTTTTTCTGGATCTGGCAGGGTTCTGCAAAAACACTTCCGTTAGGATAATACAACTGTCTGCATTCATAATGAACGGATCCGGTTCTATTATCTTTAAAATGACCAAGATGGATCCGGCGCCAAAACCATTGTAAGTCAATGGGTGCCGGATCCGTTTTCCCAGACACATTATCCCTTGACACTGCATGCAGCGTTTTTCTGTCCGCCATGGGAACGCAACCAAATGGAACGGAATGTAATCTGGTGACTCCGTTCTGTTCAGTTTTGTCCCCATTGACAATGAAGGGACAGAACTGAAGTGTTTGCCTCCGGTATTGAGATCCTACGACATATCTCAATACCGGAAAGGAAAACCGCTGATGTGAAAGGGGCCTTAATCTTGCACCACAGAGGACACTACATTTCAATAACTAGCACCTAATGCAACGTCCAGTACGTGGGCTGCACAACCTGCCCTTTGAAGGGCTCATGCACACAAACACATATTTTTAGTTCGCATCTGATCCGCAGTTTTTGTGGGTCGGATGCGGACCCATTCACTTCAGTGGGGCTGTAAAAGATGCGGACAGCACACCATGTGTCCACATCCATATGTCTGTTCCGTGGCCCTGCAAAATAATAGAACATGTCCTATTCTTCTCCGCATTACGCACAAGGATAGGACTATTCTATAGAGGGCAGGACCTTCAGTTCTGCGAAATGCGGAACGCATAGAGCGGTATCCATGTTCTGCAAATCCGCAGTTTGCGGCCTGCAAAAATGCCAATGGTCGTGTGCATGAGCCCTAAAAGAGAGGAGACGGAAGCATTTGTCACCAGCAAAAATGCAGTTAACCCTTCCTCGGCCTCCAAACATTTCATACAACATCACACGAACAACACCGATGGTTTAGAGGTATGGGAACTGAAAAAGTTAGATGATGGGAGGGGGATTCAGAAAAGAAGATGACTGAACGAGAGGCGTACTGAAAACTAGATATCCAGAAGGATGGAATAACGGATAACAGCCCCCTATCGCTAATAGTGATGAGTGAAGCGAACTGCGGATCCTAGAACCGAAGTCGCTTCCCTCAAAACGTCGGATTAACCACTTCAGCCCCGCTAGCTGAAACCCCCTTCATGACAAAGCCACTTTTTACACTTCTGCACTACACTACTTTCCCGGTTTATCGCTCGGTCATACAACTTACCACCCAAATGAATTTTACCTCCTTTTCTTCTCACTAATAGAGCTTTCATTTGGTGGTATTTTATTGCTGCTGACATTTTTACTTTTTTTGTTATTAATCAAAATGTAACGATTTTTTTGCCAAAAAATGACATTTTTCACTTTCAGCTGTAAAATTTTGCAAAAAAAACTACATCCATATATAAATTTTTCGCCTAATTTATTGTTCTACATGTCTTTGATAAAAAAAAAATGTTTGGGCAAAAAAAAAAAATGGTTTGGGTAAAAGTTATAGCGTTTACAAACTATGGTACAAAAATGTGAATTTCCGCTTTTTGAAGCAGCTCTGATTTTCTGAGCACCTGTCATGTTTCCTGAGGTTCTACAATGCCCAAACAGTAGAAAACCCCCACAAATGACCCCATTTCGGAAAGTAGACACCCTAAGGTATTCGCTGATGGGCATAGTGAGTTCATAGAACTTTTTATTTTTTGTCACAAGTTAGCGGAAAATGATGATTTTTTTTCTTTCTCTTTTTTCCTTACAAAGTCTCATATTCCACTAACTTGCGACAAAAAATAAAAAATTCTAGGAACTCGCCGTGCCCCTCACAGAATACCTTGGGGTGTCTTCTTTCCAAAATGGGGTCACTTGTGGCGTAGTTATACTGCCCTGGCAATTTAGGGGCCCGAAAGTGTGAGAAGAACTTTGCAATCAAAATGTGTAAAAAATGACCGGTGAAATCCGAAAGGTGCACTTTGGAATGTGGGTCCCTTTGCCCACCTTGGCTGCAAAAAAGTGTGACACATCTGGTATCGCCGTACTCAGGAGAAGTTGGGGAATGTGTTTTGGGGTGTCATTTTACATATACCCATGCTGGGTGAGAGAAATATCTTGGCAAAAGACAACTTTTCCCATTTTTTTATACAAAGTTGGCATTTGACCAAGATATTTTTCTCACCCAGCATGGGTATATGTAAAATGACACCCCAAAACACATTCCCCAACTTCTCCTGAGTACGGCGATACCAGATGTGTCACACTTTTTTGCTGCCAAGGTGGGCAAAGGGGCACATATTCCAAAGTGCACCTTTCGGGTTTCGCAGGCCATTTTTTACAGATTTTGATTGCAAGGTACTTCTCACACATTTGGGCCCCTAAATTGCCAGGGCAGTATAACTACGCCACAAGTGACCCCATTTTGGAAAGAAGACACCCCAAGGTATTCCGTGAGGGGCATGGCGAGTTCCTAGAATTTTTTTTTTTTTTTTGTCACAAGTTAGCGGAAAATGATGATTTTCTTTTTTTTCTCTTTTTTCCTTACAAAGTCTCATATTCCACTAACTTGCGACAAAAAATAAAAAATTCTAGGAACTCGCCACTTCTTTCCAAAATGGGGTCACTTGTGGCGTAGTTATACTGCCCTGGCAATTTAGGGGCCCAAATGTGTGAGAAGTACTTTGCAATCAAAATGTGTAAAAAAAATGGCCTGCAAAATCCGAAAGGTGCACTTTGGAATATGTGCCCCTTTGCCCACATTGGCAGCAAAAAAGTGTCACACATCTGGTATCGCCGTACTCAGGAGAAGCTGGGGAATGTGGTTTGGGGTGCCATTTTACATATACCCATGCTGGGTGAGAGAAATATCTTGGCAAAAGACAACTTTTCCCATTTTTTTATACAAAGTTGGCATTTGACCAAGATATTTATCTCACCCAGCATGGGTATATGTAAAATGACACCCCAAAACACATTCCCCAACTTCTCCTGAGTACGGCGATACCAGATGTGTGACACTTTTTTGCAGCCTAGATGCGCAAAGGGGCCCAAATTCCTTTTAGGAGGGCATTTTTAGACATTTGGATCCCAGACTTCTTCTCACGCTTTAGGGCCCCTAAAAAGCCAGGGCAGTATAAATACCCCACATGTGACCCCACTTTGGAAAGAAGACACCACAAGGTATCCAATGAGGGGCCTGGCAAGTTCATAAAAAAAAATTTTTTTTCGCAAAAGTTAGCGGAAATTGATTTATTTTTAGTTTTTTCTCACAAAGTCTCACTTTCCGCTAACTTAGGACAAAAATTTCAATCTTTCATGGACTCAATATGCCCCTCAGCAAATACCTTGGGGTGTCTTCTTTCCGAAATGGGGTCAGTTGTGGGGTGTTTGTACTGCCCTGGCATTTGAGGGTCTCCGCGATCATTACATGTATGGCCAGCATTAGGAGTTTCTGCTATTCTCCTTATATTGAGCATACAGGTAATGAGATTTTTTTTTCCGTTCGGCCTCTGGGCTGAAAGAACAAATGAACGGCACAGATTTCTTCATTCGCATCGATCAATGTGGATGAAAAAATCTCTGCCCAAAAAAAAAAATGGAGGGGAAAGGCGTCTGCCAGGACATAGGAGCTCCGCCCTACATCCATACCCACTTAGCTCGTATGCCCTGGCAAACCAGATTTCCATTCGCATCAATCGATGTGGATGAATAAATCATTGCCGGGATTTTTTTATATATTTTTTTATATATATACAAAGTGTTTGCCAAAGCATAGGAACGCCGCCTCCTCCTCAGCTCGTATGCCTCGGCAAACATATCTGTTACTGCAGAGGAGAAAATCCCGTCTTGCAGCGCCGCATACACCGACTTGCGTGTAATCTGACAGCAGCGCAATGCTTCTGTCAGAATGCACATCGGTGCTGCAGCTGGTCGATCGGTTGGTCCACCTGGAAGGTAAAAAGACAAAAAAAAAAGAAAAAGAAAAAACCAGGCCGCAACGCAATAATTTTATTAACTTTGCAACAGAACATGTAACTTTAACTTTTTGAACTGAACATTAACGTGTTTGCTTACTGGTGTGTTTTTTTTTTTTTTTTTTACCTTTATAGAACAAACCTCTCCTTCCCCATGGGTCAATGTGCAAAGCGCAAATCGCCCAAAGATGTGGCGAAGTGCGTTATGCACTTTGTCCCATGTGAAAGGAGACGTTTGCAGCAGCAATGAGTGAATGGGCCCTAATAGCCCTGTGTGCCTATCCTGGTGAGATGATCCCTATGCTAATAGTGTACCTGTGAGTGGTACTTCCGGAAACACTCTCCAAAGCATAGGGCAGGGTGGTCAGGACAGTCAGGACAGAAATAGCGGGTGTCACGCCTTATTCCACTCCTGCTACAGACACGACATCTTTTTCGGGGTGATGGTTGGGTTGAGGTACCAGGAACGACATTGGGGAAATGTCGCTCGTGTAGACGGCTAACTACACTGGTGGATGGGGCCACGGAACCTCCTGGGTACAGGAGGTTCTCGATCTCTTCCTGAAATTTGAGGAAGGATCCTGTTCTCCCAGCCTTACTGTAGAGAACAAAACTATTATACAGAGCCAATTGAATTAAATATACAGACACCTTCTTATACCAGCGTCTGCTTCTGCGGGACACTAAATACGGAGCCAACATCTGGTCATTGAAGTCCACCCCTCCCATGTGAAGGTTATAGTCGTGGACTGAGAGGGGCTTTTCAATGACACGGGTTGCTCGCTCAATTTGTATTGTCGTGTCTGCGTGAATGGAGGAGAGCATGTAAACGTCACGCTTGTCTCTCCATTTCACCGCGAGCAGTTCTTCGTTACACAGTGCGGCCCTCTGCCCCCTTGCAAGACGGGTGCTAACGAGCCGTTGGGGGAAGCCCGCGCGACTAGTTTGTGCGGTACCACAGGCGCCAATCCGTTCTAGAAACAAATGCCTAAAGAGGGCCACACTTGTGTAAAAATTGTCCACATAAAGATGGTACCCCTTGCCGAATAAGGGTGACACCAAGTCCCAAACTGTCTTCCCACTGCTCCCCAGGTAGTCAGGGCAACCGACCGGCTCCAGGGTCTGATCTTTTCCCTCATAGACACGAAATTTGTGGGTATAGCCTGTGGCCCTTTCACAGAGCTTATACAATTTGACCCCATACCGGGCGCGCTTGCTTGGGATGTATTGTTTGAAGCCAAGGCGCCCGGTAAAATGTATTAGGGACTCGTCTATGCAGATGTTTTGCTCTGGGGTATAAATATCTGCAAATTTCAGGTTGAAATGGTCTATGAGGGGCCGAATTTTGTGGAGCCGGTCAAAAGCAGGGTGGCCCCTGGGACGGGAGGCGGTGTTGTCACTAAAGTGCAGGAAACGCAGGATGGCCTCAAATCGTGTCCTGGACATAGCAGCAGAGAACATGGGCATGTGATGAATCGGGTTCGTGGACCAATATGACCGCAATTCATGCTTTTTTGTCAGGCCCATGTTGAGGAGGAGGCCCAGAAAAGTTTTAATTTCGGAAACTTGGACTGGTTTCCACCGGAAAGGCTGGGCATAATGGCTTCCCGGGTTGGCGGTTATAAATTGTGTGGCATACCGATTTGTTTCTGCCACAACTAAGTCTAAAAGCTCCGCAGTCAAGAACAGCTCAAAAAATCCCAGGGCCGAACCGATCTGAGCTGTCTCAACCCGAACTCCAGACTGGGCGGTGAAAGGGAAAACTACAGGTGCGGCTGAAGTTGGGGACTGCCAATCAGGGTTTGCCAGCACCTCTGGGATTCTAGGGGCTCTACGGGCACGTCTTTGCGGTGGCTGCGACGGGGTCACTACTGCACGTGCCACCGTACCAGCTTCAACTGCCCTTCTGGTGCTCGCCACTTCACCAGGTTGTACGGCAGTGCTGGTACTAGGTCCAGGAAGGGCTGGGCTGCTGGTGTATGCCTCACCACGTAATCCGACAGCACGAGCCCCACTCTGCTGCTCTTGAAGCGGATCCTGCGGTCTAGCGACACGGGGCCGGGTACGCCTGGTGGTATCAGGGACCTCAGCCTCCTCGTCCGAACTTTGGGTCAGAGAGCCACTGCTTTCTACAGGTTCGTATTCTGACCCGCTGGATTCATCAGATGAGGGTTCCCACTCCTCATCCGACTGGGTCAGAAGCCTGTAGGCCTCTTCAGAAGAATACCCCCTGTTAGACATGTGGGCAACTAAATTTAGGGGTATTCCCTGAGACTACCCAAGAAAAAAAAAGCAAGCCTGTCTTACAAAGGGGAGGCTAGCGAAGTACCGGAGGCCGCTGCGGTTGATAAAAAATATCAAAACTGATTTTTTTATCGCCGCAGTGCGTGTAAATTGAATGTGCAGCGATCAAAAAAAAATATTTTTTTTGTCACGGCGGTGGGGCGGGCGTGGGCGAACGCACGTGTGGGCGACCGATCAGGCCTGATCGGGCAAACACTGCGTTTTGGGTGGAGGGAGAACTAAAGTGACACTAATACAATTATAGATCTGACCGTGATCAGTTTTGATCACTTCCAGATACTATAAAAGTACAAATGCTGATTAGCGATACGCTAATCAGCGAATAACGGACTGCGGTGCGGTGGGCTGGGCGCTAACCGATCCCTAAACTACCTAACCAAGGGGCCTAAACTATACTGAAACCTAACAGTCAATACCAGTGGAAAAAAAATGTGACAGTTTGCACTGATCACTTTTTTCTTTTCACTTGTGATTGACAGGGGCAAGAGGGGGTGATTGGGGTTCAGGGGGGTGATCTGGGGCTAAGTGTGTAGTGTTTGGTGTACTCACTGTGAAGCCTGCTCCTCTGCTGGATCCAACCGACGAAAAGAACCAGCAGAGGAGCAGGCAGCCATATAACAGATCATATTTACAAATATGATGTTATTCGGCTCTCTGATTGGATTTTTAAAAAATCAGCAACCTGCCAGCCGCGATCATTGGCTGGCAGGTTGCTGACGAAATAGTCCTGAACGAAATGCCGGCGCGAACTGCGCATGCGCGGGCGCATATTCGTATATGCGTGACTCTGCGCAGCGCTGCCACCTCCGGACCGCACATCTGCGTTAGGCGGTCCGGAGGTGGTTAAAGGGGTTGTCCAGGTTATATTTGTCCTCAGGATAGGTCATCAATATCAGATCGGCTGGGGTCCGACACCCGGCCGATCAGCTGTTTGAAGATAAGGCGGGCGCCCCGTGCCAGCGCCTCCTCCTCTTCACTGTTTACCTTCTGCATCTGCAGCGGTGAGCAGGTGTAATTACCGCCAAGCCGTCCCATTCATTTCTATGGGATGGATCGCTCCTATACAAGTGTGTAGTAACGAGCCGTCCCATAGAAATGAATGGGACGGCTTGGCTGTAATTACACCTGCTCACCGCTGCAGATGCAGAAGGTAAACAGTGAAGAGGAGGAGGCGCTGGCACGGGGCGCGCCTTCTCTAAAAACAGCTGATCGTCCAGGTGTCGGACCCCAGCCGATCTGATATTGATGACCTATCCTGAGGACAAATATAACTTGGACAACCCCTTTAATGCTGTACGGAGATCCGTCTCTGTACAGCATTAAAATGTGCGGCCTCCGATAAGGCGAAGTCAGTTATTTGCAAAGTCTTGCAAGAGTTCATGGAGTAACTGCGGCATTTGAAGTGAAAAACGACTTAAAAACTTGGATCCAAACTCTGCTTCAGATCCGAGGTACCAGTCAGAACCATAGGAGCACAGTGTGATTGTACTAGACTCCAATGCATACATGCCCCGACATGAGCCCTCGTACAGCTCCGTGCACATAATAATTTTATTATAAATGAATCATAAATAATGGTAAGAATATGCTGATGCAAAGAAAAAAGTTTTTTTTTTCCAAAATGTTTCACTAAAATACAAGAAAAACCTATACACATTTGATATCATTATAATGGTAGTGACCCGGTGAATGGACGTAACAGGTCAGTTTTACCTTATAGCAAATGTTGTAAAATTAAAACCCATAAAACTTTGTTGGAATTACTTTTATTTTTTTATAATTCCACCCCACCATTTGGAATTTATTTCCCTGCTTCCCACTACATTGTATGCAACCGTAAATGGTTCCATTAAAAAGTACAACTTGTCCCGCAACAAAAAAGCTTGCATACGGCTATGTGAATGGGAAGATAAGCGTTATGGCTTTGGGAAGGCTGGGAGTAAAAAAATGAAAATTGCCAGAACATTAAAGGGTTAATTTCCCAGGATTGGGGGGGGGGGGGGGGGGTTACTCAGTGCAGACCAGAATCTGGGACGTCACTGAAACATGTTAGCTTATGTTCTGATTAGCTTTTTTCCGCCCTGACTTCGGAACACATTCTGTGTCATACTCCAGGCTGATCGATCATCTAGTAGATGATTTATCCGCACACTGTAGCAAGAAAAAAAGTGACCTCCTTCCTCCTGTTACCATTTCCTTGCACAAATTCGCTCCATTGATGTAGACTAAATCTGCAAGCAGATCCTCAAAATGCAAACTCAGGAGACGTTCAAGAGTCGGCTTTAAATTTCTACAGCAAATACATAGCAGAGAAATTAAGTCTTGATCGACATAAGAGACTCCACACAGAAGAGAAGACATGTTGATGTTTTGTGTAAGAATAATGTTTTACATTCCTGATGGATCCACTTCTGACTTCTGGCACAAAAAATGTATTTTATATTGTATGTTTCTCTCCAGCCTAAGGCCAGATTCACATGAGCTTATTACAGACATATTATCCATCTGTATTGTGCACATGTGTCCCGACCACAGGTTCAGCTGACATCAACTCACAGCATCATAGATACATGTGCACGTAATATAGATGGATATGTCTGTTACATGTGAATCCAGCCTCATTGGAATGTAATGAATTTATCAAAAAGTTTTAACAATAAATCATAAAATCTATTCTTAATCTTAACAGAAAATCCCTGTGAGAAGCCTGAAGGAAACATCATCATGTTATCTCTAGATTATAAAGAAGATGAAGACACCAGGCAGCGCTCTTCAGAAGAAAACGTCATTACCTGTACTGTACATCCAGGACTTCACAATGCAGAGCCATCAAATAATTCCCCCAACAATGAGGAACTTTCTAATGATCAATCTCAGATTATCCACCCAAGTCCAAATCTATCATATAATCATCCTAAACATGAGGATTCTTCTACTGATCAATCACAGATTATTACTCCAAATATAAGGCAGAAACGGGGTAAAATGTTTAATTGTGAGGAACGTGGAAAACAGTTCAGATGTAAGTCAGAGCTTTCTGTACACAGAAATCAACACAAAGGAGAGAAGCCGTATTCATGTTCAGAATGTGGGAAATGGTTTACCAAGAAATCAAGCCTTGATCAACATAAAATAATTCACACAGGAGAGAAGCCATATTCATGTTCTGAATGTGGAAAATGTTTCATAGAAAAAAAAGGTCTTGCTAAACATCTCAGAATTCACACAGGAGAGAAGCCGTATTCATGTTCAGAATGTGGGAAATGCTTTAACCGAAAAGCAAGCCTTGATCTACATAAAAGAATTCACACAGGAGAGAAGCCATATTCATGTTCAGAGTGTGGTAAATGTTTTACAGATAAATCATATCTGCCTGCACATCAGAGAATTCACACAGGAGAGAAGCCGCATTCATGTTCAGAATGTGGGAAATGCTTTAACCGAAAATCAAGCCTTAATCTACATAAAAGAATTCACATAGTAGAGAAGCCATATTCATGTTCTGAATGTGGAAAATATTTTAGCGATAAAAACCATCTTACTACACATCAGAGAAGTCACACAGGAGAGAAACCATTTTCTTGTTCAGAATGTGGAAAATGCTTTGCCAGGAAATGCAGTTTTTTTCAACATAAGAGAATTCACACAGGAGAGAAACCATTTTCATGTTCAGAATGTGGGAAATGCTTTGCTAGGAAATGCAGTCTTGATCTACATAAAAGAATTCACACAGGAGAGAAGCCATATTCATGTTCTGAATGTGGAAAATGTTTCATAAAAAAAAAAGATCTTACTAAGCATCTCAGAATTCACACAGGAGAGAAGCCATTTTCATGTTCAGAATGTGGGAAATATTTCAGCGATAAAAACCAACTTACTACACATCAGAGAAGTCACACAGGAGAGAAACCATTTTCATGTTCAGAATGTGGGAAATGCTTTGCCAGGAAATGCAGTCTTTATCAACATAAGAGAATTCACACAGGAGAGAAACCATTTTCATGTTCAGAATGTGGGAAATGCTTTAACCAGAAGTCAAGCCTTGATCAACATAAAAGAATTCACACAGGAGAGAAGCCATATTCATGTTCTGAATGTGGAAAATGTTTCATAGAAAAAAAAGATCTTACTAAACATCTCAGAATTCACACAGGAGATAAGCCATATTTATGTTCAGAGTGTGGTAAATATTTTACAAATAAATCATGTCTGCTTGCACATCAGATAATTCACACAGGAGAGAAGCCACATTCATGTTCAGAATGTGGGAAATGCTTTAACAGGAAATCAAGCCTTGATCTACATAAAAGAATTCACACAGGAGAGAAGCCATATTCATGTTCAGAGTGTGGTAAATGTTTTACAGCTAGATTATATCTGGTTGTACATGAGAGAATTCACACAGGAGAGAAGCCATATTCATGTTTAGAATGTGGTAAATGTTTTACAGATCGATCATATTTGCTTGGACATCAAAGAATTCACAATGAAGAGAAGCCACATTCATGTTCAGAATGTGGGAAATGCTTTAACCGGAAATCAAGCCTTGATCTACATAAAAGAATTCACACAGGAGAGAAGCCATATTCATGTTCAGAGTGTGGTAAATGTTTTACAGCTAGATTATATCTGGTTGTACATGAGAGAATTCACACAGGAGAGAAGCCATATTTATGTTCAGAATGTGGGAAATATTTCAGAGAAAAAAGACATCTTACTTCACACCAGAGAAGTCACACAGGAGAGAAACCATTTTCATGTTCAGAATGTGGGAAATATTTCAGAGAAAAAAGACAACTTGCTTCACACCAGAGAAGTCACACAGGGGAGAAACCATTTTCATGTTCAGAATGTGAGAAATGCTTTACCCATAAATCAAGCCTTGATCAACATAAAAGAATTCACACAGGAGAGAAGCCATATTCATGTTCTGAATGTGGAAAATGTTTCATAGAAAAAAAAGGTCTTACTAAACATCTCAGAACTCACACAGGAGAGAAGCCGTATTTATGTTCAGAATGTGGAAAATGTTTCATAGAAAAAAAAGGTCTTACTAAACATCTCAGAATTCACACAGGAGAGAAACCATTTTCATGTTCAGAATGTGGGAAATGCTTTACCAAGAAATTAAGTCTTGATCGACATAAGAGACTCCACACAGAAGAGAAGACATGTTGATGTTTTGTGTAAGAATAATGTTTTACAAATAAATTAGTCTTTCAAACTTGCAGACATGTGTGTTCATTTTACCTCATTGTGCCAATATTGTATGCGAGTGAGCAACAGAAGTCATGCTTACAAGTCGCTGATAAACCTTTTGTTTCTTTTTGCTTCATTCCAATATAAAATGGTACATCATGAGGGACGCTGAGACAGACATCGTTCACACCTCCTCCCCTCCACGTGACGTTTTGGGAGAACACGCCTCCTTACTCATGCATGCAGGTAGAGGGGGAGGTGGGATTTTTGTATATATACAAACCACATCGTTTTATACAAAATGCATAGCCATAAATAACCCTAACACATGAAAGTGATCAATCATAAATGCACTAAAGCTACATATTTCATTTAACCCTTTAGGTATTAAAGACTGGAGTTTCACTATCCAAAAGGTCTCCCTTTGTAACAATCTCGTACTGTTATCCTCCTCATGGACTCCACTTTTTACCACCTCCAGAATCTGACACCTGATGGGCACGAACATAAAAATGTTGAGCGACCGTAGTTTCATCTTTTTTTTCACCTCCACTGTATCCATCTTACTCTCTCTTCTGAGTTCCTTCCTAAGGCTGGACTTATGCTCATTGATTCTGATCCGTATAGCCCGAGATGTTTGCCCAACATATCTTACCACATGGGCATTTCAAGCAGTATATGACATTACATGTCTCGTATGTTGCAAAATCCTTAATTTGTATCCTGTCTCCCTGTGTGGGGTGCACTACAGCGTCATCTTTAATTATAGCACTACAATTCCCACAGCTCAGACAGGGAAAAGTACCCCTCCTCTGAGTTGCAAGGAAACTCTGTCTTTCCATTTTTTTTAGGGTGCATGTCACTTCTAATCAGCATGTTATTCAGAGAGGCAAAAAGGGGGTTATCAACAAACATTCTCCCAAATTTTTTATCATGTCTTAGTACCCCCCAATATTTCAGAATAACCTTTTTTTATTAGTTTAAAATGTCGATCATATTTGGAAACATACACAAATTGTTTCTTTTGCTTTCCTTTTTTTTAACCTGTCTGATGTCCTGTGTTTTTTTTTTTGTGTGTTTTTTTTACCAACCTCAATTCCAATTTCCATCACCTCTTTCTTATTATAATTAGAGTTGAGCAGATTCCTGGATGTTCGGGTTCGGCCGAACTTTGGAAAAAAGTTCAAGTTCGGGACCCGAACTCGAACCGAACTTGACCCCGAACCCCATCGAAGTCAATGGGGACCTGAGCACTAAAATGGCTGCAAAAATGTCATGGAAAGGGCTAGAGGGCTGCAAATGGCGTCAAAATCTGGTTAAGAGCATGGCAAGTGCTCTGCAAACAAATGTGGATAGGGAAATGACTTAAAATAACATAAAATACGTAAAAATAAAAAATTATAATCTTGATCTAGGAGAACCAGCTCCATATGGAGAAGGAGGTTGAGGAGGCAGTGGAGGAGGAGGAGGTAGCCGACACTGCTTTTTTGGTTTTAAATTTATTTATATTTTTTTAATTGGGGTACTCCCCAAAACATTGGGAAATATAGCCCTCCAGTCATGCTAAACACACTTTCAGACAATACACCGGCTGCAGGGCAGGCCAGCACCTCCAAGGCGTAAAGGGCAAGCTCAAGCCCTTTTCCCAATTTGGAGACCCAGAAGTTGCAGGGGCTGACCCCTGTCAGTTAGTTTGTGTAGGTGTGTGCACACTTACTGCCCCACACACCATGTCGCACGTCCCTGTGATGTTCACGATCTAATTTGATATCTGCTCTATCAACTTTTGATGTTCTTTGATGCGCCTACCATGTTGATTACGGGTGGCGGGGAATCAGGGTTCCAGGCCGGAGAGTGAGAGTGAGAAAGAGACCAAATTTAAGGGAGATACATTTATTTAAAAAATTTGGGATCAAGAAAAAATGTGGGACAAATTACAGAAGCCCAAATGTGGGCCAAAAGTCAAGCGGAATTCTGGGAAAAGCTATTGAGGCGCAAATGTTGGCCAAAAGAGTATAGCGGAAATGTGGGATAAAGTATTGAAGCTTAAATGTGGTACAACTTGCTTAAGTTTAAGAATTGAATCAAAGGAGGTGGCGCGCGTCAATTAACCCCTTAAGGACCAGGCTCATTTTCACCTTAAGGACCAGGCCATTTTTTGCAAATCTGACCAGTGTCACTTTAAGTGCTGATAACTTTAAAACACTTTGACTTATCGAGGCCATTCTGAGATTGTTTTTTCGTCACATATTGTACTTCATGACACTGGTAAAATAAAGTCAAAAAAATAAAAAAATTTGTATAATAAAATACCTAATTTACCAAAAATTTTGAAAGATTAGCAAATTTATAAGTTTCAGTTTCTCTACTTCTGTAATACATAGTAATACCCCCAAAAATTGTGATGACTTAACATTCCCCATATGTCTACTTCATGTTTGAATTATTTTGGGAATGATATTTTATTTTTTGGGGATGTTACAAGGCTTAGAAGTTTAGCAGCAAATCTTGAATTTTTTTCTGAAATTTACAAAAACCCAATTTTTTGGGACCACTACAGCTCTGAAGTCACTTTGCGAGGCTTACATAATAGAAACCGCCCAAAAATGACCCCATTCTATAAACTACACCCCTCAAGGTATTCAAAACTGATTTTACAAACTTCGTTAACCCTTTAGGTGTTGCACAAGAGTTATTGGCAAATGGGGATGAAATTTGAGAATTTAATTTTTTTTGCCTAATTTTCCATTTTAACCCATTTTTTCCACTAACAAAGCAAGGGTTAACAGCCAAACAAGACTGTATCTTTATTGCCCTGACTGCTGTTTACAGAAACACCCCAAATGTGGCCGTAAACTACTGTACGGCCACACAGCGGGGCGTAGAGTGAAAGGTGCGCCGTATGGTTTTTGGAAGCCAGATTTTGCTGGACAGTTTTTTTGACACCATGTCCCATTTGAAGCCCCCTGATGCACCCCTAGAGTAGAAACTCCATAAAAGTGACCCCATCTAAGAAACTACACCCCTCAAGGTATTCAAAACACATTTTACAAACTTTGTTAACCCTTTAGGTGTTGCACAAGATTTAATGGAAAATAGAGATACAATTTCAAAATGTCACTTTTTTGGCAGATTTTCCTTTTTTTTTTTTTTTCAGTTGCAAAGCAAGGGTTAACAGCTAAACAAAACTTATTATTTATGGCCCTGATTCTGTAGTTTACAGAAACACCTCATATGTGGTCGTAAACTGCTGTACGGCCACACGGCAGGGCGCAGAAGGAAAGGAATGCCATAGGGTTTTTGGAAGGCAGATTTTGCTGGACTGTTTTTTTTTGACACCATGTCCCATTTGAAGCCCCCCTGATGCACCCCTAGAGTAGAAACTCCAAAAAAGTGACCCCATTTTAGAAAGTACGGAATAGGGCGGCAGTATTATTGGTACTAGTTTAGGGTACATATGATTTTTGGTTGCTCTATATTACACTTTTTGTGCGGCAAGGTAACAAATAGCTTTTTTGGCACATTTTTTTTTTTTGTTATTTACAACATTCATCTGACAGGTTAGATCATGTGGTAATTTTATAGAGCAGGTTGTCACGGACGCGTCGATACCTAATATGTATACAATTTTTTTTATTTATGTAAGTTTTATACAATAACTTCATTTTTAAAACCAAAAAATTGTTTAGTGTCTCCATAGTCTAAGAGCCATAGTTTTTTTCAGTTTTTGGGCGATTATCTTGAGTAGGGTCTCATTTTTTGCGGGATGAGATGACTGTTTGATTGGTACTATTTTGGCGTACATGCGACTTTTTTGATCACTTTTATTACCTTTTTTGGGAAGTAAGGTGGGCAAAATTTCAATTTTCTCATAGTTTTTATTTTTTTATTTTTATGGCGTTCACCATGCGGGGAAAGTAACATGACAGTTTTATAGATCAGGTCGTTACGGACCCGGCGATACCTAATATGTGTAGTGTATTTTTTTTATTTTTTTTTTATTCAGTGATAAATTGATTTTTTTTTTAATCTTCACTTTTTTCACTTTTTTTTTACATTTTTTTTGACCCAGACCCACTTGGTTCTTGAAGATCCAGTGGGTCTGATGTCTGTAAAATACAGTACAGAACCCTATATAGGTTTCTGTACTGTATTTTACTTACACTGAACAGATCTATGCTTTTAGCATAGATCTGTTCAGCACCATGGACAGCAGGACGCCTGAGCAGGCGTCCTGTTGCCATGGGAACCTTCCCCGTCTGCCACAACTTCGCAGACGGTTAATGGTAAGGACTGGGGCTTCGGTGGGCTGCCTGGGGGCTCTCTTCCTCTCCCATCGGGGGGCTGCAAAGGCACAGCAGCCCCGCGATCGGAGAGGGAGGGAGCTCCCTGCGCTGTTAACCTTTTCCATACAGCGGTCCGTACGGACCGCTGTATGGAAAGGGTTAAACGGCTGACATGGCATCAACGATGTCAGCCGTTTATACCTGGTATAGCCCACTAGACGCCAACGATTATTCAAGGGGAGGCGGGCGGGGGATCGCAATCGCAACACCCCCACCGCCTGCGACACCCCCCCTGCACCACCCTCCGCCATCAAATGGTGCAGGGGGGGGTGCAAAACCTTGATTTTAGGCACTCTAAAGTTTCTGAAACTGCAAAGAGCGCAGCAAACCGCAGGTTTGAATTGACCTGCGGTTTGCTGCGATCGCCGACACAGGGGGGTCACATGACCCCCCCTGGCGTTTTGACAGGATGTCGGCTGAATGATTTCAGCCGGCATCCTGTTCAGATTAACCCCTGGGGCTCCGGAATGCCGATTTAAAGATAGGATGTACCGGTACGTCCTTGGTCCTTAAGGACTCGGGAAATAGGGCGTACCGGTACGTCCTATGTCCTTAAGGGGTTAAAGAAGCATTTCAGACATTTCAAACAGCTTAAAGTGCCGCCCTCTTTTCCCAGCCTTGAAGCCAGCATGGCAGCTACAAAAAGGCATCAGTATCTCTCTTGGTACGCAGAGCTGGCACTGTGACACCTGTGATATATATATTGTGGTAAGGTGAACAGAAAAGTGTACGGTAGAGTCCTGGAAGGGGTGTATATCCCACCCAGCTTCCTCAACTGGGTGTCACGGATTAGAGTGGGGGTTACTCTAATCCGTGTGATGGTATGGTACGTGGAAGCTGCTAGGCCAGAAACAACAGAAATAGGGAGCAGGTCACCTCCTATCGCATCCCTAATCTGACCCTGACTCCTAGCTGCTTGAGCCGACCTTGATGGTAGGAAAGGTAACAAAGCAAAAGGTGGCTACTGTGAAGAACCTAGAATATGACATATTTTCAGTTGTTTCACACTTGTTTGTTATGCATATAATTCCACATGTGTTAATTCATAGTTTTGATGCCTTCATAGTCATGGAAATAAAGAAAACTCTTTGAATGAGAAGGTGTGTCCAAACTTTTGGTCTGTACTGTATATTGTAGGGATTCGCTCTGGTAGGCAGGGTAAGCGGTCGCAGTACCGAGGCAAGAACACGGTAGTAAAGCAAAAGGTTCAGTGTTTATTTACACCAAAGGAAAAAAGTAACACAAACACTTTGCAGAGTCCTGGTGTTAATTCACACCGCACAAAGTCCACAGAACAAAGATGTCACCTGGCGGGCAGATTTGTCCACAGCTGGCTTTAGGGCGCCTGATTCCCAGCAGTGTCACTCCAGCACGGTACCTAACCGAGCTCCACTGTCAGATGGAGGATACAATCCACACCCAGCTGAGCTGCTGGCTGGGTTTTTTATTTTTTATATATATATATATTTTTTTATTGAAGAAAAAAGGACATTTTACAAACATACATGCTGGAACATGGTAACATGTTGACATAAGAGTATAAGATAGTACATTTACATGTCTCCATTTTCATTTATAATAAAGTGTGAACCGTAACCCCCCTCCTTCGCCAACAAAAGAGAGATTTTTTTTTTTTTTCTTCCATTTGTCCGATTTAGTTCTTCACTTTTGTTTCTTACTTATGAATTCAAAATGAGACCACAGAATCATCATTTCGCCAGGTGCTCCCCTAGTATTTAAACCTCCAATTTGCCTAATTTACCTGCTAGTTGCGCACCCAAATACCATGCGGTTTGAGTGAAGGGAGACATTAATTCCCTAATTTCTCCTGGTGACAGAGCTACCTCTATGAAGTTTTTCCACTTTTTAACAAACTTGCTAATTGACTTTTCCTTATGCCTTTCCATTTCCAATCTTTCTAAATGGCGCTCTTGTGTCATGGTCCCTATCACTTCATCCCACGATGGGGGCTTGGTCTGTAACCAGTGTTTTAGAATAGCCTTTTTAACAGACATGAGCAATATGTGTACTCCCTTTTCAGATACCCCAGCTCCCTCGGGATCTGTTTGGTCCCTTGGTACATACTGAAAGATACATTGTGGTATAAGGCGCACCTCTACTTCCCAAACCATCTTGATGTACTTAACTGCTTGCTCACAAATGGGTTGCAGGTTTGGGCAGTCCCATAGACTATGCAGGAGTCCCGCTTTAGGTAGGGAGCATTTAGGGCATTGTTTAATATAGTGGGCAGGTGCGTCCCTATAGAATAATCCATTATACTATAATGGTCTGTAGGACCAAAAATCCCTTTAGGGATCCCTAACCAACAGTTAAAATCGTAACTTTATTATTTGTTATTTTTCTAACAGACATATAATAGAGAAAATACAAAGAAAAATTAATTAAAACTCTCAGTTGCAAGGAGAATAATGTTGCCTTGTGCAATATTCTGAATTGGGGTTCGCACCATTGTTCATTGTACAGGGCTTTTCTCATGAACTCATACCCGTCCCTCATTTGCCTAGTAAGATTTGGAACCTCCAGTTCCCTTTCCCAGCTGGAGAAGACATTAGCAGTCAGAGGTATGTTTTTCGTATTGCGAAGTTTGTAATACATATCTGATAGAGAGATCATGGATTTATCCGCCCCAATGAGTGCTTCAAACCATGCTAGTCTGTCCGTCTCTCCTAGCTTTTCGGATTGTGCTCTACAGTATGAGCGCAATTGGTGAAACGGCAGGAAATGGGAGGAGTCCATATCATTTTTACCCCGGAACTCATCCCACGTAAGCAATTTTTGTTTAGCATTATCTAGTTCATCTCGCAGTTTGTGAATCCCCCGTACATTTTGTTCTCTCTCCCCTGGGGAAATGAGGGTAACATCCATAACGGCATGCTTGGAGTGAGATAAATAGGGAGCTGATAGATTTTTCGCACTGCTTTCCATGCCATAATGGTGTCTCTCAGCAACATAGATTGTTTGATTTGAGTTGGAATATCTCTAAATCTTGTGTGCAATATTGCTGGAAGACCCCATGGGGCGGCTAGTTCTTGTTCTATCTTACTAGCTAAGAAATAAGAGGTGTCCCACACCCAGTCCTTAGCATGTCGGAACAAAGCGGCTAGGTTATAAAGACGGATGTTTGGTAATTGGAGGCCTCCCTCCCATTTCAACATGGTAAGTTTGTTATAGGCTATGCGCGGTCTTTTCTTTTTCCATAAGAAACTTATGAACGCTGATTGTAATTTACTTATGAACGCTGATTGTAATTTATTTATGTCTGCGTGTTTTAGCAGTAGCGGGATAGTTTGAAGAGGGTACAGCAGTTTCAAAAAACTAGACATTTTTATAAGATGGGCTCTCCCATTGAGGGACAATGGTAGGTCCATCCACCTTTCTAGCTCTCTTATGATTTTTTGTATTAATGGAGGGTAGTTAAGTGAATACAGGGAGGCTGGGGATTTCCCTATCTTCACTCCCAGATAAGTTATATAGTCACGTCTAACCTCTCCCCCAAACAATTGGTGGGCGCCCGATTGTATGGGATGAAAGAATAAAATCTGGCTTTTTGACACATTAATCTTGTAACCTGTAACCCCTCCATAATATAAGAGTGTGTCCAAAACTTGCTTCAGGTGGTTTTCCGGCGCTTGCAGAAATATCAGTAAGTCGTCTGCAAAGCATGCCAACTTGATTTCGCTGGCACCGACTTTGATCCCTTTAAACAAATTAGTTTGAAGAAGAAGTTGGGCTAGAGGTTCTAGGGCCACATTGAATAAAAGGGGAGACAAGGGGCATCCCTGTCTGGTTCCCTTCCCCGGGTCTATTTTGGTGGAGAGGAAGCCTGGGGTGTATAACTGAGCTTGAGGTGCTTCATAAATAGCTGTCAGGTAATTGCGGAAGTCTCCTCTAATACCCATGGTATCCATAACGGCATCTAGCCAGGCCCAGTTCACATTGTCAAAAGCCTTTTCGTCATTGACTGTTAAAAGTGCCGAGTTTCCCTTGTGACCTTTGTCCCTCTGCCCATCCTGGGCCGTTAGTCCCCTTCTGATATTCGTGACCACCGAGCTTTCTTTCATGAACCCTACTTGATGATCTCCGATCAATTCTGGAATTGCTTCCGCTAGCCTATTCGCTAAAATTTTTGACAGTACTTTTATATCTTGGTTCATGAGGGATATAGGTCTATAAGACCCTGTTTGGGATAAGTCTTTTCCCTGCTTGGGAAGTACTTTGACATACGCCAGCCTAGCCGAGGGGAGTAACCCACTACCTTTTAGGATGGAGTTAAACAGGGTTGTCAGCGTCGGTGCGATGTCACCTACCAGGGTTTTATAAAATTACGATTGGTACCCATCAGGCCCCAGAGCCTTTCCATTTGGGAGGCTTTTAATGGTAGCTTTCAGTTCTTCTTCCGAAATCTCTTTGTTTATAAAGGCTAGGGACTCTTCTGAGAGAGAGGGCAGGCTAATTTTCCACAGAAGGTCTCTAGCCCTTTCTTCATCATATTTTTCCTGGGTGTATAAAGATCTAAAATAATCTCCCAGGATTTCCACTATCTCTTTGGGTTGGGTGCAGAGGATTCCCATTTTGTCCCTCAAGGGATGTGAATGGGGATGTTTCATGAAGGGTTTCCATAGGTTTGATAGCAGTTTACCGACTTGGTTTCCGAAACGAAAGAGATCTGCCTTTTTACGTTCACCGAACCATTTTGCCCTGTTCTCCAAGTGGTAATCAAAGTTATGTTTGGCCGTTGCCCAGAGCAACTTGTTTGCCTCAGTCGGATCCTGGTAAAACCCTGTATATGTTTCCCTCAGGGATTGTATAGCTTCCTCGTATTTATTTTTTTTGCGTCCCTTTTCTTCCCAGTTGAGTATTCTATTATCCGTCCCCTTAACACCACTTTGGCCGTGTCCCAGAAAAGTCGGGGGTTGTTTTTATGAGATTCATTATCTTGGCAGAATTCCCACCACCATCCTCTCAGTCTATGTGTAAAGTCTTCATCTGATGTCAAATGATGGGACAATCTCCAGATGTAGTCAGTGCCTCTTTGGACTTCATTTCTTACTTCCATTATCACCGGGGCATGATCTGATATAATCAGATCAGAAATCTCTATACTCTGGACCCTGGATAAAATATCAGGGGTCGTTAATAAATAGTCGAGTCTGGACCAAGAAGATTCTGGGAAAAGTGTGAATACTCGCTCCCCGCCGGATGGAGGTGTCTCCACGCGTCTGTCAGGCCTGTTGATTGTATAAGCGGGTAGAGAGTATGAGCACTAGGTTTGAGGCATGGTCTAGGGGTTTGTCGTCTCCTGTCTTCCCTTTCATCGTTCACCCTGTTAAAATCTCCTGCCACAACCAGGCAACGTTGCCCCTCTTGTAATATTGATGTTTCCAACTGGCGATAGAAACCTTGTTTGGTTGTGTTAGGAGAGTATACATTATAAATTGTAATAGGCCCTAGTGATGAGTCCATTTGTAGCTTAATTAACCTGCCTTCTTTATCTGTGAAGATGGATTTTACCTCACAATTTAAATGTCTGTGTAGGAGAACGAGTACCCCTGCTTTCCTTTCCTGAGATGGAGAGCCAATCACCTGTCCCAGCCACATCCTCCGAAGCCTCCAGAAATCCTGTTCCCCTAAGTGCGTCTCCTGTAGAAGAGCCACATCAATCTTAAGTTTCTTTAAGTGTCTTAGTACATTTATGCTTTTATATTGGGAACGCAGACCCTTGACTTTCCATGTGGCTATTCTCATGTTGTTTCTATTTCAGTGGTTTGTCCAGGACACGCCCCTCCAAAGAAGAGGATCAATTCCTGGTATCTCATTTTAAATGGACCATTGGCGAAGTGGAGCATAGACAAATCTCTATTCCCATTTCCCTCCCCCCAATCCCCCCCCCCCCCCCCCCCTTAAAACAAGAAAACTGCAATTGCAACGATAACATACATTTTTTGGACTTCACATTTTTCGTGCAGATCATGGAGAAGTAGTTGACACTTCCCATAACTTACTCTGCCGATGAACCTGCCACCCTTAATTTAAGGCAAATTTGCTATCGAACCCGGCACCCCATTATTGCTTTGGTGCTGATATGTGTCCCTCGCCGCCCTTACCTTTCCCACCCTATTCAAAGCTGACACCCCTTAAGAGCCTGTCTTGGCAAAACAGGAAAAGTCACCAAAAGATAAGGGCAAAGGATTATATCAACAGTCAACAAATGACCCCTGTATATCTCACGTGTCTACCCTGGAGTTGAGTTTTCAGTCAGTCCCACTCCGAGCGTAATCCTGGTTATCCCAGTAGACTTCTCCGGAGAATTGCGGCGTCTTCTTGGCCCGTCTCTACGTCCCCTCCCCTAAAGGGCCCTCTGCGACAGACTGTGATGGGGAAGTCCCATGATCCAGATTCAAAGCTTCAGAGGCCTCCTTGGGGGTAAGGAAGGTATCTATGGTTCCGTCCAACTGGAAAACTCACAGTATCGCTGGGTAACTTAGCGCAAACTTGATCTTCTGCTTGACAAGGGCAGAGCAGATGTTTGAAAAGGCTCTCCTCTGCCTCGTTACCTCCGCTTAGTCGCTGAACAGCAGAAGCCTGCTCTCCCTCACTATTAGTGGCTGGGTGTTTTTAGCCTCATAGCGCTCCACCAGGTCGACCATTTGCAGCATATTACCTGGAGAAACCTGACCAATCCATTGCTGGAGAGGGGGTGGCAGAGCCCTCCAAAACCTGTCTGCTAGCAACCGGTCCAGCATAGCAGTGGGGCTCAGCACGTCAGGTTGTAGCCACTTTTGCAACAGGTTGAGCAGGTTATAATACTGAGGTCTCATGGGCTCAACCGGGTTGAACTCCCACTGATGCACCCGCTGGGCCCGGACCAACACATTCACCCCCAGTCTTGCCAAAATCTCCCCCTTTACCTTTGGGTAGTCGGCTGCTTGATCGTCTGGCAAATCGAAGTACACGCGCTGAGACTCTGATGCCAGGAAAGGAGCAACGACCTCAGCCCACTGGTCCGGGGACAGCCTTTCCCTGGTGGCCACTGCACGGACTGCTTTCCGAGCATCGTGGACGCTTGGGGTTGCTCCTGCTGTTTGCAAAGCCATCACGTGTTGTAGCAGCAACGGGTTGGTCTCTTGCTACGGCTTATTAGACTCGCGTTGCTGCAGGTTGCCTCTTGCTGCTGCAGATTAGCCTCCATGAGGACCTTCAAAACAGCCTCCATTTTGTCATGTGACACAGGTTTAAATCTAGGAGGTTTGATAAACGACATACACCCGTGTGCAAACCAAAAATATTTCGACGATCACGCCAGCCTTACTGTGTTTGCCCGCTCCAAGCCACCAATTGTAGGGATTTGCTCTGGTAGGCAGGGTAAGCGGTCGCAGTACAGAGGCAAGAACACGGTAGTAAAGTAAAAAGTTCAGTGTTTATTCACACCAAAGGAAAAAAGTTACACAAAAACTTTGCAGAGTCCTGGTGTTAATTCACACCGCACAAAGTCCACAGAACAAAGATGTCACCTGGCGGACTGTTTTGTCCACAGCAGGCTTTAGGGTGCCTGATTCCCAGCAGTGTCACTCCAGCATGGTACCAAATGTTTAGGTCCCAAAACAGAACCTGACCGAGCTCCACTGTCAGATGGAGGATACAATCCACACCCAGCTGAGCTGCTGGCTGGGTTTTTAAACCCCAGCCCAAAACCTGGCCTGGACGTGGGGAACAGCCACCCACCCTGCTCTTTGGCTGCTCCCAATAAGAACCGGCCCGGATTGGCTTTACAGCCACACTAAGTAAAACAGTGTCAGCGAGCACTAGCTGCGGCTGACACATAAAATTACCGGTTCTTATCTCACCGAGGCCAGGAACCTCGGTGACACGTACCTTCCGTCAATGACGGACCCTTGCGCCTTCCTACAATATATACTGCTCAAAAAACTAAAGGGAACACTTAAACAACACAATGTAACTCCAAGTCAATCGCACTTCTGTGAAATCAACCTGTCCAGTTAGTGGTGGAGTTATCAGCGGTTCTTCAAGCATTCCTGAGTCTGCACCACATAATCAGAGGTCATCATGTAAAGTATACTCCATTTTCTCAGATCCCAAGATGAAGAAGTGGCACAAGTAATAATGATTGCCCCTTAGTGGCCAAAAAGGTCTTGGTTCCTCCTGCTCCACTGTTTGTCAGCAGGGGAATACTGGATTCTGCCGTCCATACCAGACCTTCTCCATGTGGGTATGGCCTTCCACCCCAATGTTCTACAACTTTATCTAACTGCCTGGAGGTTGAACGACTCTTATTTAAACAAAGAGGCCTTACCGATGCTGTCATATCTACTTTACTTCATGGTAGGAAACAGATCTCCAGAACTTATGTACAGACACGGAACTCCTTTCTGTCCTTTGCTGGTAACAGATGGGATCCACAGAAGCAATTAGATGTGGGTCTAGTGTTAGAATTTTTGCAGGCAGGCTCCGATAAGGGTCTTAGAACCAGTACCCTTAGGCCTCTTTCACACGGGCGTCCCAGATTTTCTCCGGATGAGTCGCGTGTGCATTGCGGGAAACCCGTGCGAGTAGGCATGCAACTGCAGTCAGTTTTAACTGCTATTTCGTTCCGATGTTCAGTTTTTTTCCGCGCGAGTGCAATGCGCTTTGCACGTGCGTGAGAAAAAACTGAATGTGCTACCCAGACCCGAACCCGGACTTCTTCACTGAAGTTCGGGTTAGGTGTTCTATTCATTCTATAACATGGGTATAAAGGAGAATAATAGGATTCTTAATACAGAATTCTTACTGAAATGTCCCTTGAGGGGACATTAACTCACCTCATCCTGTTGTTCACGCAGCCGGCATCGTCTTCTTTCTCCTTCTTTCAGGACCTGCGAAAGGACCTTTGATGACGTGATCACCCTCACCACGTGGTGACGTCAGCGCAGGTCCTGCTGAATAAAGAGAGAAGATCCTTCTATCTTCATTCAGCAAAGGTCCTTTTGCAGGTCCTGAAAAAAGAAGAAAGAAGATGATGCCGGCTGCGCAAACAAGTGGAAGAGGTAAGTTAATTTTATATTTTTTTTTAACCCCTCAAGGCACATTTTACTAAGCATTCTGTATTAAGAATGCTATTATTTTCCCTTATAACCATGATATAAGGGAAAATAATACAGTGATTAGACTTTAATGGGGTTGCTCATCCCTATCATCTTCTAGCAACTTTCAGGCAGACCCATTCGATTTTCAGGCAGACCCATTCGTTTCTATGGGGCCTGCGTTATGTGAAAAATGCAGAATATAGAGCTTGCTGCGATTTTCACGCAACGCACAAGTGATGCATGAAAATCACCGCTCATCTGCACAGCCCCATTGAAGTGAATGGGCCCGGATTCAGTGCGGGTGCAATGCGTTCACCTCACGCATTGCACCCGCGCGGAAAACTCGCCCGTGTGAAAGGGGCTTTAAGGCTCAGATATTGGCTTTCAGTGCCTTTTTGGATCTTAAAATAGCAGAGTTTCCTCCTGTTAGGAGATTCATAAAAGGCAGAAGTAGAATTTGTCCCACCTACTTCGTTAGAGTTCCTCCTTGGGATTTAACCCCTTCACGCAACATCACATACATGTACGTGGGGGAATGTGGTGCCTCACCGCATCCCCACGTGCATGTACGTGATCGGCTTTCACTGTCAGCGCAGGGACCGAAGCGCTGAAGCTTCAGTGAAGCCGGCGTGCTGGGGTTGCTAGGCAACCAGAGAAGCCGGAAGGAGCTGTATTGTAGCCCTGACCCGCCCACGATCGCTGTGATTGGTCCAATACTGCAGAGGGACCAATCGCAGTGCATCGGGGCAGGTAAGGGGGGGTTAGGGAGGGACTATGTGCCTCTCCTTTTCTGATCGTCCCCATTCCTGTCAGGGAAGCGATCAGAGAAGGAGATAGTGTGACAATCTACTGTACCTGACATATGTATACTAGTCATGGAGCACTGCTACTTAGCGCTCCATGACTAGTATACTCGTCATGACATTCAACTGTCACCATGTCTGCAGACATGGTGACAGCGCTGAGTGCCGGCTGTTACACACAGCCAGGCACTCAGGCTCAATGCCGAGGGGGGTCCTGTGACCCCCCGTATCGGCGATCGCTGCAAACCGCAGGTCAATTCAGACCTGCGGTTTGCGGCGCTTTATGTAGTTTCTGATCCCGATCAGAAACCTAAAAATTGCCAAAAATCTAATTTTTTAACCCCCCCCCTGCACCCCTGAATTCATTTATGTGGCGGGGTGCAGGGGGGCGGTTTGTGGGCGGTGCGGCAGTTGCGGGATCGCGATCCCCCGCCCGCCTTCCATTATAATAATCGTTGGTGTACAGTGGTATACCAGGGTGTCAGCACATTGCTGACACCCTGGTATAAACGGCTGACATCGGTGATGCGATGTCAGCCGTTTAACCCTTTCCATACCGCGGTCCGTACGGACCGCAGTATGGAAAAGATTAACAGCTCAGGGAGCTCCCTCCCTCTCCCATCGGAGGGCTGCTGTACCTTTGCAGCCCCCCGATTGGAGAGGGAGAGAGCTCCCAGGCAGCCCCCCCAGAGCCCCGTCCTCACCCTTCCCCGTCTGCGCAGTTCTGACCATAACTGAGCAGACGGGGAAGGTTCCCATGGCAACAGGACGCCTGCTCAGGCGTCCTGCTGTCCATGGTGCTGAACAGATCTATGCTTAAAGCATAGATCTGTTCAGTGTAAGTAAAATATAGTACAGTGCAATATATATTGTACTGTACTGTATTATACAGACATCAGACCCACTGGATCTTCAAGAACCAAGTGGGTCTGGGTAAAAAAAAAAAGTAAAGAAAGTGAAAAAAAAGTAAAAATCAAAAAACACATTTATCACTGATTAAACATGAGAAAAATAAAATTCCCTACACATGTTTGGTATCGCCGCCTCCGTAACAACCTGATCTATAAAACGGTCATGTTACTTTTCTCGAACGATGAACGCCATTAAAATAAAAAACTATGATGAAATAGAAATTTTGCCCACCTTACTTCCCAAAAAAAGGTAATAAAAGTGATCAAAAAAGTCGCATGTACGCCAAATTTGTAACAATCAAACCGTCATCTCATCCCGCAAAAAATGAGACCCTACTTAAAATAATCGCCCAAAAACTGAAAAAACTATGGCTCTTAGACTAAAGAAACACTAAAACATCATTTTTTTTGTTTCAAAAATGAAATCATTGTGTAAAACTTATATAAATTAAAAAAAGTATACATATTAGGTATTGCCACGTCCGTATCGACCGGCACTATAAAAATATCACATGACCTAACCCCTCAGGTGACCACCGTAAAAAATAAAAATAAAAACTGTGTAAAAAAAGCAATTTTTTGTCATCTTACGTCACAAAAAGTGTAATAGCAAGCGATCAAAAAGTCATATGCACCCCAAAATAGTGCCAATCAAACCGTCATCTCATCTCGCAAAAAATGAGACCCTACTTAAGATAATCGCCCCAAAACTGTAAAAACTATGGCTCTTAGACTATGGAGAAACTAAAACATTTTTTTTTTTAAAATGAAATCATTGTGTAAAACTTACATAAATAAAAAAAATTGTATACATATTAGGTATCGCCGCGTCCGTGACAACCTGCTTTATAAAAATACTACATGATCTAACCTGTCAGATGAATGTTGTAAATAACAATAAAAAAAACGATGCCAAAAAAGCTATTTCTTGTTACCTTGCCGCACAAAAAGTGTAATATAGAGCAACCAAAAATCATATGTACCCTAAACTAGTACCAACAAAACTGCCACCCTATCCCGTAGTTTCTAAAATGGGATCACTTTTTTTGAGTTTCTACTCTAGGGGTGCATCAGGGGGGCTTCAAATGGGACATGGTGTAAAAAAAAACAGTCCAGCAAAATCTGCCTTCCAAAAACCATATGGCATTCCTTTCCTTCTGCGCCCTGCCGTGTGCCCGTACAGCAGTTTACGACCACATATGGGGTGTTTCTGTAAACTACAGAATCAGGGCCATAAATAATGAGTTTTGTTTGGCTGTTAACCCTTGCATTGTAACTGGAAAAAAAAATATTAAAATGGAAAATCTGCCAAAAAAGTGAAATTTTCTAAATTGTATCTCTATTTTCCATTAAATCTTGTGCAACACCTAAAGGGTTAACAAAGTTTGTAAAATAAGTTTTGAATACCTTGAGGGGTGTACTTTCTTAGATGGGGTCACTTTTAGGGAGTTTCTGCTCTAGGGGTGCATCAGGGGGGCTTCAAATGGGACATGGTGTAAATAAACCAGTCCAGCAAAATCTGCCTTCCAAAAACCATACGGCGCACCTTTCACTCTACGCACCGCTGTGTGGCCGTACAGTAGTTTACGGCCACATGTGTGTTTCTGTAAACGGCAGAGTCAGGGCAATAAAGATACAGTCTTGTTTGGCTGTTAACCCTTGCTTTGTTAGTGGAAAAAATTTGTTAAAATGGAAAATTAGGCAAAAAAATGAAATTCTCAAATTTCATCCCCATTTGCCAATAACTCTTGTGCAACACCTAAAGGGTTAACAAAGTTTGTAAAATCAGTTTTGAATACCTTGAGGGGTGTAGTTTATAGAATGGGGTCATTTTTGGGTGGTTTCTATTATGTAAGCCTCGCAAAGTGACTTCAGACCTGTAGTGGTCCCTAAAAATTGGATTTCTGAAAAATTTCAAGATTTGCTTCTAAACTTCTAAGCCTTGTAACATCCCCAAAAAAAAAATATGATTCCCAAAATAATTCAAACATGAAGTAGACATATGGGGAATGTAAAGTCATCACAATTTTTGGGGGTATTACTATGTATTACAGAAGTAAAGCAACTTAAACTTTTGGTAAATTAGGTATTTTTTTTATGCAAAAAAAAAAATTGGGGGACTTAATTTTTCCAGTGTCATGAAGTACAATATGTGACGAAAAAACAATCTCAGAACGGCCTGTATAAGTCAAAGCGTTTTAAAGTTATCAGCACTTAAAGTGACAGTGGTCAGATTTGCAAAAAATGACCTGGTCCTTAAGGTGAAATAAGGCTGTGTTTTGAAGGGGTTAAACCTCGTTCTCTCTGCCCTCACTGCGCTGCCGTTTGAACCCTTAACAGACATATCCCTGGAGGTTATTAACATTAAAGACGACCTTTCTTATAGCCATCACCACTGCTGGGCAAGTTGGGGAAATTCAGACTTTCTCTTGTAAAGCTCCCTACTTTACTGTGCTAGAAGATAGGGTCATCTGTAAAGGCTATCTACACCTTTGGGGGCAATTTTTGTTTATGAATGCATTTTACTCATTTTTTCTAAAAATCATATTTTCTATTAGTCTTTATTAAAAAAATAATTGAGACATTCTGTCACAAAGGGTTAACTAACTGTGTGACTTTCACTTTCTGCAGTCATCTAATAATCCTTCTCTCTATACTACCGAGAGGTCATAAACACTTATTTAAGCCACATTCTTATATAAAAACTGAGCTATAATGAGTGTTTATACTGTCAGAGATAAGGAGCCGTCAGCTCCCTGTCTGACAGAAGATCCAGAGGCTCCTACTAGAGCATCTCAGCTCTGTACAGAAAAAAGGGCTCCATATTTTTTATAAATACCAATTGAAAAAATGATTTTTAGCTCAAAATAAGTAAATCTGCTAGATTGAGGGTTACCATATAATAGTCTTGGAAGATTTATTGTAGATCTTATCGACTCCATCTTGAATTTTTTGAAGCGGTTCAAATACTTTAGACTGAAGAATGTTCTAAATTTTACACTTTTTTTTTTAAGTCAGAAATAGGGGAGGGCACTGTGACGAAACCAACCTCGCCACAGTGTTTTGGAGGGGCTGTTTGCCAGCCTCCTGCTCCAGGATTACGGCCCTTTGAGATACTTTTGCTAACTTTTAAACCCCTGAACCTATTCGAGTGAATTTTGGATGGGTTTGTCCCCAAGTTATACTGGTTGGGTTGATGTGGGTTATGTGTATGTACAATGTAGGCTCTCAAAGTTGTGGCAATTTATGAGAGGTGTAACTTTTCAGCTTAGGAGATAGTTGGGTAGATACAGAGATTGATTGAATTGTCTCCTAGACAGAGGGGAGGAATATGCTGGGTGTGTTTCTATTGTCCCATTGTTCTATTGTCCCATTGTGTGTTTAAATGGTGATTTCTGTCATGTTGTCTCCACATGTGTATTGGCGATTTCCCTTTGTCCTGAGAGATAATTGAATTGCTCCTCAGGTGTCTCCAGGGCAGAGGGGAGGAGGCCATGATGCATTGTGGGGATGTGTTGTGTCTGTGTGTCGCAGTCTCCCTTCTGGTCCCCTGGGGGCGTGTCTACCAGATGGGGACCTGCATAAATACGGGCGGGTAGCCCTCAATAAAGAGATGCTGCTTTTATACCTTCATGAAGTCTTGGCTCATGTTTGGGGAATGCGATAACTACACTCTTGGGGATTGCTATATCACAATACTCCCCTAAGTATAAGCTCTTGTAAGAGCTTGTTCCTGGTTCCTGTCTATGCATTTAGGAGAGGTTCACCCACTGGAGGTACCCGGTCGGGTTCTAGGCGTTCCGTTACATTGGTGGCAAGCAGTGGGATGGCGTCCTAGTGTGAGGAAAAGCAGCTCGGAGACACCGTTCGTGGATTTACTAAATTGAGGGCAACGCTAGTATCCGTACAGCGCCCCTGGCTACAGCAGGATTGAATCGGCTAGTCTTCGGACAGCGTTCTATGACGAGAAGGAGGAGGCAGCCACGGACTACAGGGATGCAGACAGAAAGGAAGTCTGGTATGATGCCCTGGAAAATGCCCAGCGGCGGCGAGGTGAGAGTCTCCCCAGTGAGGAGTAGCAGTTGCGGATGCGAGTGGCCCTGCGAATGCCCCTTCTGGGAGAGAAGCCCCTGGATGAGTGGGTGACAGAACTGGAGAGCCTGGTATGGAAGGAGCGTTGGCTAGACAAAGCCTACCAGGCACTCTGGTGGGAGGTGATTCGGCACTCCCCATGGATGGCTGAGCACAACAGACCCGAGGGTGGGGATTATGATGGCCCTCGCCTGTTGTTTGAGGCCTTCGCAGAACCGGAGTTTGGAGATGCTGGAGAGTTCTGGGATATCTTTTACCACAGGGAGGCTATGCATGATTGGGCTACAACGAGAGAGGTGAGACAAGACCTGGCATCTCTAGTGTCAAAAGAGTGGGAGCTGGAGCAGGATTACCAATATCTCTTCAGCTCCATTCGGTCCCAATATACACTGCCAGATAGCTGGGTGGCAGTCCCAGACCTACAACCCTACAGCTGGGAAGACCCGACTGAAGTATCCCCTGCTTCAATACCAGCTACAGAGGTAGGGGACCTCATAGACTGGTCCTGGGGGGAACCCATATGGCAGGTGGAGATGGGACCGAGATCCCTTCACCGGCCCTACAGGGATGCTGGACAGTCGGCCCAGATCCCCAACGGCAGTCGGAGTTTCAGGGAGTAGGGACAGTTGGTCCTGCTCCCCAGTGGCAGTATGATTTGCAGGGAGAGGAAAACATTGTCTCCATTCCCCAGCGGCAGTGTGCTTTGAAGGGAGAGGAGACAACCGGTCTCTCTCCCCAACCACAGGGGGAGAGCACCCCTAACTCCAATGGTGCAGATGGGACCGCAGTCTCTGCACGAGACCTACCGGGATGCTGGCCGGCCGGTACAGAGTCCCCACCAACCCCGCAGGAATGCCAGGAGGAGGAGGTAAGCGATCCCTCCTCTCCACAGCTGATCCGTGACAAGGTCCTGGGGGTAGGATTCCCTGACGCCATCCCAGCGGAAGAGCTGGCATCTGGGCAGAGCGCAGTTGGCCTCTGCCCTCCTCTATCCTCTTCTCCAGAGGCTGACTTCCCACAGGCTTCCCCAGCAGAAGAGCTGGCATCTGGGCAGAACACAGTTGGCCTCTGCTCTCCCCTATCCTCTTCGCCAGAGCCGGATTTCCCACAGGCTACCCCAGCGGAAGAGCTGGCATCTGGGCATAGCGCAGTCGGCCTCTGCCCTCCCCTATCCTCTTGTCCAGAGGCTGACTCCCCACTGGCTACCCCAGCGGAAGAGCTGGCATTGGGGCAGAGCGCAGTCGGCCTCTGCCCACCAAGTACCTACAGCTCCAAGCTAGAGAACACCAATGAAGCAAGGAGTCGCAGATGCCCACTCAACAGCTGGGGACATACAGAACAGAGCCAGGCCCCAAGATTCAACAGGTCCAGTATTGGGTTGTGGTTGGACTGCCAGACTAACTCAGGTACTGACTGTGAGTTCAGGTATCTGGTTAGTCTTCCCTGGGAGGGGGAGATGTGTGATGAAACCAACCTTGCCACGGTGTTTTGGAGAGGGCTGTTTGCCAGCCTCCTGCCCCAGGATTACGGCCCTTTGAGATACTTTTGCTAACTTTTAAACCCCTGAACCTATTCAAGTGAATTTTGGATGGGTTTGTCCCCAAGTTATACTGGTTGGGTTGATGTGGGTTATGTGTATGTACAATGTAGGCTCACAAAGTTGTGGCAATTTGAGAGGTGTAACTTTTCAGCTTAGGAGATAGTTGGGTAGGTACAGAGATTGACTCAATTGTCTCCTAGAAAGAGGGGAGGAATATGCTGGGTGTGTTTCTATTGTCCCATTGTTCTATTGTCCCATTGTGCCATTGTCCCATTGTGTGTTTAAATGGTGATTTCTGTCATGTTGTCTCCACATGTGTATTGGCGATTTCCCTTTGTCCTGAGAGATAATTGAATTGCTCCTTGGGTGTCTCCGGGGCAGAGGGCAGGAGGCCATGATGCATTGTGGGGATGTGTTGTGTCTGTGTGTCGCAGTCTCCCTTCTGGTCCCCTGGGGGCATGTCCACCAGATGGGGACCTGCATAAATACGGGCGGGTAACCCTCAATAAAGAGATGCTGCTTTTATACCTTCATGAAGTCTTGGCTCATGTTTGGGGAATGCGATAACTACACTCTTGGGGATTGCTATATCACAATACTCCCCTGAGTATAAGCTCTTGTAAGAGCATGTTCCTGGTTCCTGTCTCTGCATTTAGGAGAGGTTCACCCACTGGAGCCTGGAGCCTTGTCGTAGGTCCAGGGTGGGTAGGAGATGGCGAGACCTCCACCAAGCTTCGGCGGTTCGTGGAGTCTGCAGTGCTGACGGTGTCAAGTGGAGTGCTTGGAGTCCTCTGGAAGCACTACGAGCATCTATCTACGGAGGTACCCGGTCGGGGTGCTAGGCGTTCCGTTACAGGTACAATATCTGTTCTACTTCTTTTTCTAGCAGGGTCACTACCTCTGACTCTAGAGATATCTGCTTGAGGGAATGTGACATAGTCTTGTTTATCATAAACCTAATGTTTGGAGAGGAGGATGAAATTCTATGCTGTCACCAGAGAGAATCTGGTCTAGGACCAGGAGGAGGCTTCTATAGAATCCCAGGCCTGATGGAAATTTGTGAGCCTGCCTCCCACCATACTTATGGCATCATTAAATTTTTTTGGTAGAGGAGTCAGGGTTAAATAGAAACCTTCTTCCTCTAGAAGACTGTTTTCTTCCAGAGAAATCCCTTTTTTCTGTTCCTCTGTTTCCATATTGGGAACGAAAACATTTTCTTTGCTGATAGAATTGGTACTCAGACGGAAAACCTTTTTTCTTGTCCAAGCCCTTATCCAATATATTGTTTAGTGCAGACCCAGAGAGCCTATCTCCCTCAAAGGGTATAGAGCAGAGACTACTCTTTGAGCCCGCATCACCTGACCAAGACCTCAACCAGATTGCTCTACGGGTGGCATTTGATTGAGCAGTGGATCTGGCCGAAAGTCTTACCAGGTCCGCAGAAGCGTCGACTAGGAAATTTGAGGCCTGCTTTACTTTCCAATATTTTGAGGGATCTGCATATTGGTGTGGAACGTCTCCAGCATCAGCTGTCCTACAGCTGAGGAATGCATTTTAACTTCCTGGCAGCATGCTTTACTGGTGTCCATGTGCTCCAACTGGCTGTGTCCGCCCCGCTTTAGGCTGGCCAATGCACGTCACACATGATGCCAGCGCAATACCAGAAGTGTGTCACTTGGCTCCGCCCCCTGTTGGCAGAAGTGACCGGGCTCAACGCGTCACGGGACTCCTCCTGCCCACAGAGGATTCCCATCTGCAGAGCCACAAGCAGCGCTGATCTCTCGTGCCCGCATAGCACACAGCCTGGGATATCTATAGCAGGGATTACTCCAAGGGACAGAGAAGGGGAGCCCACGCCCCAACTGGAGCCTCTGTCCACAACTCAGCCCTCCCAAGAAGGGGAATGGTCCAGGCTGAGCAAATCCAAGCCAGAGCACTGACAGAGGCTTCCACGTGTCCTGGGGGACAGGAAGCAACAACTGAAGTAGGTAGGAGGAGGTGTCTTTTTATTGGGGCTTCCACTGTTGTTTCCATTGCTTGGGAGGCGGGATCGTCCTCCTAGCAATGCCGGAGTGGAAGCGTTAGTGAAAAAAGAAGAAAAGACGGAAAAGCGAGGACTGGAATAGAAAAGATGACACTAGAAGCAAACCAGGCCAGGAAGAAGACAGCTGAATATAGAAGGATTACTGCAGTCCCAGCAACGAGCTCCCGCTATAACCAGCAGCTACCGCAGGAGCCAGAGATCCTGGAAGAGAACCCAACCAATCAGGAGTTGGATCTACAGCAGAGAAAAGAGCGGACCTCTATTAATGGCTGAGTTATAAGAGCGGAGAAGAGCACTGCCCCCAACAGAGAGATGGAGGAGGAGACCGACTGCAGAGATGGGAGTGGACCCCCACTAATGGCCGAGCTATGAGTGAGGAGGAGAAGAGCACTGCCCCCAACACAGAGATGGAGGAGGAGACCACCGACTGCAGAGAGAGGAGCGGACCTCCACTAATGGCTGAGCTGTGAGAGCGGAGAAGAGCACTGCCCCCAACAGAGAGATGGAGGAGCAGACCACCGACTGCAGAGAGAGGAGCGGACCTCCACTAATGGCCGAGCTGTGAGAGCGGAGAAGAGCACTGCCCCTAACAGAGAGATGGAGGAGGAGACCACCAACTGCAGAGAGAGGAGCGGACCTCCACTAATGGCCGAGCTGTGAGAGTGGAGAAGAGCACTGTCCCCAACAGAGAGATGGAGGAGGAGACCACCGACTGCAGAGAGAGGAGCGGACCTCCACTAATGGCCGAGCTATGAGAGCAGAAAAGAGCACTGCCCCCAACAAAGAGATGGAGGAGGAGACCACGGACTGCAGAGAGAGGAGCGGACCTCCACTAATGGCCGAGCTATGAGAGCGGAGAAGAGCACTGCCCCTAACAGAGAGATGGAGGAGGAGACCACCGACTACAGAGAGAGGAGCGGACCTCCACTAATGGCCGAGCTATGAGAGCGTCGAAGAGCACTGCCCCAACAGAGAGATTGAGGAGGAGACTAGTGATGGACAAACATCTGAAGGGACGGTTCACGAACACGATCGCTCAAACTCGCTCAAATGTTCGCGAACCACAGGTTCGCGGCGGGTCCCATTCATTTTAATGGCAGGCGAACATGAAAAACCTCCATGTCATATTTGCAGCACAAAATACTTAGTAGATGCACACACATAGCCCCACAACATGGACACTGACATACCAGAAGTATTAAGCGAATATTCGACAAGCATTCATTTTTTTATCGGCAAAATTTCGGCAAAGTATTAATCACAAGAGCACATATGCTAGGAAGGCGTGGCCTACAGCAACTGGTTTGCACCGACTAGCAATTAGATGGATGCGATGGTTGGAACCAAGTTCAACGAGGAAGAGGAAAACTCCCGGTGACTGTAAGTGATCGTACATTAGTGTGTCTGATTACACTTCACCTGCAGGTCTGAACAATCGCTTTATATGCAGAAAGAGGGTCATAAAAAACCGCCAGTGCGACCTTCAGCGAATCAAGTTTTCCTCAAGTGCACAAAACGTCACATTTTATAAGGTCTCACTAGATATTACTGATTCCTGTGACACCACAGCCTCTATGTTAGTAGCATCTGTGTGTGGACAGCAGAGAAACAGATTCAACATGCACATCCATTGTCATGCCGCACACTGTATACCGCACACACACTATATACCGCACACACACTATATACCGCACACACACTATATACCGCACACACACTATATACCGCACTCACACTATATACCGCACACACACTATATACCGCACACACACACACTATATACTGCACACACACACTATATACCGTGCACACACACTATATACCGTGCACACACACTATATACCACACACACTATATACCGCACACACACTATATACCGCACACACACACTATATACCACACACACACTATATACCGCACACACACTATATACCGCACACACACTATATACCGCACACACATTATATACCACATACACACACACTATATACAGCGCACACACTATATACCGCGCACACACAGATACACACTATATACCGCACTCACACTATATACCGCACACACACACTATATACCGCACACATACACTACAGGTCCTTCTCAAAAAATTAGCATATTGTGATAAAGTTCATTATTTTCTGTAATGTGCTGATAAACATTAGACTTTCATATATTTTAGATTCATTACACACAACTGAAGTAGTTGAAGCCTTTTATTGTTGTAATATTGATGATTTTGGCTGCAGCTCATGAAAACCCAAAATTCCTATTTCAAAAAATTAGCATATCATGAAAAGGTTCTCTAAACGAGCCATTAACCTAATCATCTGAATCCACTAATTACCTCTAAACACCTGCAAAAGATTCCTGAGGCTTTTACAAACTCCCAGCCGGGTCCATTACTCCAAACCGCAATCATGGGTCAGACTGCCGCCCTGACTGCTGTCCAGAAGGCCATCATTGACACCCTCAAGCAGGAGGGTAAGACACAGAAAGACATGTCTGAAGGAATAGGCTGTTCTCAGAGCGCTGTATCAAGGCCCCTCAGTGGGAAGTCTGTGGGAAGGAAAAAGTGTGGCCGAAAACGCTGCACAACGAGAAGAGGTGACCGGACCCTGAGGAAGATTGTGGAGAAGGAGCGATTCCAGACCTTGGGGGACCTGCGGAAGCAGTGGACTGAGTCTGGAGTAGAAACATCCAGAGCCCCCGTGTACAGGCGTGTGCAGAAAATGGGCTACAGGTGCCACATTCCCCAGGTCAAGCCACTTTTGAACCAGAAACAGCGGCAGAAGCGCCTGACCTGGGCTACAGAGAAGCAGCACTGGACTGTTGCTCAGTGGTCCAAAGTACTTTTTTCGGATGAAAGCAAATTTTGCATGTCATTCAGAAATCAAGGTGCCAGAGTCTGGAGGAAGACTGGGGAGAGGGAAATGCCAAAATGCCTGAAGTCCAGTGTCAAGTCCCCACAGTCAGTGATGGTCTGGGGGCCATGTCAGCTGCTGGTGTTGGTCCACTGTGTTTTATCAAGGGCAGGGTCAATGCAGCCGCTATCAGGAGATTTTGGAGCACTTCATGCTTCCATCTGCTGAAAAGCTTTATGGAGATGAAGATGTCATTTTTCTGCACGACCTGGCACCTGCTCACAGCGCCAAAACCACTGGTAAATGAGAGCGGAGAAGAGCACTGTCCCAACAGAGAGATTGAGGAGGAGACTAGTGATGGACAAACATCTGAAGGGACGGTTCACGAACGCGATCGCTCAAACTCGCTCAAATGTTCGTGAACCACAGGTTCGCGGCGGGTCCCATTCATTTTAATGGCAGGCGAACATGAAAAACCTCCATGTCATATTTGCAGCACAAAATACTTAGTAGATGCGCACACATAGCCCCACAACATGGACACTGACATACCAGAAGTATTAAGCGAATATTCGACAAGCATTATTTTTTTATCGGCGAAATTTCGGCAAAGTATTAATCACAAGAGCACATATGCTAGGAAGGCGTGGCCTACAGCAACTGGTTTGCACCGACTAGCAATTAGATGGATGCGATGGTTGGAACCAAGTTCAACGAGGAAGAGGAAAACTCCCGGTGACTGTAAGTAATCGTACAGTAGTGTGTCTGGTTACACTTCACCTGCAGGTCTGAACAGTCACTTTATATGCAGAAAGAGGGTCATAAAAAAACCGCCAGTGCGACCTTCAGCGAATCAAGTTTTCCTCAAGTGCACAAAACGTCACATTTTATAAGGTCTCACTAGATATTATTGATTCCTGTGACATCACAGCCTCTATGTTAGTAGCATCTGTGTGTGGACAGCAGAGAAACAGATACTACATGCACATCCATTGTCATGCCGCACACTGTATACCGCACACACACTATATACCGCACACACACTATATACCGCACACACACTATATACCGCACTCACACTATATACCGCACACACACTATATACCGCACACACACACACACTATATATCGCACACACACACTATATACCGCACACACACTATATACCGCACTCACACTATATACCGCACACACACTATATACCGCACACACACTATATACCGCACTCACACTATATACCGCACACACACTATATACCGCACACACACACTATATACCGCACACACACTATATACCGCACACACACACTATATACCGCACACACACTATATACCGCACACACACTATATACCGCACACACTATATACCGCACACACACACACACTATATATCACACACACACACTATATACCACACACACACTATATACCGCACACACACACTATATACCGCACACACACTATATACCGCACACACACACTATATACCGCACACACACACTATATACCACACACACACACTATATACCACACACACACTATATACCGCACACACATTATATACCACATACACACACACTATATACCGCGCACACACTATATACCGCGCACACACAGATACACACTATATACCGCACTCACACTATATACCGCACACACACACTATATACCGCACACATACACTACAGGTCCTTCTAAAAAAATTAGCATATTGTGATAAAGTTCATTATTTTCTGCAATGTGCTGATAAACATTAGACTTTCATATATTTTAGATTCGTTACACACAACTGAAGTAGTTCAAGCCTTTTATTGTTTTAATATTGATGATTTTGGCCACAGCTCATAAAAACCCAAATTCCTATTTAAAAAAATGAGCATATCATGAAAAGGTTCTCTAAACGAGCTATTAACCTAATCATCTGAATCAACTAATTACCTCTAAACACCTGCAAAAGGATCCTGAGGCTTTTACAAACTCCCAGCCGGGTTCATTACTCCAAACGGCAATCATGGGTCAGACTGCCGACCTGACTGCTGTCCAGAAGGCCATCATTGACACCCTCAAGCAAGAGGGTAAGACACAGAAAGACATGTCTGAAGGAATAGGCTGTTCCCAGAGCGCTGTATCAAGGCCCCTCAGTGGGAAGTCTGTGGGAAGGAGAAAGTGTGGCAGAAAACGCTGCACAACGAGAAGAGGTGACCGGACCCTGAGGAAGATTGTGGAGAAGGACCGATTCCAGACCTTGGGGGACCTGCGGAAGCAGTGGACTGAGTCTGGAGTAGAAACATCCAGAGCCCCCGTGTACAGGCGTGTGCAGGAAATGGGCTACAGGTGCCGCATTCCCCAGAAACAGCGGCAGAAGCGCCTGACCTGGGCTACAGAGAAGCAGCACTGGACTGTTGCATGTCATTCGGAAATCAAGGTGCCAGAGTCTGGAGGAGACTGGGGAGAGGGAAATGCCAAAATGCCTGAAGTCCAGTGTCCAGTCCCCATAGTCAGTGATGGTCTGGGGTGCCATGTCAGCTGCTGGTGTTGGTCCACTGTGTTTTATCAAGGGCAGGGGCAATGCAGCCGCTATCAGGAGATTGTGGAGCACTTCATGCTTCCATCTGCTGAAAAGCTTTATGGAGATGAAGATGTCATTTTTCAGCACGACCTGGCACCTGCTCACAGCGCCAACACCACTGGTAACTGGTTTACTGACCATGGTATTACTGTGCTCAACTGGCCTGCCAACTCTCCTGACCTGAACCCCATAGAGAATCTGTGGGATATTGGGAAGAGAAAGTGAGAGACGCAAGACCCAACACTCTGGATGAGCTTAAGGCCGCTATCGAAGCCTCCTGGGCCTCCATAACACCTCAGCAGTGCCACAGGCTGATTGCCTCCATGCCACGCCGCATTGAAGCCTCCTGGGCCTCCATAACACCTCAGCAGTGCCACAGGCTGATTGCCTCCATGCCACGCCGCATTGAAGCCTCCTGGGCCTCCATAACACCTCAGCAGTGCCACAGGCTGATTGCCTCCATGCCACGCCGCATTGAAGCATCCTGGGCCTCCATAACACCTCAGCAGTGCCACAGGCTGATTGCCTCCATGCCACGCCGCAGTGAAGCATCCTGGGCCTCCATAACACCTCAGCAGTGCCACAGGCTGATTACCTCCATGCCACGCCGCATTGAAGCCTCCTGGGCCTCCATAACACCTCAGCAGTGCCACAGGCTGATTGCCTCCATGCCACGCCGCATTGAAGCCTCCTGGGCCTCCATAACACCTCAGCAGTGCCACAGGCTGATTGCCTCCATGCCACGCCGCATTGAAGCCTCCTGGGCCTCCATAACACCTCAGCAGTGCCACAGGCTGATTGCCTCCATGCCACGCCGCATTGAAGCCTCCTGGGCCTCCATAACACCTCAGCAGTGCCACAGGCTGATTGCCTCCATGCCACGCCGCATTGAAGCCTCCTGGGCCTCCATAACACCTCAGCAGTGCCACAGGCTGATTGCCTCCATGCCACGCCGCATTGAAGCATCCTGGGCCTCCATAACACCTCAGCAGTGCCACAGGCTGATTGCCTCCATGCCACGCCGCATCGAAGCATCCTGGGCCTCCATAACACCTCAGCAGTGCCACAGGCTGATTGCCTCCATGCCACGCCGCATTGAAGCATCCTGGGCCTCCATAACACCTCAGCAGTGCCACAGGCTGATTGCCTCCATGCCACGCCGCATCGAAGCATCCTGGGCCTCCATAACACCTCAGCAGTGCCACAGGCTGATTGCCTCCATGCCACGCCGCATTGAAGCCTCCTGGGCCTCCATAACACCTCAGCAGTGCCACAGGCTGATTGCCTCCATGCCACGCCGCATTGAAGCCTCCTGGGCCTCCATAACACCTCAGCAGTGCCACAGGCTGATGGCCTCCATGCCACGCCGCATTGAAGCATCCTGGGCCTCCATAACACCTCAGCAGTGCCACAGGCTGATTGCCTCCATGCCACGCCGCATTGAAGCCTCCTGGGCCTCCATAACACCTCAGCAGTGCCACAGGCTGATTGCCTCCATGCCACGCCGCATTGAAGCCTCCTGGGCCTCCATAACACCTCAGCAGTGCCACAGGCTGATTGCCTCCATGCCACGCCGCATTGAAGCAGTCATTTCTGCAAAAGGATTCCCGACCAAATATTGAGGGCATAACTGAACATAATTATTTGAAGGTTGACTTTTTTTGTATTAAAAACACTTTTCTTTTATTGGTCGGATGAAATATGCAAATTTTTTGAGATAGGAATTTTGGGTTTTCATGAGCTGTGGCCAAAATCATCAATATTAAAACAAAAAAAGGCTTGAACTACTTCAGTTGTGTGTAATGAATCCAAAATATATGAAAGTCTAATGTTTATCAGCACATTACAGAAAATAATGAACTTTATCACAATATGCTCATTATTTGAGAAGGACCTGTATATACCGCACACACACACACTATATACCGCACACACACTATATACCACACACATACACTATATACCGCACACACACACTATATACCGCACACACACTATATACCACACACACACACTATATACCGCACACACACTATATACCACACACATACACTATATACCGCACACACACACTATATACCGCACACACACAGACAGACACTATATACCACACACACTATATACAGCACACACACACTATATACCACACACACTATATACCGCACACACACACTATATACCGCACACACACACTATATACCGCACACACACACTATATACCGCACAGACACACACTATATACCGCACACACACACTATATACCGCACACACACACTATATACCGCACACACACACTATATACCGCACACACACACTATATACCGCACAGACACACACTATATACCGCACACACACTATATACCGCACACACACACTATATACCGCACACACACACTATATACCGCACAGACACACACTATATACCGCACACACACACTATATACCGCACACACACACTATATACCGCACACACACACTATATACCGCACACACACAGACAGACACTATATACCACACACACTATATACCGCACACACACACTATATACCACACACACTATATACCGCACACACACTATATACCGCACACAGACACTATATACCGCACACACACACTATATACCGCACACACACTATATACCGCACACACACACTATATACCGCACACACACACTATATACCGCACACACACAGACAGACACTATATACCACACACACTATATACCGCACACACACACTATATACCACACACACTATATACCGCACACACTATATACCGCACACACACACTATATACCGCACACACACACACTATATACCGCACACACACACACTATATACCACACACACACACTATATACCACACACACACACTATATACCACACACACACTATATACCGCACACACACACTATATACCGCACAGACACACACTATATACCGCACACACACTATATACCGCACACACACACTATATACCGCACACACACAGACAGACACTATATACCACACACACTATATACCGCACACACACACTATATACCACACACACTATATACCGCACACACACACTATATACCGCACACACACACTATATACCGCACACACACACACTATATACCACACACATACACTATATACCGCACACACACACTATATACCGCACACACACACTATATACCGCACACACACAGACAGACACTATATACCACACACACTATATACCGCACACACACACTATATACCACACACACTATATACCGCACACACACACTATATACCGCACACACACACTATATACCGCACACACACACACTATATACCGCACACACACACACACTATATACCACACACACACACTATATACCACACACACACACTATATACCGCACACACACACTATATACCGCACACATACACTATATACCAAACAGACACACACTATATACCGCACAGACACACACTATTTACCATACACACACACTAAATACCGCACACACACACTATATACCGCACACACACAGACAGACACTATATACCACACACACTATATACCACACACACACACTATATACCACACAGACACACACTATATACCGCACACACTATATACCACACACACACACTATATACCACACACACACTATATACCGCACAGACACACACTATATACCGCACACACACACTATATACCGCACACACACACTATATACCGCACACACACACTATATACCGCACACACACACACTATATACCGCACACACACACACTATATACCACACACACACTATATACCACGCACACACTATATACCGCACATACACACACTATATACCGCACACACACTATATACCACACACACACTATATACCGCACACACACACACTATATACCACACACACTATATACCGCACATACACACACTATATACCACACACACTATATACCGCACACACACTATATACCGCACACACACACTTTATACCACACACACACTATATACCGCACACACACACTATATACCGCACACACACTATATACTGCACACACACACTATATACCGCACACACACACTATATACCACACACACACTATATACCGCACATACACACACTATATACCGCACACACACACTTTATACCACACACACACTATATACCGTGCACACACACTATATGCCGTGCACACACACTATATACCACACACACACTATATACCGCGCACACACACTTTATACCACACACACACTATATACCGCACACACACACTATATACCGCACACACACACACTATATACCGCACACACACACACACACTATATACCGCACACACACACTATATACCACACACACACTATATACCGCACACACACACTATATACCGCACACACACACTATATACCACACACACACACTATATACCGCACACACACTATATACCACACACACACACTATATACCGCACACACACACTATATACCACACACACACTATATACCGCACACACACACTATATACCACACACACACTATATACCGCACACACACACTATATACCACACACACTATATACCGCACACACACACTATATACCGCACACACACAGAGTCTATAGATTACAGTTTGTGTCCTGTTGGTCAGGACTCAGGAGAAGCTTTCTTTGTCAGATCGCCAGTATTTGCTGGTTCATTTACAGTCACCCAGGGTGCACCACGGGGAGGCGAACCAGCTGTACACCCCATACCGTACCGTCACTTCACTAGACAGGTACATGTCTGCTTAGCTGGACAGTATCTGGTAGCTCTGACCCCACACACATACAGTCGTAATACAATCCCATCTTTTAACCGTAACAGTAAGGCCGCCTGCACACGGGCGTGTTTTTTCAGAACTACGGACCGTACAAACCTCTCCCGCCGTCCTGCAGAGTGGACGAGCGCACGGCGTCATTGGTTGCTAACGCGCTATGACGCCGTGCGCTTCTTGCCGCCACCGCTGTACATTAATACACTTATATAGATCATACAAGTGTATCACAGTACAGCGGTGGTGGCCGACAGCGCACGTCGTCATAACAACCAATGACGCCATGCGCTTGTCCACTCGGCAGGACAGGTTTGTACAGTCCGTAGTTTTGAAAAAACACGCCCGTGTGCAGGCGGCCTAAATCTCATATTTCCACCCCAAAGCAGTAAATACTTTTTGCAGTTTACTTGAGTAAATTATTTTTAATACTATTATTGTTATAAATTGGGATTATAAGCTTGTATTTTTCTCTCAGCGGATGTTGGGGCGGGGATATGACCGCACCCGGTCCCACGCCGAGAAGCCGCGGATTGTGCGGGAGCTGGCCTATGAGATCTGGCGCCAAACAGGTGTAAAACACCGCCGTCTGGCCATTATAAAGAAATGGTCAGACATGAAGAGAAGACGGCCCCGGTTTATAAAAAGAATCCGGGAAGAAAAATGCCCAGGTAGATGGGTAAATAACTCTGTAATGTATACAGTGCTAAGCAAAAGTATTCACCCCCCTTGACTTCGTTCTTTTTTTTTGTTGCCTCACCTCCTGGGATTAACATGGATTGTTTGAGGATTTACGTCATGTAGTTTGTAGAACATGCCGACAACTTAGACCTTCTTTTAAATTGTTTAATTGTAAAGCAAACAACTAATAGGACAAAATAACAGAAAAGGTCAATGTGCAGAACTCTTCACCCCCCTAAAGTCAATGCTTTGTAGAGACACCTTTTGCGTCAATCACAGCTCCAAGTCGCTTTGGATAAGTCTCTATGAGCAGTGGCCACATCTGACCACAGGCGTTTCTGCCCGTTCCTCCTTGCAGAACTGCTCCGGCTCCTTCAGGTCGGATGTTTGCGATTGTGAACAGCGATCTTTACGTCTGACCACAGATCTTCTATTGGACTGAGATCTGGGCTGTGACTCGGCCGTTCCAACACATTTATGTTTACCCTTAAACCCCTCAAGTGTTGCTTTAGCCGTGTGTTTGGGGTCATTGTCCTGCTGGAAGGTGAGCCTCCGTCCTAGCCTCAGATCACACACAGAGTGGGACAGGTTCTGCTCAATAATATCCCTGTCCATGTTTCCCTCAACTCTGACCAGTTTCCCAGTCCCGACTGCCGAAAAACATCCCCACAGCATGATGCTGCCACCACCATGTCTCACTGTGGGGATAGGGTTCTTTGGGTGATGTGATGTGTTGGCTTTGTGCCAGACAAGTGACGGACTGAACCATCACTGTGTCTGCAGTAGAAGCCTGAGGGCTAGCCTCCTTCCTACGGGCTGTGGACCCAGGACTATGGAGACGCCCACTCTGACCTATTTGGGTTAGAGGGAACTATAAACCATGATTTTTTGGTTGCGTTTATAGACCGCATCTTTCCTATTCCCCATTAAAGTTGTGAATCCATAAACACAATAAGGGTTAACTCTGCTCTGAGACGCCCAATGAATGTGTTTATTTGTCCCTTTGTTCTATTGTGTTAGTGATGGGATGAAGAAGTAGCCGACTCTGGTGTAGAGGAGTAGATCATCCTATGATACACTGAGGAGATAATCCCATCCCATGGGTCTCCTCTCGCCCTATTGTTTCATCAAGACACTGTGGAGGGGATGTCTTTTTTCATACTGTTAATTTTTGATTGAGTTATGCATCATAAAGCTGGCAGCCGCTGCAATTATATACAGATCCCGCCATATTGGAATTTCTTTATATCTAATGTTCTTAAGATTTTGGAGTGGTTTATCTAAAATCTGAACATTCTGTGATCACAGAAATTCCTATTCCCTCCATTCGGAGAAGGCGATCGGCAGAGGCCGTGGAGGTTGAGGAGGAAGAGGTAGAAGAGGAGGCCGGACCCTCCCAGCCTATTTAGCCACCCCCACCAGATGTGGGAGAAGTGAAGGAGGTGGAAAGTGCTGGACCCTCCAGCACCGCCCCATCTCAGGAGTCGGAGGAAGAGGAGGCGATCACCAGCCCCTGGCAGAAGGGTAAATATGTGCACATAGCAATACGATTATGTATCCATAACATGTACATAAACATTAAAAGGGCCGACAATGAGGCGACAACATACAATACAGTAATACAAAAAAATAACACTGGACAATAACTCTTTAATCTACATTAAAACCATTACCTTAACAAATAAATAATATTAAACTCTATAGAACTATCACTAACTAACAAAATAAAATTATACTCTACTGACATATCACTAACTAATAAACTATATAATCATCATAAATATCACTAACTAATAAACTATATAATCATCATAAATATCACTAACTAATAAACTATATAATCATCATAAATATCACTAACTAATAAACTATATAATCATCATAAATATCACTAACTAATAAACTATATAATCATCATAAATATCACTAACTAATAAACTATATAATCATCATAAATATCACTAACTAATAAACTATATAATGATCATAAATATCACTAACTAACGTGTTCAGATTTAAATCGTCAATGTGAATAAAGACTTTAAATAAATTAAAAAAAGGTAAACAATAGACAAACAGACATATTTTGTACCGCCGTGTACATATCGACCGTCTCTATAAAAATATCCTATGATCTAACCCCTCCGGGGAACACTTTAAACATAAAAAAAAAATAAACCATTAACCCCTTAGGGACACAGCCTTATTTCACCTTAAGGACCAGGCCATTTTTTGCAAATCTGACCACTGTCACTTTAAGTGCTGATAACTTTAAAACGCTTTGACTTCTCCAGGCCGTTCTGAGATTGTTTTTTCGTCACATATTGTACTTCATGACACTGGTAAAATGAAGTAAAAACATTTTTTTTCCTGCACAAAATACCTAATTTACCCAAAATTTTGAAAAATTTGCAAATTTCAAAGTTTCAGTTTCTCTACTTCTGTAATACATAGTAATACCCCTAAAAATTGTGATAACTTTACATTCCCCATATGTCTACTTCATGTTTGAATTATTTTGGGAATGATATTTATTGTTTTGGGATGTTACAAGGCTTAGAAGTTTAGAAGCAAACTTCAGACCACTACAGGTCTGAAGTCACTTTGCAAGGCTTACATAATAGAAACCACCCAAAAATGACCCCATTCTATAAACTACACCCCTCAAGGTATTCAAAACTGATTTTACAAACTTCGTTAACCCTTTAGGTGTTACACAAGAGTTATTGGCAAATGGGGATAAAATTTGAGAATTTCTTTTTTTTGCCTAATTTTCCATTTTAACCCATTTTTTCCACTAACAAAGCAAGGGTTAACAGCCAAACAAGACTGTATCTTTATTGCCCTGACTCTGCCGTTTACAGAAACACCCCATATGTGGCCGTAAACTACTGTACGGCCACACAGCGGGGCGTAGAGTGAAAGGTGCGCCGTTTGGTTTTTGGAAGGCAGATTCTGCAGGAATGGTTTATTTACACCATGTCCCATTTGAAGCCCCCCTGATGCACCCCTAGAGTAAAAACTCCATTAAAGTGACCCCATCTAAGAAACTACACCCCTCAAGGTATTCAAAACTGATTTTACATATGTCGTTAACCCTTTAGGTGTTGCACAAGATTTAATGGAAAATAGAGATAGTTTCCAAATTCACTTTTTTGGCCGATTTTCCATTTTAATATGTTTTTTCCAGTTACAAAGCAAGGGTTAACAGCCAAACAAAACTCATTATTTATGGCCCTAATTCTGTAGTTTACAGAAACACCCCATATGTGGTTGTAAACTGCTGTACGGACACACGGCAGGGCGCAGAAGGAAAGGAATGCCATAGGGTTTTTGGAAGGCAGATTTTGCTGGACTGTTTGTTTTTTACACCATGTCCCATTTGAAGCCCCCCTGATGCACCCCTAGAGTAGAAAATCTAAAAAAGTGACCCCATTTTAGAAACTACGGGATAGGGTGGCAGTTTTGTTGGTACTAGTTTAGGGTACAATGATTTTTGGTTGCTCTATATTACACTTTTTGTGCGGCAAGGTAACAAGAAATACCTTTTTGGCACAGTTTTTTTTTTAATTATTTACAACATTCATCTGACAGGTTAGATCATGTGGTAATTTTATAGAGCAGGTTGTCACGGACGCGGCGATACCTAATATGTATACAATTTTTTTTATTTATGTAAGTTTTACACAATGATTTCATTTTTAAAACAAAAATAAGTTTTAGTGTCTCCATAGTCTAAGAGCCATAGTTTTTTCAGTTTTTGGGCGATTATCTTAAGTAGGGTCTCATTTTTTGCGGGATGAGATGATGGTTTGATTGGCACTATTTTGGGGTGCATATGATTTTTTGATCGCTTGCTATTACACTTTTTGTGACGTAAGATGAAAAATAATAGCTTTTTTTACACCGTTTTTATTTTTATTTTTTTACGGTGGTCACCTGAGGGGTTAGGTCATGTGATATTTTTATAGAGCCGGTTGATACGGACGCGGCAATACCTAATATGTATACTTTTTTTAATTTATGTAAGTTTTACACAATGATTTCATTTTTTAAACCAAAAAAATCATGTTTTAGTGTTTCTTTAGTCTAAGAGCCATAGTTTTTTCAGTTTTTGGGCGATTATCTTAAGTAGGGTCTCATTTTTTGCCGGATGAGATGACGGTTTGATTGTTACAATTTTGGCATACATGCGACTTTTTTGATCACTTTTATTACCTTTTTTTGGGAAGTAAGGTGGGCAAAATTTCAATTTCATCATAGTTTTTAATTTTTTATTTTTATGGCGTTCACCGTTCGGGTAAAGTAATATGACCGTTTTATAGATCAGGTCATTACGGACACGGCGATACCAAACATGTGTAGGGAATTTTATTTTTTTCATTTTTAATCAGTGATAAATGTGTTTTTTGATTTTTACTTATTTTTACTATTTTTTGGACCCAGACCCACTTGGATCTTGAAGATCCAGTGGGTCTGATGTCTGTATAATACAGTACAGTACAATATATATTGTACTGTACTGTATTTTATTTACACTGAACAGATCTATGCCTTTAGCATAGATCTGTTCAGCACCATGGACAGCAGGACGCCTGAGAAGGCGTCCTGTTGCCATGGGAACCTTCCCCGTCTGCCACAACTTCGCAGACGGGGAAGGGTGAGGACGGGACTTCGGGGGGCTGTCTGGGGGCTCTCTCCCTCTCCCATCGGGGGGCTGCAAAGGCACAGCAGCCCCGCGATCGGAGAGGGAGGGAGCTCCCTGCGCTGTTAACCTTTTCCATACAGTGGTCCGTACGGACCGCTGTATGGAAAGGGTTAAACGGCTGACATCGCATTAACGATGTCAGCCGTTTATACCAGGGTGCCAGCAATGTGCTGGCACCCTGGTATACCCACTAGACGCCAACGATTATTCAAGGGAGGCGGGCGGGGGATCTCGATCCCGCCTGCCTCACCGCCCGCCTCCCGCACCGCCCGCAACCCTCCCCCTGCACCACCCGCCCACATAATATCATTCAGGGGTGCAGGGGGAGGAAAAACATATATATTTTGGGCATTATAAAGTTTCTGATCCCCGCGGTCCCTGACGGCAAAAAACGGCAAAAAGCGCAGGTCTGAATTGACCTGCGGTTTGTTGCGATCGCCGACATGGGGGGGTCACGGGACCCCCCCGCGCATTTAGCCTAGGTGCCTGCTCAATGATTTGAGCAGGCACCTTGTTCCGATCACTGCCAGTACCAGGACATCATGACGTACCGATAGGTCATGTGTCCTGAAGAGGTTAAAAGAAAATATTAATTTATTCAACCTAACATCACTAAAAGTGCAACACCAAGCTATCAAAAATGTGTCCCCCAAAATAGTAACAATCGGTCAGTTCATTCTACAAAAAAAATGCGACCCTACCATTAGACAATCGCCAAATAAAAATAATAATATGGCTCTCAAATATGGAGACAGTAAAACATGAATTGTTTTTGGTTCAACAATGCTTTTATTGTGTAAAATAGAAATAATTAAAAAATAAGGAAAAATATTTGGTCTGGCCGCATCTGTAACAACCAGCTGTCTAAAAATATCATACCAAATAACCCCTCAGGTGGACACCTTTTTAAACTAAAATTTAAAACTCTCAAAAAAGGCAATTTTTTGGACAACTTTTATCACAAAAAGGTGTAATAGCAAGCGGTCATAAAGTCAGATGCACCACAAAATAAAGGTTTAATAAGAATTGCAAATAATGTTCATATATATTTTTTTCAAACAGGAATGAAGACATTGAAGGCCAAATTGGCCAAAATGCTAAAGTAGCAGCGTAACGATATGCGGGCCATTCAGGAGTGCATGAAGGCCATGGAGGGGAGGCAACGCCAGGCCATGAAGGGGGTGCAGGAGATGATCATGCTTTTGGAAAAGTTGCCATAATTTTGTATTTTTTTTCTAATAAGTTATATAAATCGTTTATACAGTCATAACGTGTATTGTGTTTTTTGTAATATTGCTCGGTTTTAGTGTAATAGCTCAGCCTAAATCAGCCAGAACTGACAGCAGCCGGTAAATACATGTCAAATACATATAGTGCCCATTCACACATCTGTAAAATGTGTCCGCATCCGTTCCACAATTGAGAGGAACGTTTACAGACCCATTGATTTTTAATTCCAGTTTGTAAAATTAGGCATTTACAGGATACAGAAGTAAGTGTCGGCCATTACAGGCCCCAAAAATGAGCCGACAGTCATTCACCTGACAGCAAATACATTTGTATTCTGTGGCTGGTGTTACATTAGGCATTCACAGGATAAATAAGTGTCGGCCATTACAGGCCCCAAAAGTTAGGCATTCAACTGACATAAAAGGCCTTTTATGCCGCTGTATTTACCGAAGTCAGGGACCATAAATTGTTATGGGTGGTGGCGGATATTTGTGGGCTGTCATGAGGAATTTGAATCAAACATGGTCTACTGGTCACATGTGTTGCATTCCTCCGAGATCCATGCCTCATTCATTTTTAGAAATGTGAGGTAGTAAACATTGTCGTGAGCTAGGCGAGTGGGCTTATCGGTCACGATCCCCCCCCTGCTGCGCTGAACGTCCTTTCGGACAGGACACTTGACGAGGGGCAAGCCAACAGTTCCATTGCAAATTGTGCAAGCTCTGGCCAGAGGTCAAGCCGGCCCACCCAGTAGTCCAGGGGTTCCTCGCTTCTCAGAGCATCCAAATCGGGCGTTAACCCGATGTAGTCGGTCACCTGCCAGTCTAGGCGTTCCCTGAGGCTGGATCCGGAGGACGGCTGTCGATGGGTCAGCTGAAAGAATGATCTCATATCAGAAGTGACCAACACATCTTCAAACCACCCTCTTCTTGCAGGCGCTGTTGGATTGGTAGCCGCAACAGTTTCTCTGTGAGTGGAAATTCCTCTGCCAACGCCCAAAAAAGCAGAATGTAGCATCTCTCTAAGCAAGGCCTGGAAGTGCTGCATTTTGACAGCCCTCTGTGATGGTGGTAACATTTTCACAATTTTTTGTTTGTACAGGGGGTCTAAATACGTTGCCACCCAGTACTGGTCCTTGCCCTTTATGCTTTTTATACCGGGGTCCCTCTTAAAACACTGGAGCATAAAGGCCCCATTTGCACTAAAGCGGTGTAGTGGCCTGGCTCCTGCTCATCATCCAGTATAATGTCATCCTCGTTCTCCTCCCCCCATCCACGGAAAACACCAGGAATCCCAGAAAGGTTTAAAGCCTGCTCTTCTTGCTCCTCCCCCCAGCCACCATCCTCCTCTGACTCCTCTTCAGACTCCTGCTGACTTGTCTCAGATGGAGTAGCCCCCCTGGGAATTCATCCAGCATTGCGACTTCCTCATCTTCCTGCTCCTCGACGGCTTGATCAATGACACTATGCAATGCACGCTCCAGAAAGAAGGTGTAAGGTACGATGTCACTGATGGCGCCCTGGCTGCGACTGACCAGTTTGGTGATCTCATCAAATGGCCGCAGAAGTCTGCATGTGTCGCGCATGAGCAGCCACTGGCGTGGTGAAAATAAAAACAAGCTCCCCAGAACCTGTCCTGCTGCAGAGTTCGTACAGGTAGTCGTTAACGGCACGTTTCTGCTGGAGCAGCCGATCAAGCATATACAAGGTTGAATTCCATCGCGTCGGGCAGTCACAAATAAGACGTCTGACAGGCAGGTTGTGTCGCCGCTGAATGTCAGCAAGGCGAGCCATGGCCGTGTAAGATCTTCTGAAATGGCCAAGATTTTCCTGGCCTGCCGCAAGACGTCCTGGTCCCCGGGGTATTTGGCAACAAATCGCTGCATGACCAAGTTCAGGACGTGTGCCATGCACGGCACGTGTGTCATTTTGCCCTGTTTCAGCACGCTCAGCAGATTGGCACCGTTGTCGCACACCACTTTACCAACTGTCAAGTTGAGCGGTGTTAGCCACTGATCGGCCTGTGACCGCAGAGCTGAAAGGAGTGCAGGACCGGTGTGGCTCTTGGCTTCCAGGCACAACAGCCGCAGCACATCATGGCAACGTCTTACCTGGCAGGTCGAATAGGTTCTGGGGATCTTGGGCGGCGCAGCGGAAGAGACGGTAGCAGCGGAAAAGGAGGAGTCAGCTGAGGAGGAGAGGGAGGATGGAGTAGGAGAAGTAGAGGCAGGCCTGTATGCAATCCATGGCGGTAAAACCAAATCTACATGGGTGCCATGGGTTACATGCTTGTCGGCCGTCAAAAGGTTCACCCAGTGGGCAGTAAAAGTTATATACCTTCCGTGCCCGTGTTCGCTAGACCATGTGTCTGTGGTCAGAAGTATCTTGGCACAGACACTGTGTGCCAGAGATACATTCACTTGCCGCTGAACATGGCCCTATAGCTCTGGGATACCCTTCTGCGAGAAATATTTCCTTCCAGGGACCTTCCATTGTGGTGTTCCAATGGCCACAAATTTTCAAAAGGCCTCGGAGTCCACAAGTTTATATGGCAGTAGTTAGCGGGCTATCAGTTCCAACAAGCCAGCGGTCAACCGTTGGGCAAGAGGGTTATCTGGCGTCATAATTTTTTACGCTCGAACATTTGGGCCACGGAAGCCTGCCTTTTCCTGACAAACGTGAGGACGGCATGATGGAAGGTGGAGTGGAGGACAATTTTGAGGAGAGAGGAGAAGAGGCTGGACGGTGAGAGCCTGGAGTGTGGGTTTGTGGGTTCTGATGGTGTTGCTCCCACTGGGCTCCGTGACGGTAGGCCAGGTGCCTTCTTAAGGCGCACGTCCCTAGGTGAGTGTTGGGCTTACTGCAACTTATGCGTTGACAGCACAGGCTGCAGATGGCAACACAATTGTCAGCAACTGACACATAAAAAAAAAGCCCACACTGCGGAGCAATGTGCCGGCGTGCTGGGAGCGCCAGATGTGACCATACATGGTGGATGGCTCGCTCCTGATACATTAGCAGTCTGGTTTGTCCCTCCTGTGCAATGTAAGTTCTGCCTGCTTCTCCTCCCTATCTGCTGGTCCATCTCTCCCTCTAAACTCCCCTCCTCTTCCTCTCTTGTGGGCACCCATGTGACGTCCATAGACACGTCATCATCGACGTCACCTTCCCCACCACTAACATTAGAGATCTCAGAGTAGGCAGCAACAGCGGGGACCAACCTCCTTGGGCTAATCTGGGTAGTTGCTGCCTCCTCTTCCTGATCCGATGCAAAGAATGGCTGCGCATTGGAAATGTCTTGTGATGGATCGGAAAATAATTCCTCTGACTCGAGCGGAGGGGATATGGTGGTGGTGGTGTCTTTGGGGGAGCCACTCAACCAAGTCTGGTGTGTCCTCTGACGTAATTGAACTCACCTTCTGCAACTTCCCACTTTGGCTTTGGCCTGGTGCTCCTGTATTCTTAGATAACACCCCGCTTCAATATGTGGTTTTGGGGGCCACTGGTCTATCACACCAGATCTAATACTTTTTTCTAATTGCGTTTGTCACTCTTTGTAGTTGTTGTGTCGCTGCAGAATCGCTCACCAGTCACAAGGCTGCACTATACAAATCCACTATAATATGCTTTCTATATTAAAAAGTATATTATAAGTGTATTACACCCCTATATACTGCACACCAATCAATAGCACACCTATACCAGTCCTTAAAAGAACTTTTGTGGCCCTATTAGCTAGCGATTTGTGTCACTAATAGCCTGTCCCTGCTCCACATAGCAACCTCTCCCTACACTGACAAAACACTGAATGTAAAATGGCGGCAGATCGGGATTATTTATAAGGTAGGGGGTATGTCCATGTGCTGAAATGTCTCTATTGGCTGTCCTGTACCACCTGATGGATGTGTCATGGGTCAAAGTCCTTCACAATGTAAAAGAATATGGCGGTTGCGAATATAGCCATATGTTCGCCTGTTCGGCGAACAGCGAACGAGCAAAGTTCGCCATGAACCGCAAGGCCATCTCTGGAGGAGATCCACCGACTGCAGACAGAGGAGCAGACCTCCACTAATGTCTGAGCTGAGAGAGCAAAGAAGAGCACTGCCCCCAACAGAGAGATGGAGCAGGAGACCACCGACTGCAGAGAGAGGAGCAGGCCTACACTAATGGCCGAGCTGTGAGAGCAGAGAAGAGCACTGCCCCAAACAGAGAAATGGAGGAGGAGACCCACCGACTGCAGAGAGAGGAGCGGACCTCCACTAATGGCCGAGCTGTAAGAGTGGAGAAGAGCACTGCCCCTAACAGAGAGATGGAGCAGGAGACCACCGACTACAGAGAGAGGAGCGGCCCTCCACTAATGGCCGAGCTGTGAGAGCAGAGAAGAGCACTGCCCCCAACAGAGAGATGGAGGAGGAGACCACCGACTGCAGAGAGGAGTAGACCTCCACTAATGGCCGAGCTGTAAGAGTGGAGAAGAGCACTGCCCCTAACAGAGAGATGGAGCAGGAGACCACCGACTGCAGAGAGAGGAGTGGACCTCCACTAATGGCCGAGCTGTGAGAGCGGAGAAGAGCACTGCCCCCAACAGAGAGATGGAGGAGGAGACCACCGACTGCAGAGAGGAGTAGACCTCCACTAATGGCCGAGCTGTGAGAGCGGAGAAGAGCATTGCCCCTAACAGAGAGATGGAGGAGGAGACCACCAACTGCAGAGAGAGAAGCGGACCTCCTCTAATGGTCGAGCTATGAGAGCGGAGAAGAGCACTGCCCCCAATAGAGAGATGGAGGAGGAGACCACCAACTGCAGAGAGAGAAGCGGACCTCCACTAATGGCTGAGCTGTGAGAGCAGAGAAGAGCACTGCCCCCAACAGAGAGATGGAGGAGGAGACCACTGACTGCAGAGAGAGGAGCGGACCTCCACTAATGGCTGAGCTGTGAGAGCGGAGAAGAGCCCTGCCCCCAACAGAGAGATGGACAAGGAGACCACCGACTGCAGAGAGAGGAGCGGACCTCCACTAATGGCTGAGCTGTAAGAGTGGAGAAGAGCACTGCCCCCAACAGAGAGATGGAGGAGGAGACCACTGACTGCAGAGAGAGGAGCGGACCTCCACTAATGGCCGAGCTGTAAGAGTGGAGAAGAGCACTGCCCCTAACAGAAGGATGGAGCAAGAGACCACCGAATACAGAGAGAGGAGCGGCCCTCCACTAATGGCCGAGCTGTGAGAGCAGAGAGGAGCACTGCCCCCAACAGAGAGATGGAGGAGGAGACCACCGACTGCAGAGAGAGGAGTGGACCTCCACTAATGGCCGAGCTGTGAGAGCGGAGAAGAGCACTGCCCCCAACAGAGAGATGGAGGAGGAGACCACCGACTGCAGAGAGGAGTAGACCTCCACTAATGGCCGAGCTGTGAGAGCGGAGAAGAGCACTGCCCCTAACAGAGAGATGGAGGAGGAGACCACCAACTGCAGAGAGAGGAGCGGACCTCCACTAATGGCCGAGCTGTAAGAGTGGAGAAGAGCACTGCCCCTAACAGAGAGATGGAGCAGGAGACCACCGACTACAGAGAGAGGAGCGGCCCTCCACTAATGGCCGAGCTGTGAGAGCAGAGAAGAGCACTGCCCCCAACAGAGAGATGGAGGAGGAGACCACCGACTGCAGAGAGAGGAGTGGACCTCCACTAATGGCCGAGCTGTGAGAGCGGAGAAGAGCACTGCCCCCAACAGAGAGATGGAGGAGGAGACCACCGACTGCAGAGAGGAGTAGACCTCCACTAATGGCCGAGCTGTGAGAGCGGAGAAGAGCACTGCCCCTAACAGAGAGATGGAGGAGGAGACCACCAACTGCAGAGAGAGGAGCGGACCTCCTCTAATGGTCGAGCTATGAGAGCGGAGAAGAGCACTGCCCCCAATAGAGAGATGGAGGAGGAGACCACCAACTGCAGAGAGAGAAGCGGACCTCCACTAATGGCTGAGCTGTGAGAGCAGAGAAGAGCACTGCCCCCAACAGAGAGATGGAGCAGGAGACCACTGACTGCAGAGAGAGGAGCGGACCTCCACTAATGGCTGAGCTGTGAGAGCGGAGAAGAGCATTGCCCCCAACAGAGAGATGGAGAAGGAGACCACCGACTGCAGAGAGAGGAGCGGACCTCCACTAATGGCTGAGCTGTAAGAGTGGAGAAGAGCACTGCCCCCAACAGAGAGATGGAGGAGGAGACCACCGACTGCAGAGAGAGGAGCGGACCTCCACTAATGACCGAGCTGTAAGAGTGGAGAAGAGCACTGCTCCCAACAGAGAGATGGAGCAGGAGACCACCGACTGCAGAGAGAGGAGCGGACCTCCACTAATGGCTGAGCTGTGAGAGCGGAGAAGAGCAATGCCCCCAACAGAGAGATGGAGGAGGAGACCACCAACTGCAGAGAGAAGAGCGGCCCTCCACTAATGGCTGAGCTGTGAGAGCGGAGAAGAGCAATGCCCCCAACAGAGAGATGGAGGAGGAGACCACCAACTGCAGAGAGAGAAGCGGACCTCCACTAATGGCTGAGCTGTGAGAGCAGAGAAGAGCACTGCCCACAACAGAGAGATGGAGCAGGAGACCACTGACTGCAGAGAGAGGAGCGGACCTCCACTAATGGCTGAGCTGTGAGAGCGGAGAAGAGCACTGCCCCCAACAGAGAGATGGAGAAGGAGACCACCGACTGCAGAGAGAGGAGCGGACCTCCACTAATGGCTGAGCTGTAAGAGTGGAGAAGAGCACTGCCCCCAACAGAGAGATGGAGGAGGAGACCACCGACTGCAGAGAGAGGAACGGACCTCCACTAATGGCCGAGCTGTGAGAGCGGAGAAGAGCACTGCCCTCAACAGAGAGATGGAGGAGAAGACCACCGACTGCAGAGAGAGGAGCGGACCTCAACTAATGGCCGAGCTGTGAGGGCGGAGAAGAGCACTGCCCCCAACACAGAAATGGAGGAGGAGACCACCGACTGCAGAGAGAGGAGCGGACCTCCACTAATGGCCGAGCTGTGAGAGCGGAGAAGAGCACTGCCCCCAACACAGAGATGGAGGAGACCACCGACTGCAGAGAGAGGAGCGGACCTCCACTAATGGCCGAGCTGTGAGAGTGGAGAAGAGCACTGCCCCCCAACAGAGAGATTGGGGAGGAGACCACCGACTGCAAAGAAGTAAGAAGAGGAGAGGACTACAACTTCCAGCATGTCCAGCCTGTTATCATGTGACATCAGAGGACATTACAGGAGAAGGTAGGAGAGGACTACAACTCCCAGCATGTACAGGCTATTATGTGATATCAGAGTTCATTACAGGATGAGGTAGAAGAGGAAGGACTACATCTCCCAGCATGTCCAGCCCGTTATTATGGGATATCAGAGGACATTACAGGAGGAGGTAGAAGAGGAGAGGACTACAACTCCCAGCATGTCCAGCCGGTTATTATGGGATATCAGAGGACATTACAGGAGGAGGTAGAAGAGGAAAGGACTACAACTCCCAGCAAGTCCAGCCTGTTATGCGATATCAGAGGACATTACAGGGGGAGGTGGAAGAGGAGAGGACTACAACTCCCAGCATGTCCAGCCTGTTATTATGTGATATCAGAGGACATTACAGGAGGAGGTAGGAGAGGACTACAACTCCCAGCATGTCCAGCCTGTTATTATGTGATATCAGAGGACATTACAGGAGGAGGTAGGAGAGGACTACAACTCCCAGCATGCCCAGCCTGTTAATATGTTACATCAGAGGACATTACAGGAGGAGGTAGAAGAGGACTACGCCCCTTCACTGATCACATGATAGTGACGTCACCGCAGGTCTTTCATGAACTGATATCTTCTACATTGCTGAGCTCCGCCCCTTTAGGTCACATGACCTTATCACAGGTCCTTTACCAGCACATACATTCTGCGCTGCTGAGCTCCGCCCCTCCGGCACTGATCACATGACGATGACTTCACCCCAGGTCTTTCCGCTCTCTGTCAGGTCTCTGGAGGATCTGCCCCCGGCCACCATGATGGAGGCTCCCCTCACGTGACTTGACGTTATCACAGGTTATTGACTACATCCCCTGTGCAAAGCTGAGTTCCGCCCCTTTCTGCTCTGGTCACATGACAGTGACGTCACCGCAGGTCCTTCCGCTCTCTGTCCCCATGGAGAAGCTGCCACCGGCCGCCATGATGGAGGCTCCCCTCCCAGGTAACAGGAGCTGTGGACGGGTCTGGTCAGGGCTGACACTGCTGTATGTGCGGGGAGATTCATGGGGTCCCGGGCTGCGGTCTGTGGGAAGGTCCGTGGTCGTGGTCTGTGGGAAGGTCCGGGACTGCGGTCTGTGGGAAGGTCCGGGGCCGCGGTCTGTGGGAAGATCCACCGACTGCAGACAGAGGAGCAGACCTCCACTAATGTCTGAGCTGAGAGAGCAAAGAAGAGCACTGCCCCCAACAGAGAGATGGAGCAGGAGACCACCGACTGCAGAGAGAGGCGCAGACCTACACTAATGGCGGAGCTGTGAGAGCAGAGAAGAGCACTGCCCCAAACAGAGAAATGGAGGAGGAGACCCACCGACTGCAGAGAGAGGAGCGGACCTCCTCTAATGGTCGAGCTATGAGAGCGGAGAAGAGCACTGCCCCCAATAGAGAGATGGAGGAGGAGACCACCAACTGCAGAGAGAGAAGCGGGCCTCCACTAATGGCTGAGCTGTGAGAGCAGAGAAGAGCACTGCCCCCAACAGAGAGATGGAGCAGGAGACCACTGACTGCAGAGAGAGGAGCAGACCTCCACTAATGGCTGAGCTGTGAGAGTGGAGAAGAGCACTGCCCCCAACAGAGAGATGGAGGAGGAGACCACCGACTGCAGAGAGAGGAGCGGACCTCCACTAATGACCGAGCTGTAAGAGTGGAGAAGAGCACTGCCCCCAACAGAGAGATGGAGGAGGAGACCACCGACTGCAGAGAGAGGAGCAGACCTCCACTAATGACCGAGCTGTAAGAGCGGAGAAGAGCACTGCCCCCAACAGAGAGATGGAGGAGGAGACCACCAACAGCAGAGAGAGGAGCGGACCTCCACTAATGGCCGAGCTGTGAGAGCAGAGAAGAGCACTGCCCCCAACAGAGAGATGGAGGAGGAGACCACCGACTACAGAGGATGGGGCGGACCTCCACTAATGGCCGAGCTATGAGAGCGGAGAAGAGCACTGCCCCCAACAGAGAGATGGAGGAGGAGACCACAGACTGCAGAGAGAGTAGTGGACCTCCACTAATGGCCGAGCTGTGGGAGCGGAGAAGAGCACTGCCCCCAACAGAGAGATGGAGGAGACCACCGACTGCAGAGAGAGGAGCGGACCTCCACTAATGGCCGAGCTGTGAGAGAGGAGAAGAGCACTGCCCCCAACAGAGAGATGGAGGAGGAGACCACCGACTGCAGAGAAAGGAGCGGACCTCCACTAATGGCCGAGCTGTGAGAGTGGAGAAGAGCACTGCCCCCCAACAGAGAGATTGGGGAGGAGACCACCGACTGCAAAGAAGTAAGAAGAGGAGAGGACTACAACTTCCAGCATGTCCAGCCTGTTATCATGTGACATCAGAGGACATTACAGGAGAAGGTAGGAGAGGACTACAACTCCCAGCATGTACAGGCTATTATGTGATATCAGAGTTCATTACAGGATGAGGTAGAAGAGGAAGGACTACAACTCCCAGCATGTCCAGCCCGTTATTATGGGATATCAGAGGACATTACAGGAGGAGGTAGAAGAGGAAAGGACTACAACTCCCAGCATGTCCAGCCTGTTATGCGATATCAGAGGACATTACAGGGGGAGGTGGAAGAGGAGAGGACTACAACTCCCAGCATGTCCAGCCTGTTATTATGTGATATCAGAGGACATTACAGGAGGAGGTAGGAGAGGACTACAACTCCCAGCATGTCCAGCCTGTTATTATGTGATATCAGAGGACATTACAGGAGGAGGTAGGAGAGGACTACGCCCCTTCACTGATCACATGATAGTGACGTCACCGCAGGTCTTTCATGAACTGATATCTTCTACATTGCTGAGCTCCGCCCCTTTAGGTCACATGACATTATCACAGGTCCTTTACCAGCACATACATTCTGCGCTGCTGAGCTCCGCCCCTCCGGCACTGATCACATGACGATGACGTCACCCCAGGTCTTTCCGCTCTCTGTCAGTCTCTGGAGGATCTGCCCCCGGCCGCCATGATGGAGGCTCCCCTCACGTGACTTGACGTTATCACAGGTTATTGACTTTCTGCTCTGGTCACATGACAGTGACGTCACCGCAGGTCCTTCCGCTCTCTGTCCCCATGGAGAAGCTGCCACCGGCCGCCATGATGGAGGCTCCCCTCCCAGGTAACAGGAGCTGTGGACGGGTCTGGTCAGGGCTGACACTGCTGTATGTGCGGGGAGATTCCTGGGGTCCCGGGCCGCGGTCTGTGGGAAGGTCCGGGGCCGCGGTCTGTGGGAAGGTCCGGGGCCGCGGTCTGTGGGAAGGTCCGGGGCCGCGGTCTGTGGGAAGGTCCGGGGCCGCGGTCTGTGGGAAGCGCAGCAATTAGGCCGCGTGTCAGAGACGCCACCGCAGCGATCAAAGCGGAAAAGTCCATGAGACGGATAGAGACACATCAGGTGGCGTCGTGTATATACTGATCCCATCGCCAGGATACTCCCCCAGTGTCCGATAGGTGCAGGATATAGTGTATGTGTATATATACTGTCCGCTGTAGTATGTATATACAGTATACTGTCCTCTATAGTGTATATCCAGTATACTGTCCTCTGTAGTATATATATATATATATATATATATATATATATATATATAGTATACTGTCCTCTGTAGTGTATACACAGTATACTATCCTCTGTAGTTTGTATATACAGTGTACTGTGCTCTGTAGTGTATATACAGTATACTGTCCTCTGTAGTGTATATATACAGTATACTGTCCTCTGTAGTGTATATACAGTATACAGTCCTCTGTAGTATATATATACAGTATACTGTCCTCTATAGTATATACACAGTATACTGTCCTCTGTAGTTTGTATATACAGTGTACTGTCCTCTGTAGTGTATATACAGTGTACTGTCCTCTGTAGTGTATATACAGTATACAGTCCTCTGTAGTATATATATACAGTATACTGTCCTCTATAGTGTATATACAGTGTACTGTCCTCTGTAGTGTATATACAGTGTACTGTCCTCTGTAGTATATATACAGTATACTGCCCTCTGTAGTGTATATGTACAGTATACTGTCCTCTGTAGTGTATATACAGTATACTGCCCTCTGTAGTGTATATGTACAGTATACTGTCCTCTGTAGTATATATACAGTATACTGTCCTCTGTAGTGTATATGTACAGTATACTGCCCTCTGTAGTATATATACAGTATACTGTCCTCTGTAGTATATACACAGTATACTGTCCTCTGTAGTGTATATATACAGTATACTGCACTCTGTAGTGTATATATATACAGTATACTGTCCCCTGTAGTGTATATGCAGTATATTGTCCTCTGTAGTATATATGCAGTATACTGTCCTCTGTAGTGTACAGTACATTGTTCTCTGTAGTGTGTGTATATATATATATATATATATATATCAGTTTAGTGTCATCTGCAAAAATTGACACTTTACTATGCAAGCCTTCTACAGGGTCATTAATAAATATATTGAAGAGAATAGGGCCCAATACTGACCCCTGAGGTACCCCACTAGTGACAGTGACCCCTCCAGTACTGACCCCTGAGGTACCCCACTAGTGACAGTGACCCCTCCAGTACTGACCCCTGAGGTACCCCACTATTGACAGTGACCCCTCCAGTACTGACCCCTGAGGTACCCCACTAGTGACAGTGACCCCTCCAGTACTGACCCCTGAGGTACCCCACTAGTGACAGTGACCCCTCCAGTACTGACCCCTGTGGTACCCCACTAGTGACAGTGACCCCTCCAGTACTGACCCCTGAGGTACCCCACTAGTGACAGTGACTCCTCCAGTACTGACCCCTGAGGTACCCCACTAGTGACAGTGACCCCTCCAGTACTGACCCCTGAGGTACCCCACTAGTGACAGTGACCCCTCCAGTACTGACCCCTGAGGTACCCCACTAGTGACAGTGACCCCTCTAGTACTGACCCCTGAGGTACCCCACTAGTGACCCCTCTAGTACTGACCCCTGAGGTACCCCACTAGTGACAGTGACCCCTCCAGTACTGACCCCTGTGGTACCCCACTAGTGACAGTGACCCCTGAGGTACCCCACTAGCTACAGTGACCCCTCTAGCACTGACCCCTGAGGTACCCAACTAGTGACAGTGACCCCTCGGGGGGCGCTCTCCTCCCTCTATGGGGGTTCAGCCCTGATATCGGGGGGCGCTCTCGTCCCTCTATGGTGTTCAGTCCTGATATCGGGGGGCGCTCTCGTCCCTCTATGGGGGTTCAGTCCTGATATCGGGGGGCGCTCTCGTCCCTCTATGGGGGTTCAGTCCTGATATCGGGGGGCGCTCTCGACCCTCTATGGGGGTTCAGTCCTGATATCGGGGGGGGGGGGCTCTCCTCCCTCTATGGGCGTTCAGTCCTGATATCGGGGTGGGGGGGGAGGGCTCTCTCCTCCCTGTATGGGGGTTTAGTCCTGATATTAGGCTCACTCTCGTTCCTCTATGGGGGTCACACTTTCCAAGGATTTTTCTTTTCCATTAGAAGCAGAAAACTAAAGGGTCAGAAATTCTTTTGGAAACCATAAAATGTCCTGTGAATCTGTTGCTCACGAACTGCTGCCGGCTGCCCATAGACTTCCAGGCTGCTGACTGCCACACCCCAATCATCCAGACATTCAGAGGGCAGCGGGGTGAACTCCACCCTAATCCACCCGCAGGTTCCTGCTCTCCGCTCAGCGCTCAGTATTGTATTCAGTCTGTGTGTTATCTCCTATAGGTTCTGACTCCAGGAGGAGAAGTCCCCCCGAGAGATGTCCCCGTCCTCTGTATTCCCAGGACTGTCCAGAGGAGAAGCTCCCAGAGAACCATCAGGTAGATGGAGCTGAAGTCTCCCCAGAATCTGACCAGAAAGGGATTGAACCAAAGATCATTTTACATTTCTCTTCTTCAGGATGAAAATCTGATGGATATAAAGGCTGAGGTTAAAGATGAAGCAGAAGAAGAGGAGACGGATTTATGGGGTAATCAGCAGGGTAAGGATGGGGCTGTCATGGGTCACCTGGATACTACTCCCATCATCTCATCATCACATGTAATAATCTCTCCTGTCCCTGTGTGTTTCCTACAGATGGACTCATAAAAGGAAATCCCCCCGAGAGATGTCCCCGTCCTCTGTATTCCCAGGACTGTCCAGAGGAGAAGCTCTCAGAGAACCATCAGGTAGATGGAGCTGAGCCCTATACACATCTATATAGGGGGGTCCTGCAGTCATAGAGGGGTCTTAGATTGTGGGGGTCTCTTATGTGGATCTGTTAGATTTCCCACCTGTCTGCTGTATTGTCCTGAATTGTTACAGATGACAAATCAGGCGGAAGATGTGACTGATATTAAAGTGGAGGATGAAGAAGAACGGATGATGGGCGATCCCTCGTGTAAGAGTGAGGTGGAGGAGGACATTCCAGTCCATGTAACCACAGGTATGGAATCATGAATGGAGGAAGGGAATTGGGAGGTTTCTTCAGGTGAGGCTCCACCTTAGAGCTGCAGTAAAGGAGCACTCCGGGCAGTGACCCAGCTTTGAGTCTTGAAATAGCAGGCTAATAGTTTTATACTAGTAAAGGCACCGGAGACATGTAGTAATGTAGTTATACCTCAGGTAGGTGACATCAGATGCCGGGTGTTATAGATGATATTACTACTACACTATAAAGGCTGGAGACATGTAGTAATGGCTGTTATACCTCAGGTAGGTCTCATCAGATGCCGAGTGTTATAGATGACATTGTACTTATTTTGAGCTAAAAATCTTTTTTTCAGTATTAAAAATATGGAGTCCTTTTCTCTGTACAGAGCTGAGATGCTCTACTGGCAGGATATGAATTTTCTCTCTGCTCCGTCAGGCAGAAAGGTGACAGGCTCCTTATCTCTGACATTATAGACACTCATTATAGATCATTTCCAGGACGTCCCCCATGACAGCACATGGGAGGATGTCCAATCCAATCTCTGTAGGGACAGGAAGTGAGACAGATTAAAAGCCCCCCCCCCTTACCTCCGATCTCCAGTGTCTTCCTGTCCCTACAGGGATGGGCAAGTGAAGCAGGTTTCTCTTAGGAGTCGGGGTGCTTACCTAGGCACCGGGGGCCAGGTCGGGTTGGGGGTCCGGCACTCCCCTCTCAGGCCAGGTCGGGCGGCGTCCCGTACGGCCCCGCTAGCTCCCCCTTCGGGGGTTCTCTAGCTTGTCCCGGCCTGCCTTGGACGGCAGCAGGCGGGACGCTGATGCCGCTTCTCCTCTGGGCTCAGCGGCGCGCTCCGGACGGCGGCGTCGCACACCTCGTGACGCGGTCATGACGTCACTTCCGGGTCAGCCGGAAACAAGATGGCGGCGCCCAGCACAAGCGCTGGAGACCCGGAAGCCCGGTCTCGCGCTCAGGGGTTGACTCCCTCCCCCTGGGGGGTTGAGTCCCTCTTATAAGAACGGAGCAGCGCGGCAGCAGAGGTGGAGGTAAGCCCCAGTGGGGAAGTTGTGAGCGGCTGTGTGTTTGCTTAGCCACCATGGAGTCCCAAGCGTCAGCTAAATCCGAGATTGTGTCTGACCCCTCTGCTGCAGCCCATGTAAGTGTCCTTATCCTTATACCCTGGTGTACTCTCCCCAGTCATTGAGCACGGTTTCTAGATTTTTTTCCTAGGATAAAAAAAGTTCAGGGCAGTCGGCTCTCCAATATCCCAAAAGGAAACCGAGAAAATGTGCGACTTGCGGGGAAAGGATGCATATATCTTACAAGAAGCAGTTATGTGCCGATTGCATTGCCAGGTTAATGAAGGAGGAGCAGCCGTCCTTTCTCACAGAACTTAGGAATATCATTCGTGAAGAAGTACAGGCTACGGTTTCTTCTCTAAACCCTCTGCCACCTCCTTCTCAACCTGACTCCCCTCCCCCAAAAAGAAGGAGGACTCATGAGGACTCTGATTCTGATAATCAGGAAGTCTCGGACGGAGAGATTGAGGAAGACACCATCTCTGCTTCTGGTTCCTCAGACCACCCTAAAAGATTTTTATTTTCTACTGAAGACCTAGACGCCCTCCTCCATGCGGTTAGAGATACCATGCAAGTAGAGGAAGCTAGCCCTCCCATATCCGTTCAGGACGAGATGTTTGGGGGGTTAGGGGCAAAAAAGACTTGCCTATTCCCAGTAAATTCCCATCTGAAGGAGATAATTCTGGAGGAATGGAGGGAGGCCGAAAAGAAATTAGTTATGCCTAGGGAATTTAAAAATCGGCTGATTTTTAATCCTGAGGATGCTAAACTATGGGATGAAGTTCCCAAGATAGACATTCAGGTGGCTAAGGTCACAAAGAAGACCACCATCCCCTTTGAGGATTCCTCAAATTTAAAGGACCCTATGGATAGGAAGACGGAGGGTCTGCTTAAGAAGGCCTGGGAGTGTTCGTCTGCTCTTATTAATACCAATATTACTGCCACCTCGGTAGCCAGGTCTATGGGGTTATGGCTGAAACAGCTAGAGAACCACCTTAGACTAAAAACCCCAAGGGAGGACATCTTAGAATCCATTCCCCTTCTTAAGATGGCTACGGCCTATCTGGCGGACGCTTCGGCCGAATCCATCAGGATTTCAGCTAGAAACAGCACCCTGGCGAATACTGCTAGAAGGGCCCTTTGGCTAAGAAGTTGGTCAGGGGATGTAGCGTCAAAGAACAAGCTCTGTTCGATCCCTTTCTCAGTTTCACATGTGTTTGGCCCATGTCCTAGATACAATCCTTGAGAGTGCCGTGGACAAGAAAAAAGGCTTTCCGGAGGAGAGATCTAAGAAGACTCAGTCCTTTCGGAAGGATTCAGGCCAGGGACAGACACAGAATTTTTCAGGTAGAGGGAAAGGCAAGTCGGGCAGGTGGAGCTACCCCAAAGGTGGGAGGGGGAGGGGGTTCCTTCTCAAACCCAACACTTCCTCTTACCAGAATAAATGACGCCAGACCAGTGGGGGGGGAGACTTCGGTTCTTCAGTCATCAATGGTCTCTAGTAACTCAGAACCCCTGGGTACTTCAGACTGTACGAGAGGGGTACAAAATAGAGTTCTGTCGTCCTCCCCCTCAGAGATTCTGTGTTACCACTCCCTAGTCTCCGTCTCTAAAGAACCAGATGGTTCAGGACTTGGAGAAACTTTGCTCAATGGAAGCAATAGTTCCTGTTCCAAGACCCCAACAGGGCAGAGGCCACTACTCCAAACTGTTCTGGGTAAAAAAAACAGACGGTTCACTAAGAACTATCATAAACCTGAAGTTACTGAACAGATGGATTCAATATTTCAGGTTCAAGATGGAGTCAATACGTTCAACGGTTCCACTGATTCCAGCAGGGGCATTGATGTGCACCATCGATCTCAAAGATGCCTACTATCATGTCCCCATACATCCAAGCCATCATCAGTTCCTCAGGTTCGCGGTGTCGTTAGACGGTATAGTTCATCACTTCCAGTTCCAATGTCTTCCATTCGGGATTTCAAGTGCTCCACGCATCTTTACGAAACTAATAGTAGAGATAATGGCTTTCCTGAGACAACAGGGAATAACAATAGTCCCGTACTTAGACGACTTCCTCCTGACAGCATCCTCAGAGGTCCTTCTGCGGAACCATCTGCAGACGACGTTACGGGTTCTACAAGATTTAGGCTGGATAATCAACCTAGAGAAATCAGATCTTTGCATGAGCGAAAGGAAGATCTTTCTAGGCACCCTTCTGGACTCCCCGAGACAGATGTCCTTTCTTCCAGATTCAAAACGCGATGCTTTCATAGAAGAAGTATCCTCCTTCCAAAGAAGCAACCTCTGCTCCATCAGAGAGGCTATGCGGATACTAGGCTTGATGACATCCTGTATACAGATGGTCCAGTGGGCCCAGAGCCATTCGAGGCCACTACAGGGTCTAGTTCTCACCAAGTGGGACAAAGACCAGAGGTCTTTAGACAGGAAGATCAGGATCCCAATGTCCATAAAAGAGTCCTTGAACTGGTGGATAACTCCCGCCAACCTACAGAGAGGGGTTCACTGGTTGAGAAGACCTTGTTTGACGGTGGTAACCGATGCCAGCATGTCCGGTTGGGGTTCACACATAGAAGATCATTTCTTTCAGGGTTCATGGTCCCTGGCAGAGAGTCAGCGTTCCTCAAACGTAAGGGAATTAATGGCGGTGCTAAAGTCTCTCCAGGCAGCAGAACTTCTCTTAAGAGGGAATCACGTTCAAGTTCTGTCAGACAATATAACTACAGTCTGCTATATAAGGCATCAATGGGGAACTCAGAACCCAGGTCTTCAGGAGATCGCAGAAAAAATCTTTCTTTGGGCACAGGGAAATCTCCTATCTATCTCAGCCCTCCATATCAGAGGGAAGGACAACGTTACAGCAGACTACCTGAGCAGAAGAAGATTCCATCCGGGAGAATGGATGCTGAACAGGCAAGTCTTTCATCAGATCTGCAGGAAATGGGGGTACCCCCAGGTGGACCTTCTAGCCTCCAAAGAAAACGCCCAGGCGTCTCAGTTCTTTTCCCTAGATCCCAGCGGAGATCCTCTGGGGATAGATGCCATGTCAAAACCATGGGACATGGATCTAGTATATGCCTTCCCGCCAATCCCGCTTATCCCGGCCACCTTGAGGAAGATCAGCGAGAGCTCGGGGAAGTTCATTTTCATAGGTCCAGCCTGGCCGAAGAGGAGCTGGTATCCCCTGTTAGACAGGCTAAAGGTAGAAGAACCAATATCACTCCCTCTAAGGCCAGACCTTCTCACTCAGGGGTCCCTTCTCCTCCCGAATCTGGAGAAATGGAATCTGAAAGCCTGGATCCTGAAAGGAGAATGCTGAGCAGGGTAGGGCTTGTCACATGCTGTGATCTCCACATTACAAAAAAGTAGGAAACCAGTGACAAATGCTATTTATAGGAAGATCTGGAGCAGATTTAATTCCTGGTTGGCTGATACACATCCGTCCAGATCAACTCCTTCCATTGCGCAGATTCTTGACTTCCTACAGAGGGGCTTTGACCTGGGGCTACGCCCCAGCACGATCAAGGTGCAGATATCAGCCTTGTCTTCCTTCCTGGACTACCCGCTAGCAGAGCATCGTTGGATAAAAAGAGATCCGGAAGAGGAGAAATTCCATTGCCTGGACGTCCGTCGGGCAGTCCTTGAATACCTTCGCCGAACAGAACCTGATAGGAAGGACTCAAACCTCTTTGCACAATTTGGTAAAGCAGGAAGAGGGAAGAAGGTGACTAAGAGGACTCTGACACAGTGGATCAAGTCAACAATTGTGGAAGCATATCGTCTTCAGGATAGTCCTTGTCCTATCTCTATCAGGGCACATTCTACTAGGGCAGTCGCAGCTTCCTGGGCGGAGAAGGCGAACGCCTCTATAGATCAGATTTGTCAGGCAGCCACCTGGACAAGTTATAACACCTTTTGTAAACATTACAGGTTGAACCTGCCATCCAATCGTCAGCTTTCCTTTGGGCGTAAGGTTCTACAGGCTGTGGTCCCTCCCTGATGGCTAAGTTGGTAACTCTCCCATGTGCTGTCATGGGGGACGTCCTGGAAATCGGTAGTTAGTCTAACTGGTAACGTTCTTTCCAGGAGTCCAACATGACAGCACTCCTAATTCCCTCCCTAATATGTGATTCAGTGTGATGTTAACATTGCTTATCATATTAGTAATAAAATTGTGTTGCATCCATCCGGTGTAGTAATTTAGAAGACACTGGAGATCGGAGGGAAGGGGGGGCTTTTAATCTGTCTCACTTCCTGTCCCTACAGAGATTGGATTGGACATCCTCCCATGTGCTGTCATGTTGGACTCCTGGAAAGAACGTTACCGGTAAGACTAACTACCGATTTCTTATCTTACTGATAGCTTCTAAGGCCTGTATTATAAGAACAGATTTTCTGACCATTCATTGGTCAGATGGCCTATTACACACACAGATCTTTTGTTATACACACCAACTATTGGTCTCATTGGACAGATATTGGTCAGATAATCTGTTGGTGTAATACAGGCCTTAGTAATTTAGAGATCAGGATTATTAGATGACCAGCACAAGTACCAGTCACACAGCTAGAAGAACAATTAACCCATTGTGAAATAACGGCTCAATATTTTTACTAAAGACCAATTGAAAAAATGATTTTAGCCCCAAATGAGTAAAATGCAATCATAAAATAATGTTCCCCATACATAGTCTTTAAATGTATTTTATTGGGATTTTATGTGATCGACCAACACAAAGTACAAGTCTGTGTGAGGTTTCTCTGCAGAAGCGTCTGTGAACAGCAATTGTCACAGACAAGACTGAACCCTTCCATTGTAGCTCTGGCTGGATGTTTGGGGTTGTTGTCCTGCTGGAATGTGAACCCCTGCACCAGTCTGAAGTTTTCTGCAGCCTCTACCAGATTTTCCTCCAGGATTGCCCTGTGTGGCGAAACCAACTTCGCCACAGTGTTTTGGAGGGGGCTGTTTGCCAGCCTCCTGCCCCAGGATTATGGCCCTTTAAGATACTTTTACTAACTTTTAAACCCCTGAACCTATTCAAGTGAATTTTGGATAGGTTTGTCCCCAAGTTATACTGGTTAAATTGATATAAGTTATATGTATGTACAATGTAAACTCACAAAGTTGTAACAATTTATAAGAAGTGTAACTTTTCAGCTTAGGAGATAGTTGAGTAGATACAGAAATTGACTCAATTATCTTCTAGACAGAGGGGAGGAAAATGCTGGGTGTGTTTCTATTGTCCCATTGTGTGTTTAAATGGTGATTTCTGTCCTGTTGTCTCCACATGTGTATTGGCGATTTCCCTTTGTCCTGAGAGATAATTGAATTGCTCCTTGGGTGTCTCCAGGGCAGAGAGGAGGAAACCATGATGCATTGTGGGGATGTGTTGTGTCTGTGTATCCTGAATTGCTACATATCTGTTCTGTGTCACAGTCTTCCTTCTGGTCCCCTAGGGGCGTGGCCACCAGATGGGAACTTTCATAAATACGGGCGGGTAGCCCTCAATAAAGTGTTCCTGTTTTTATACCTTCATGAAGTTTTGGCTCATGTTTGGAGAATGGGATAACTACACTCTTGGGGATTGCTATATCACAATTCTCCCCTGAGTAGAAGCTCTTGTAAGAGCTTGTTCATGGTTCCTGCTCTCTGGATGTAGGAGAGGTTCACCCACTGGAAGCTGAAGCCCGGTCTTGGGTCCAGCGTGGGTGGAGGACGGTGAGAGCCCAACCAAGCTGCAGCGGTTTGTGGGGTCTGCAGCGCTGACGGTGTCAAGTGGAGTGCTTGGAGTCCTCTGGAAGCACTAGGAGCATCTATCGACGGAGGTACCCAGTTGGGGTGCTAGGCGTTCCGTTACACCCTGTATTTAGCTCCTTCCATCTTCCCATCAACTCTGAACAGCTTTCCTGTCCCTGCTGAAAAGAAGGCCCCCCACAGCATGATGCTGCCACCACCATGTTTTACGGTGGGCATTGTGGGTTCAGGGTGATGTGCAGTGGTAGTTTTCTGTCACACATAGCATTTTGCATTTGTGCCAAAAAGTTCCACTTTGGTCTCCTCTGACCACAGCACCTTCTTCCACGTGTTTGCTGTGTCCCCTACATGGATTGTGGCAAACTGCAAACAAGATTTCTTACGGCTTTCTTCTTGCCACTCTTCCATAAAGGGCAGGTTGGTGGAGTGCACAACTAATAGGTGTCCTGTGGACAGATTCTCCCACCTGAGCTGTGGATTTCTGCAGTGTGACCATGGTCCTCCTGGCTGCTTCTCTAATTAGTGCTCTCCTTGCCTTGTCTGTCAGTTTAGGTGGACGGTCATGTATTTCTAGATTTGCAGTTGTGCCATACTCCTTCCATTTTCAGATAATGGATTGACCAGTGCTCCATGAGATGTTCAGAACTTTGGATATTTTTTTTATAACCTAACCCTGCTTTACACTTATTCACAACTTTATTCTTGACCTGTCTGGTGTGTTCCTTGGTTTTCATGATGCTGTTTTAATCCCTGATGTTCTCTAACAAACCTCTGAGGCCTTCACAGAAGAGCTGGAGTTATACTGAGAATACATTACACACAAGTGGACTCTATTACTAATTAGGTGACTTCTAAAGGGGGATCAGAGTACAGGGGGCTGAATACAAATGCATGCCACACCTTTGAGATATTTATTTATTAAACACTTTGAAACCATGTCTCATCTTCTTCTCACTTCACACAGACTTGTGCTTTGTTGGTCGATGACATAAAATCCCAATAAAATACATCTAAGTTTGTGAGTGTAACGTGAAAAAATGTGGAAAAGTTCAAGGGGTATGAATACGTTTTATTGCACTGTATAAGACCTACATTCCGAACACTGCGCCTTCTTTTTTCCCCAGGCTTGTAAAAACATTTTGGCAAGCTGTTAGATGAGAAGCAAAGTAAAGGAGGGTTACCACCTTCAGTCCCGGCCCCAGAAATATTCGAAATCTCAGATTTACATGCAAATTCATAAAGTGCTTCTGCAGTAAACAAGGAGGTCTTTTCTCTATTGGAAAGTTCTGAAAACTTATGGTTCCTTTTATATGATTATAAACCTCAGGGAGATAAATCCATACCTGGCGTGTAAGGAAATTCAGGATGGAGTCCATCCAATCCACAATCAAGTATCGTTTCAAGGACTGTGTGATGGGCACAATAGTTATGAAAGATGCTTAGTATCGCGTGCCGATTCTTCATTTTCAATATCGTGCCCTAATATTCAGAGTCTGCCAAGCCCCCAGAGTGTTCGCGGGGAGACCCGTGTAGCTCTTTGAATAGGCCACCATAATAAGGCATATTGGCGGTCATTGGGTTAAAGAGGTTTTCAGGTTTAAGGTTTCCTCCGCTCCAGATAAATAGCATGGGATGTATTTAAGGCTTTTGTTGGGAGTTTGGGTTAAAGGGGTTCTCCAGGCTTTTACTATAAATATCAGATCAGCGGTGGTCCGACGCTTGGCACCCTCGCCGATCAGCTGTATGAAGGGAAGGCGCGTGCACTGTGCTCATGCCGTCTCCCTTCCTGGTCACCGCTGCTGCTGTCTATGGCAAAGCTCTCCTGTGAGCGGCATCACATCTTCTGTACTTTATTTCACACCATCAACACGGATCCATCTTCAATATCTTTTCTTACGTGTTTCGATCATAACGTCTTAGTCACAGCCGGGGTTACACTAATAAATGCCATCTTTACATAATGTCAAGTCTGAGACTCCCAGCATGCACCTCTCACTATGGGGTGAGCACCGGCCCCTGTGGTTACCAAACCTTAGTGAAAACAGATGGAATTGGAAACCTGAGCATGGTGGGAGAGTCACTCCTGAAGTGTTAGTAGGTGAGCGATGGTGGGATGTTATGTCCTTCAGTACGCCTCTCCTTACTCTTCTTGTGCCTAAAAAGGCCCCAACATTGGGACAGAAAAAAAAAAATGCACATACTTAGTGTGAATGGTTCTCATAAGTGTGGACACAATATCTGCAAAACTTGCAGGTTTTTGGAAGTGGTGCATCTTTTTAAGACAATAGTTTTTTATTGGGTTTTTTAAGTAATCAAAACATTACACAAAGTCCGTAAAACATCTTAGTAGTATTGTACATCGCTTAATATACATCAAGTACATGTGCAAAAGTTTTTCTACATTAATGAGATACTAATAATAGTAGTTCTATTTACGATTTATAAACTACAATCAACTTGTTTCATTGAAGAGAAACGTAAAAGAATAAAACCTTCAAACTAGGAATTCTCAGCGATCTCGAGTTGCTGGAAAATATCAAGAGCTTTATTGGCTAGGTATAACTGCATAAGTAGACGTTAGCCAAGATCTCCAAGAGGTCTCAAAGCGTGAATAAGTATGGTTCATATAGGCAATCATTTTTTCGTATGCACAAGAAGTATTTACCAAGTCAACCACCTCTCCTAATCGGGGGACTGTTGAGGGTTTCCAGTACCTCCGTTATGACTAGCCTGGTGGACAACAGAATGTGAGCCATAACTATGCGTGCTTTAACCGGGAAGTTTGATATCTCATGAAATAATAAAGCCAATTCTGGGGATGGACTGGTCTGGTCCAGAGAGTAAAGCTATCGTCCCAGATATTTTGGAGCTTGGGGCATGACCAGACGGTGTGTAGGAGGGATCCTCTGTACCCGCAGCCTTTCTAACATAGGTCGGAAGTACCCGTGTAAATATGGCTCAATCTATCCAGGGTGAGATACCATCTGAGCATTGTCTTGATAGCTGCTTCATAGTGGGAGACACAGGTAATTGATGCGGAAATGAAAGAGAGTGAGGATGTCCAGCTAAGATCTGAGAATGTTTTACCCAATTCCTTTTCCCATGAGAGGAAGGGGGTTGACTTGGCAAATTTGTGTTTGGATTCAAGCATATCATAAATATGCCTTAAGCTATTCGGCGAGGGGCCTTTTGGTATTCCAAAGACCTAGAATCTCTTTGCATGTCACTACCATAAGGGAGTCGCTATTTTGAAAGAAATGTCTCATTCTAAGATACATGTAAAAATCCTCGTGAGGTATTTGGTATTGTTCATGTATAGAAGAGAATTGCTTAAGTTGGGAGGAATCAAAAAGTTGTGATACCTGAGCGAGACCCCTATTTACCCAGTTAGAAAACTCTAAGCCAGGAATAAAGAAAGTAAGTGTCTCTAATGGAGCATATGAGTGGAGGGAAAGCTTGATTTGGAAGTTTTGGAGTGGAAGGTTCTCCGCAGTGATGTCGAAATACGAAGAAAGTTCGGGAGGACTCCAAGTGGAAGTGTATGATCCAGAGGTGGCAATGAGCTGAGCCTCTAAATTATGGCCTGGAGAAACAACTGATTCTATGTGGAGCCAGTGTTGTTGCAAATCTCCTTTCCACAATTCTTTCATAAAGCTCATGTTGGTGGCAAGGTTGTAATAATATATGTTAGGGAGCCCTGGACCGCCCGCCTTTCTATGCTTCGTCAGTAGTGTAAGTGCAATCCGAGGTCTCTTGGGAGTTCAAATGAACTTATTTAATAATCTGTTAATGCAGTTAAAAAAGGCCTGCGGTATCAGGGTAGGAACTGTTCTGAACTTGTATAATATCTTAGGGAGAGTTAACATCTGGAAGGTCGCTATGCGGCCCACCCAGGATATTTCTTGTTTGCTGTATTGGGCGAGATCTGTTTCCACCTCTTTTAGTAATGGAAGGTAATTGGCACAATATAGTTGTTTGGTTGTTTTGGTGACTTTTGTGCTTAGATATTGGACCTGTTCAATTTGCCAGTCTAGGTTGAAACTGGATTGTAATTTTAACAGGGAAGAGGTCTTTATGTTAATGGAGAGGGCTTGGGATTTCTGCTCATTGACTTTGTAATAGGAGCGTTCTCCAAATTGGCAAATAATCTCTATTACTGTAGGTAATGATTTGATCTGGGGAGCTGAGAGTGAGTATGACATTGTGTGCATATAGAGAGAGTTTGTGGTTCTTCCGCCTATGTCTATTCCTTTTATTTGGTCGGAGAGGCGGATAGCTTGTGCTAGAGGTTCGATGGACATGATAAATATGAGGGGGTAGAGTGGGCAACCCTGTCGGGTGCCATTAGTAATTGTAAATGAGGAGGACAAGGTATCATTAAGATATACACTGGCCGAGGGGTTGCTAATAAGGCTTTCGCTGCCCCCAGGAAAGGGCCACAGAGTCCCATTATCTGGAGCACAGAGAATGCGAAAGACCAATTAATGCGATCAAATGCCTTTTCGGCATAAAGGGTCACCAAGACCGCTTCCAGACCTGACCTCTCGATGTAGTCTACAATATTCATGACTCTTCTAGTGTTCCCTATAATTTGTCTACCTTGGATGAAGCCTGATTGGTCAGTTAATCAAGGACGGTAGAATGGGTGCTAAGCGGTTAGCCAGGGCTTTAGCATACATTTTACGTTTTTTGGTGTTTAGTAAAGAGCTAGGCCTGAAGTTTTGTGGAGATTCAGGGGATTTACCTTGTTTTGGGATGGTCACTATGACTGCGGAGAGCATTTCTGCTGGGAAGCTACCCATTTCTAATCCCATCTGGATGGCCTCGCGTAAGTAAGGAAGAAGGATTTGTAATAACAACTTGATAGGCCATCAGGCCCAGGGGCTTTGTGCATGGGAAGGGAGTTTATGACCTTTTGAAGTTCTGTTTCAGTGAGTGGAGTCCCCAATAATTCTGCTTGTTCTGTGGAAACTGTCGGGAGGTGGAGGCTATTCAGAAAGGCCTTGATTAGAGTTGAGCGAACCCGAACTGTAAAGTTCTGGTTCGTACTGAACTTTAGGTTTTTCGGCACCCGAACCTGAACATTTACATTATTCTTTTTTTTATGGCGCTTTTTAAAAAAAAGCCAATCAACAAGCGTCATACTACTTGCCCCAAAAGGCCATCACAGCCATGCCTACTATTGGCATGGCTGTGATTGGCCAACTGCAGCATGTGACCCAGCCTCTATTTAAGCTGGAGTCACGTAGTGCCACCCGTCACTCTGCTCGAATTAGTGTAGGGATAGGCTGCAGCTGCTGTGAGGGAGAGATCGGGGAGGAATCTTAAGAAGAATCGCCTCTTTACTCAGCGACTTACAGCAAATGTGTTTTGTGGGTGCAGTGCAAAATTGTTTTAAGCCTCCTCTGAGCCAACTACTACTGAAAACGAACTTTTTTTTTCCCCCTTTAGTTAGTCAATATCAATACATAATCGGCAGCCATTTTATGCAACGATAGTGAACCAGCACAGGCTATCTGCATGTCTGCAAGTCCAGAAATACTGCTTTGAGACACTGGGGTTAAAAAAAACCCTTTTTTTCATATAGTGCACATCTAGGATTATGACTGCATAAGTGACTGAAATTTAGGCCACAAATACGGCTTTTTGCTTACTGGGGCATACTGGGGTGAAAAAAAAACATCTGTCTCATATAGTGCACATATTGTAAGGCTGTTACCAGCCTGCATTTGTGGGAGGGGCGTCTGGCTATTTATTCACCTTCCCTCCGCTCAGCCAGGCGCCCGAGCCTCACGCATCACTGCGGCATCGCGCTCCCTCTTCCGGTCAGTGTCTTCTTCCGGTGATACCGTGTTCACGTGCCGCTGATGTCCGCATCACCACACGCCAGCCTGTCAGGTAATCGGGGCTCAGCTGGCCCCGCTCCAGCTGTGTATCACGTCCGGCCTGGTCTCTAGCCCCTGGAGTGCGGGGTTGAGATGCCGCTTTCCCCCAGTATGTTCCGCCCACGGAATTACAGGCGGCTGGGTTGGGGGAATTACATGCCGGCTCAGGACGTGTGTCATGAAGGAATTAAAAGCTCAGTTAGTTGTACTGCCATACCGATTCCTAGGTCCATCCGGAATCCAGCTATGCTCCCAGGGCTTCCAGCACAGGAGGTGTTGGCAAATTCTGGTCTTATGATGCAAGGGTACTCCTGTTTTCAGGGGGTGCGCAGCTTCATTTGGGCTCACCAAAGCAGATTACCTGCGGGCTAAAAAACACCGGCCCTCAATGCATGTGCCGTTTAAACTCAGTGCAGCTATACATAGGCTGTTTTATAAGAAAAAAAAAATATATATATATATCAGAATTAAAATCTTACAGCATCATAATACCAGAATTGGCGGTCTAGGTGCAGGGGATATTTTCACGTTACTGTTTTAAGACAGCGGGTTTTCGTTTCTGTCTCAATTTGCTTCTGTCTCCTGGTCTTTCCGTTTTTCTGGGTCCCTGGATCACCCAGGTGGTCAATGTTCCTGGATCGCCCAGGTTGTCAATGTTCCTGGATCGCCCAGGTTGTCAATGTTCCTGGATCGCCCAGGTTGTCCATGTTCCTGGATCGCCCAGGTTGTCAATGTTCCTGGATCACCCAGGTTTTGTCTCAGTTTTCTTAGGGTTTTACATCTATTCTGATGTCGGTTGTTCTTTCCTTTAGATTGGGCAGTTGTTATTTTTCCTTCCTCTCCTTCGTTTCATCTAGGAATTTCGAGGCAATTCCAGGTAAGTCGGCTCAGAGACGGTCACTGGGGCAGGGTTAACTGTCAGTTTGATACTCAAGTCCGTTCTTTTTATTAGTTCCATCTCAAACGATTATTTTTTTTTTTTTGGAAGTCGTCTTTCCAAATCCTGTTCACATTCCGTCAGGTAGGTTCTTCCGTTGGTCACTTTACACGCTTCAGTCTCTCACTTTCTTTCGGACGCTATTACCGCTTCCGTCTGTGCTTTTTTAGTTTTTCCGGTAGACATAAGTTCCCCCTTTTTTTCCCAGGTCATCATGTCTCACATATCCGATATGGAGGACAACCTCTCCATGCCAGGATCGTCCGTCTCGGGGCATTATAGCAACACATCATTAAGGAGTTGGACTGTGCCAAGGTTGATCGCCGAACTCAATCGCAGGGGGATTCGGCATCCCGCGACTGCCCGCAAGGCCGAATTATACCGGCTCCTGATGACCACTCCGGGTCCGACAGCTGAGCGGTCCAATAACGACTCCATCCGGCTGGCACTAGCTCAGATCCAGTCGTCCATCACCGGACTCGTTAGCTCAGTCACGGACATTCAGAATAGGGTCGCGGTTTTAGAAACCAGGCCAGCAGCCTCACCGCAATATCCAGGTTCGGCAGTCATTCCTGCCATTCCTCCGGACGTTGCAGGTAGGCCTTCTGTCACCCCCCAGATTGCTCCTTCCCATTTCGTTCCGGAGCATATTAAGAAGGATATCCTGGCAGGCAAGGATGTAAATTTGGCATCCATTTTGATTGCCTCCCAGGATATTTCCGAAAACCGGGTGATTAATTGCGGAGAGGTTTCCGTGGTGTTGAAGGCCAAGGATGCTCGGCTAAATAGGAAGTTGTCGGTTTCCGAGTTCGTCCTGGCCTTCAGCCTCTACAGGGATGTAATGTGCTCCGCTCACCCTAATCGCAGGGAAGAATTAGACACCTACTTGTACCGGATTACGGATTTGGGGCACAAGTACGGCGGCTCGGCATTTTACGACTATCACCGTTCGTTTTCTGCCAAAGCCGCCGCGGCCCTGAATCAATTTCAGTTCATGTCCAACTGGGCAGACTTGGACATGGAGTTATTCTGCCGGCACTTTGCAGGTCTGAAGGCTCCCCTGTGTGCCATCTGCCAATCCATCTTTCATTCCACGGAATGGTGCCCTAATCCGGTGCAAGATCCTCAGTCAGCACCCACTCCAGGTCCTTCCGGATCCTCCAGGTCTTCCTCGTCATTAGATAAACTGGGCAGGCCTATTGTGTACCTCGGCAGTAGCCAGGTGTGCAATAATTTTAATGCCAAGGGCTGTGCTTTCAACGCGTGCCGAGCACTGCACATCTGCTCCCTTTGTTTTCGGGCTCACCCTCGTCCTTCCTGTCCCAGGAAGTCAGCCAGGGACTCCTGACTAGCCGACCTCAACTTGGAGTTGCTGGCTGCACTCCTGCAGGGCCACCCAGATCGTTCCTTTGTCACCTTCTTATTGGATGGGTGCAGAGAGGGGTTTCACACCGGCATTATCACGCGCCCTCAGGGCTGCTGGATGGGCCCCAATCTGCTATCCGCCTCCAGTGACCCTGAGGCGGTGACCACCCTCATTCAGGCAGAGGTCGACAAAGGGTTCGTCATTGGTCCCTTCCTTAAGATCCCGTTCCAGTCGTGGCGCATCAACCCTATCGGCCTTGTCACGAAGTTATCATCAAATAAAAAACGTCTCATTTATGATCTCTCCGCGCCTCATATGTCCTCCATCCCCAGTCTTAATTCACTCATTCCGTCTGAGGAATATTCCATGCAGTATTCCTCAGTCGACGAGGCCATCCAGTACATTCTTCAAGCAGGTGTCGGGGCTTGGTTGGCCAAGGTAGATATTGCCGATGCTTTCAAGCTGCTTCCAATACACCCGCAGCTTTGGAAGTACTACGGCATCCAGTGGGCAGATAAATTTTACTTTGCCAACCGGCTTACCTTTGGCTCCAAGAGCAGCCCTTGGCTTTTTGAACAACTTGCTAAAGCCCTGCACTGGATTCTCAACCATCACGGTGGCTTATCCATGGTCGTTCACTACTTGGACGACTTTCTCCTCATTGAAAGGCCCAGTCAGGTCCCTTCCATTCCCCATTCACTTCTGGATATTTTTTCCCGACTCCAGGTCCCCGTGGCCACGGCCAAGACTGAGGGTCCGGCCACTACAGTCACCTTCCTGGGCATCATCCTAGATACCGTTAAAATGGAGGCTAGCCTCCCCAGCGAGAAGTTGCTCAGGATTCGCTCAGCCATCTCCCGGGCTGTTCAGTCTCACTCACTGACCAGGGCGGAGCTCCAATCCTTGCTGGGGATGCTTAATTTCGCCTCCAGAATTATGCCTCAAGGCAGGGCCTTCCTTTCCAGGTTGCTATGTCTCCTGCCCTCTGCCCCGGAGCAAGATTCCGTCGTCCATTTGGACAGCCAGGCCATTGCAGATCTCGACATGTGGAGCAGTTTTCTCTCTGACTGGAATGGCATTTCTTTGTTCGTCCACAGTGGGACTCCTCTTCCCCCATGGTTTTCTCCGACGCCGCTGGTTCCTCCGGGTTCGCTGCCATTTTCAGGTCTCATTGGCTGGCTGCCGGATGGCCGCCAGAATTAGCCTCAGACTCTGCAGCCCTAAAATCCTCCCCCCTTTTGGAACTGTACCCCATAGTGGCGGCTGCTCAGGTCTGGGGTCACCACTGGTCTAACACTTCTGTGACGTTCATTACAGATAGTCAGACCTTGGTGGACATTGTCAACAAGGGCAGGGCCCAGTCCCCCAGGATCATGGCGTTGTTGCGCAAGTTAGTGTGGTTATCCCTCCATCACAATTTTCACATGCGCTGCGTACACATCTCAGGCGAACAGAATAGGGCTGCGGACGCGCTTTCCCATGCTAATTTTGTGATTTTCTTCCAGGAAATGCCCGACGCGGATCGGTCAGGCACGCCGGTGCCCCAATTCAGCGCCCTCGTTCTGGTTTAGATTCGCTCTTAGAGGAGGCCAAGGGTCTGGTCGCCAAATCGTTGTCACGCAATACGGCGAGAAATTATCAGGCTGGCCTAAGAGCGTTTGATAAATTCTCTAAGAGTCATCCGAGGGGTCAACACTCCGAAATCTCCTACATCATGGCCTTCCTGGCCTATTGTCACTCGCATCTCTCTCTGTCGTATAGTACCATCAGACTTTATTTAGCCGGACTTCAACATCACGCCATGCTGGCCACTCCTCATCACAGGTCCTTTTTTTCCATCCAAGCTATTAAAGCCACCCTTCGGGGCATTCAAAAGGAGGGGAAGGGGTCCGTGAGCCATAGGCAACCAGTGTCCAGCAAATTGTTCAGGGATCTCTCCTCGACATTGGATGGTAATCCTTTTGGGCCCTCCACTAGCCTGATTCTGAAAGCGGCCATGTATCTCACCTTTTATGGGTTCCTCCGGCCCGGAGAGGTTCTGGCCGGTCCAAATCGTAAAAACCATCCTCTGAAGCAACATCTGTCATGGGGCCAGGGCCATTACACTCTCCTCCTACCCTCCACCAAAACCAATCAGACGGGTCCCCCCTCTGAAGTTAAGTTCTACCCAACCTTGAACAATTGGTGCCCCGTTCAAGTGCTGCATCAACTGACAGCACTCATCCGAGGTTCATTGCCCGATAGCCCACTCTTGCCGCATGCAGGCAAGCCTCTCAGCACCTCTCAGTTTATCTCTTATATCCGTGCCCTCGCCCAGAGACTAGGCTATGACCCCAAGGTAATTTCAGGGCACTCATTTCGCATAGGGGCAGCCTCCGCTGCTTCTCGACATCGGGTGCCGGCCCACGTCATCCGGATCCATGGGGCGGTGGCGGTCCTCCTGCTTTACCAGGTATATACCCAATCCTCAAGCCGAGATATCTCATGCCTTTCGATTCACTGGCTTTGTAATTTGTAAATAAAAGTGTTGTACCTACCTGTTGTTTTTGCCCCCTTTTCTCACTGGTGTACCCGCGCCCGTGGCTTCCGGCACAATTCAGCCACTATGTTCAGGGCAGGTTTCTCTGCGTACGCCGACGTTGTCCTAGCCCTGACCATAAATTGTAAGGCTGTTACCAGCCTGCATTTGTGGGAGGGGCGTCTGGCTATTTATTCACCTTCCCTCCGCTCAGCCAGGCGCCCGAGCCTCACGCCCCTCCCTCCCGCCCTTTTTCAGGCTTCCATCAGGTATGCCCCCTTTTCTCACTGGTGTACCCGCTCCCGTGGCTTCCGGCACAATTCAGCCACTATGTTCAGGGCAGGTTTCTCTGCGTACGCCGACGTTGTCCTAGCCCTGACCATAACTAGGATTATACGTGCATAAGTGACTGTGAAATTTAGCCCAGAAATACAGCTTTTTGCTTACTGGGGTTAAAAAACCCACTGATATACTGCATATCTGGGATTAGATGTGCATAAGTTACTGTGAAATTTAGGCCACAAATACCGCTGTCATATAGAGTTTAAAAAAATATATTGAGTGCAATACTCTACATTAGGTTTTTTTATTGGCGGTTAATTATTTTTAACAGACTTAACCACTTTTTACTTTGCTTGGTGAATGCTAATTATGAGGCAAACATCTAAAAATGGATGCGGCCGTGGTGGTGTTGGTGGCGCCTCTGGTGCAGGGAGAGGACGTGGCCGTTCTGCCACATCCACACGTCCTACTGAACCTACTACCTCAGGTCCCAGTAGCCGCCAGAATCGACAGCGATATTTGGTCGAGCCTAATTCCGTTCTAAGGATGGTAAGGCCTGAGCAAGTACAGGCACTAGTCGATTGGGTGGCCGACAGTGGATCCAGCAGGTTCACATTATCTCCCACCCAGTCTTCTGCAGAAAGCGCACAGGTGGCGCCTGAAACCCATGCCCATCAGTCTGTCACATCACCCCCGTGCATATCGGGGAACCTGTCTGAGCCTCAAGTCATGCAGCAGTCTCTTATGCTGTTTGAAGACTCTGCTGGCAGGGTTTCCCAAGGGCATCCACCTAGCCCTTCCCCAGGGGTGGAAGACATAGAATGCACTGACGCACAACCACTTATGTTTCCTGATGAGGACGTGGGACTACCACCTCAGCACGTCTCTGATGATGACGAAACACAGGTGCCAACTGCTGTGTCTTTCTGCAGTGTGCAGACCGAAAAGGAGGTCAGGGAGGAAGACTGGGTGGAAGACTATGCAGGGCACAATAAGGTCCTAGAACCCACATGGAATGAAGGTCGTGCCACTGACTTTCAGAGTTTGGAGGAAGAGGCAGTGGTGAGACCGAGCCAACAGCGTAGCTAAAGAGGGAGCAGGGTGCAAAAGCAGAGCAGCCGTCGCCAAAACAGTTCGCCTTCTACTGGCCACCGTCACCAGGGACCGAGCACACCAAAGGCAGCTTCAAGGAGTTCCCTGGCATGGCACTTCTTCACACAATGTGCTGACGACAAGACCCGAGCTGTTTGCACGCTGTGCCATCAGAGCCTGGAGCGAGGCATTAACATTCTGAGCCTTAGCACAACCTGCATGACCAGGCATCTACATGCGAGACACGGGCTGCAGTGGAGTAAGCACCTTCAAAACCAAGAAAGGGCTCAGGCCCCTCCTGCTCCCTGTTCTGCTGCTGCCTCGGCCTCTTCCTCCGCCTCTGGAGGAATGTTGGCACCTGCCGCCCAGCAAACAGAGGATGTGACACCAACAACACCACCTCTGTCACCAAGCATCTCCACCATGTCACACGGAAGCGTTCAGCTCTCCATCTCACAAACCTTGGAGAGAAAGCGTAAATTCCCACCTAGCCACCGTCGATCCCTGGCCCTGAATGCCAGCATTTCTAAACTGCTGGCCTTTGAAATGCTGTCATTCAGGCTGGTGGAGACGGACAGCTTCAAACAGCTCATGTCGCTTGCTGTCCCACAGTACGTCGTTCCCAGCTGCCACTACTTCTCCAGGAGAGCTGTGCCCTCCCTGCACAATCAAGTATCGGATAAAATCAAGTGTGCACTGCGCAACGACATCTGTGGCAAGGTCCACCTAACCACAGATACGTGGACCAGTAAGCACGGCTAGGGACGCTATATCTCCCTAACTGCACACTGGGTAAATGTAGTGGCAGCTGGGCCCCAGGCGGAGAGCTGTTTGGCGCACGTCCTTCCGCCGCCAAGGATCGCAGGGCAACATTCTTTGCCTCCTCTTCCTACTCGGCTTCCTCCTCCTCTTCTACCACCTCCTCATCCGGTCAGCGACAGACCTTCACCACCAACTTCAGCACAGCCAGGGGTAAACGTCAGCAGGCCGTTCTGAAACTGTGGTGTTTGGGGGACAGGCCCCACACCGCACAGGAGTTGTGGCGGGGTATAGAACAACAGACCGACGAGTGGTTGCTGCCGGTGAGCCTCAAGCCCGGCCTGGTGGTGTGTGATAATGGGCGAAATCTCGTTGCAGCTCTGGGACTAGCCGGTTTGACGCACATCCCTTGCCTGGCGCATGTGCTGAATTTGGTGGTGTAGAAATTCATTCACAACTACCCCGACATGTCAGAGCTGCTGCATAAAGTGCGGGTCGTCTGTGCGCGCTTCCGGCGTTCTCATCCTGCCGCCGCTCGGCTGTCTGCTCTACAGCGTAACTTCGGCCTTCCCGCTCACCGCCTCATATGCGACGTGCCCACCAGGTGGAACTCCACCTTGCACATGCTGGAGAGACTGTGCGAGCAGCAGCAGGCCTTAGTGGAGTTTCAGCGGCAGCACGCACGGGTGAGTCGCACTGTGGAACAGCACCACTTCACCACCAATGACTGGGCCTCCATGCAAGACCTGTGTGCCCTGTTGCGCTGTTTCGAGTACTCCACCAATATGACCAGTGGCGATGACGCCGTTATCAGCGTTACAATACCACTTCTATGTCTCCTTGAGAAAACACTTAGGGCGATGATGGAAGAGGATGTGGTCCAGGAGGAGGAAGCGGGGTCATCTCTAACACTTCCAGACCAGTCTTTTAGAAGTGGCTAAGAGGGAGTTTTTTTGCAACAGCAGAGGCCTGGTACAAATTTGGCCAGCCAGGGCCCACTACTGGAGGAGGAGGAGGATGGGGATGAAGCATGTTCACAGCGGGGTGGCATCCAACGCAGCTCGGGCCCATCACTGGTGCGTGGCTAGGGGGATACGGAGGACGATGCGCCTCCCACAGAGGACAGCTTGTCCTTACCTCTGGGCAGCCTGGCACACATGAGCGACTACATGCTGCAGTGCCTGCGCAATGACAGCAGAGTTGCCCACATTTTATGTTTCAATGATGTTTATTAAAGTTTTTCACAATAATAGGGTACACAGTACATTGTGCATAAAATAAAGGACGTAGCGTCCAGTCAAGTAGGCATAAACAAATAATACAACAAACAGAAAGACAAAGAAGAAAAAAAAATATATATATATAATCAGAAATAAAGAAAATGTCAAGAAGTCAGGGGCAGCAGTCATGCAATTCAAAATTGCGTAAGTCAAGTCTTGGATGGCGATCAGCAAAAAGAAGGCCCACATTTAGTTCCATCCCAATTGCATATGAAATATACAGTGACCTATCAAAGTTCAGAATAGAGCAAAAGGTTGGCAGAGTGAGGAGAGGATGACCAAGGCTCCCAGACAGTCTCAAACAAGGGAAATGTATCAGAGCGGATAGCTGACAACCGTTCATATTGGTAGATCCTGTTAACTCTATCAATCACCGCTTGATAGCTCAAATTTGAGGTACGCCATTGGGAGGCAATATGTATCTTAGTAGCAAGCAAGATGAATTGGGTTAATTTGAACCTAGCATTCGTTAGTTTAGATGGCTTGTCTCCAAGCAGAAACACTGGGGGTGTAAGGGGGAGGGTGTGCTCCAACAAGGATGAGAGCAGATCACGAATGCGACCCCAAAGTCTGGAAACCATGGGACACGTCCACCACGTGTGGAACATCGTACCCTCCTCACCACAACCCCGGAAACAAGTAGAGGGGACCTCTGGGTAGAAGTGGTGCAATTTGGCAGGAACCAAATATGTCCGGTGGAGAATCTTAATAGAGGTCTCCGCCAGGGTAGTTTGCCACGACCCTTTAGAGAGCGTCTGGGAACGCTGGTGCCACCGAGATACACTGAATTCCTCTGACAGATCAGCCTCCCATTCCAGCATATAACGAAGTTTAGAATCCTCTGGAGGTGCAGTGAGAGCCGAGTAAATCCGGGACAGTAAACCCTGCTTATATAGAGAGAAGGACATTAGTCTCTCAAAAGGAGTATAATCAATAGTATGCGGACCACATTTTAGGGAGTGAAGAAAGGAGAATACTCTCCGGACATTGAATTGCTCACGAGCCGGAGGGGTGAATTTTTTAAGGAAATCAGGCATAGTTAGGAGTTTACCCCTTACTAGGAAATCCCGGAGGGAGCACAATTTCTTTTCAGCCCACCATGAGAAAGCCCCAGATTGAAGTCCTGGGGAGAAAGCTGGATTACCCAAAAGGTATTCTAAGGGGGACGGTTTAGATTGGAGGGAGCGCTTGAACCTAATAGATCTCCATAGAAGCAAAGCGTAGTATGAGAGTTGGGATTTGGTACGGAGTGAGGAGGGTAGTGGGGAGGCGGTCCAAATAAGGGCTCTCCAGGAGAACGGCCCCAGCAGCAATTGTTCAAGGGAGACCCATATAGGTTGAGCTTGTGCAGGGAGATGAGTCAGAAATAGTTGAGCTAATCTGGCAGCTCGGTAATACTGAGCTAAGTCTGGCACTGAAAGGCCACCACAAGCCTTATGACGACACATAACAAGCTTAGAAACCCAGCTGAATGCCCTACTTTCCAATAATACTGAAAAAGCACTCCGCTGGACGTCCTCCTATTACTACAAATATGCCAATAAACCAGATAAGATGTTGGCGCGCCAACTCAAAGCCACACAGAGACTTAACCAAGTCTACCAAATCCGTACACGGTCTGGTAGAACTACCACCCATCCAGACATCATATATGATACCTTTCAATCCTTCTATAAACAACTATACTCGGAGCAAAAAGGTGACCCCAACACTAAGGCTGAGGACTTCCTTTCCTCTGTTCCTCTCCCAAAGGTCTCGTCTGCGGCGCTAGATGAACTCAATAGCCCCATCACGGCTGAGGAGGTGACTTACACAATTAGGGCTTTGAAATTGGGAAAAGCCCCCGGTCCAGATGGCTATACAGCACTTTATTTTAAAAAATTTGCAGACCAGTTAACCCCCTTCATAACTAAATACTGTAACCATTTATTACAAGGCTCCACACCCCCACCCGAGTTCTTAGCTGCCAAAATTACTGTGATCCCCAAACCTCATAAAGACCCTCTTTTACCCTCCAACTACAGACCCATTTCACTTTTGAATATAGACAACAAGTTGTTCACCTCGATTTTAGCACGTAGACTTAATAGACTTCTCCCTAGCTTGATACACAAAGATCAAGTGGGTTTCATCCCCAGCAGGGAAGCCCCAGATAATATACGGAAGGTCTTGGGATTAGTTCATGAGGCGAACAGGACTTCAACTCCGGTAGCTTTACTAGCGCTGGATATAGAGAAAGCCTTTGATACAGTCTCTTGGTCCTATCTTTGGCGGACTCTCTCCCACTTTAACATTAGAGGCCCTTTCCTCTCTGCTATTCAAACTTTATACTCTTCGCCTCAGGCTAGTCTCAAATTACCTTCCTCCCATCCGTCATCTATACCAATTTTTAGGGGAACACGCCAAGGTTGCCCCCTCTCCCCAGCCCTTTTTGCACTAGCCATGGAACCATTAGCGTCAAAGATTAGATCTCACCCAGACATAACAGGAATCTCGGTTGGGGGTGTGGAATATAAATTGAGCCTTTTTGCTGACGACCTTTTGTTAACGGTCACCAATCCTATCATTTCATTTCCCTCCCTTTTAGCCCTGCTAAAAATTTTCTCAGATGCATCAGGCCTACTAGTCAACCAATCTAAGTCGGAGCTTTTGTTGGGTAATGTCACCTCTCAGGTCTCTGAGATTCTTCAGAGCGAGTTTCCGTTTCTACACAACACGCACTTCCTTCCATATTTGGGCATATCGCTGACCAAGACACTTAACACCCTGTACAAATATAACTATCTGCCCATGTTTACTCAAATACGGAGGGACCTGCAGTCATGGGAATCTCTTCCAGTCTCCTGGGTGGGCAAGATTCATATAGTAAGAATGGTGGTCCTTCCACGGCTACTATACCTATTCCGCACCCTACCGATCCCAGTCCCAGCCTCGGACCTGGGGGCTCTCCAGGCGGACGTCCTTAAATTTATTTGGGCCCATAAACGAGTTGCCCACATTTTAACGTGTGCTGACTACTGGGTTGCCACCCTGCTGGATCCCCGTTACAAAGACAATGTGCCGTCCTTAATTCCCTCACTGGAGCGTGATCGGAAGATGCCGCTGGTAGACTCGCTCCTGAGAGCATTCCCGACTGACGCCGGGGGACTAGTGGAAGCACAAGGCGAAGGCAGGGGAGGAGGAAGAGGTCGCCAACGCAGCTGCGTCGGCGCCAGCACCTCAGAAGGCAGGGTTAGCCATGGCTGACATGTGGAAAAGCTTTGTCACCTCGCCGCAACAACCGGCCCCAACTGCTGATATGGAGCGTGTTAGCAGGAGGCAGCATTTGAACAACATGGTGGAACAGTACCTGTGCACAAGTACACGTACTGACTGATGGTTCTGCCCCATTCAACTTCTGGGTCTCCAAATTGTCCACATGGCCAGAGCTTGCCCTGTATACCTTGGAGGTGCTGGCCTGCCCTGCAGCCAGTGTACTCTCTAAACGTGTATTTAGCACGGCAGGAGGCGTCATTACAGACAGACGCAGCCGCCTGTCCACAGCCAACGTGGACAAGCTCACGTTCATTAAAATGAACCAGGCCTGGATCCCACAAGACTTGTCTGTACCTTTGTGCAGAATAGACAGTTCTAACAGCCTCAACCATCCATCCTTGTACTCAAGTGCACTTATTCCTTTTTTTTTTTTTATATGTCCCAATATTTTTGGGGATACCCATATGTAAAATAACACACATCTGTGTTGGCTACCTATTCCTCCTTCGCCGCCGCTTCCACCTAGACCGCCACGTGAGCCTACACCGCCACATCCACCCATTCACCGCCTCCTCAACCTCTTCCTCCTACATCATTCCTAATTTTTATTTTTTTAAGGTCTTTTATGTTATTTTTTTTTAATTAATTTCCCTATCCACATTTGTGTCATGGATGGTGTAGCAGAAAGCTGGAACTTATAAATAAACAACCGACTGGCTTGATCCCAAACTAAGGCGCATATGGGTGAGCCCTATAAAACCCCTAGAGCTCTCCCTGACTGCGATACGCATGCAAAGATCTTTATGGTAGACAATTGCATGGCCACGTACCTAATTCTATGACACCTGAAAACCCTAAAATAGTGAGGGGACACGACCACCGGCTCCCTGCACTTAATACAGACTGAGTCGGGGTCACCTAGAATCAAGTCAGCAAGGAAACACAAATAAAGGAAAAAGTCTTATCTTGAGGAATCAGCAGCAGATGCAGCCTCCAGCAGTGAACACAATCCAGGAAGTAGTATAAACCGCAAAGTAAGGCAGTATGGGAGGGAATATAAAAGGAGGCAATTAGTGTAAATAGGTGACAGCTGGGAGAAGGAAAGGAGATGACAAAGTGAAACCAAAACAAAGAACGTCATGCAAGAGGTAGAGAAGAACGTCTGCCAGACCTTCTCCGAGAGCTGGCGGTGACAATTTGTTTGCAGAACAGTTGCCATGCTCTTAAGCACATTTTGCAGCCCTCTAGCTCTTTCCAGGGCTATTTTAGAGCCATTTTAGTGGCCAAAAGTACGGGTCCCCATTGACTTCAATGATGTTCAAGTTCGGGTCCCGAACCCAAACTTTTTTTTCAAGTTCGGCCGAACCCGAACATCCAGGTGTCCGCTCAACTCTAGCGTTGATATCACCGAAGGGGCATGGAATAGGATTTGTGGGCGGGCTCAGATTGTAAAGAGAGGAGTAATAGTCCGTGAAACTATCAGCTATGCCTTGTGGATCCATGACTTTAGAGCAGTCTAAAGGTGACTTTTTATAAGGGATTCTGGATTTGGTTCTTTGGGATTTTACTCGTTGAGCCAACAGTTTACCAGCTTTTGTAATTTTTCGAGTAATATCTAGCTTTGACTTTTTGTAAGTTCCGCTCATATCTATATAGAAGGCAGTCTTTATCTCCTTAAGGACCGGGCTCATTTTCACCTTAAGGACCCGGCCATTTTTTGCAAATCTGACCAGTGTCACTTTGTGTGATAACTTTAAAACGCTTTGACTTATCCAGGCCATTCTGAGATTGTTTTTTCATCACATATTCATTTTTATTAAAAAATAAATAAAAAATTTACCAAAAATCTGGAAAAATTTGCTTTAAGTACCAGATCATGAGGGCGCACCTGTACGCCCTGTGTCCGTAACAGGTTAAATTGGAGCCTGAGGTCTCTCGGGTTTTTTGAGTATAGGGGGTAATCTTATTTCTCCTCTCCAGATCTTCTATTTTGGTCAACAGCTCTGAGATCTTTTTATCCCTGCCTTTTTTAGCCGCAGAAACCAATTTAATAAAAATTCCTCTCATAAGTGCTTTATGGACCGACCATAACGAAAAGGGGGATGACACTGACCCAATATTATGTCGGAAAAACTTCTGCCATGCAGCTTCTATATCCGCTCTGTATAATGTGCCACTAGAAAGAGTGGTGGGTGGAGGAATTGGGTCTCTTGCAGTGATAGAGTAATTGCTGCGTGATCTGACCATTTTATCACTCCTATGGAGGTTTCAAAAACTTTCGGAAGTAATGATCTAGAGAGCAGAAACAGATCTATGCGGGAGTAGTTCCGATGGGCAACAGAGAAGAAGGTGTAGTCCCTCTCCTGTGGGTGCTGTATGCGCCAAATTTATCATAGAATTTCTCCGAGGAGATCCATCGTTGGAGGGATTAAAGTTTATGCCTGGAGGAGGCTGAGGAATCTAGGTCTGGATCGGGAGTTAAATTGAAATCTTCACAGAGAAGAAGTTGACCCTGTTTGACTTTATCAATTTTCCTGAGGAGCTTGTTCAGAAAGCTAATTTGATGGGAATTAGGGGCAATAACGCCACCACAGTGTAATGGACGTTATTAATGAGGCATACCTGTATGATGTATTTGCCCGCATCATCTACAATTTTCGAGATAGGGGTGAATGCGAATGTATCTCTGAAAGCTAAAAGAACTTCCCTCCGTTTTTTTGGTAAAGTGTGATTGAATAATTATCAGAAATTTGGGGTGGCGAATTCAGTAACTTTCTTGCGCTACTATATGAGTTTCTTGGGCACAAAGTATGTCGCATTTGAAGTCTAGGTCCTCCTTCTACATAAAGGATCTCTTCGGAGGGCTTTTAAGGCCCTTTACATTTAGTGATACAATCTTAATAACCATTGTACATACAAGAGAAGCTAAACATTACATTAACCAGGTTGTCCAGGGTAGGAGACTTGGCCCTAGTGATGTCGGGAGCAACTCTTTGGTATCTTTGGAGAACATCCAGTAGATGAGAAAAGGTGGGAGAAAACTGAAAAACATAAAAAGGACAACAATATAACAGAAAACGGAGAAATCTAAGCAGTATTAAAAACTGCCACATTTGGTAGGGTAAAGTCAATTCCGTGTAGTCAGGAGCCACAAACTTCTTGACTTCTGGATGTAACAGCTATATACACCCAAGTAGAATGGATAGGCAGGCTTCAATGTTTGGTGCCTCTTCCAGACTCCTCCAAGTGCCATTCCTCAGAAAGATGGTGGGGGTCTGGAGGTTTCTCTTTCTTGTAGTCAGCAACTTCAATGTTCCAAGAAGATAGGAGAGATCTGCCAGCGTCCACTGAACTGATGATATGCCAGGAGCCATCTTTGTTTATTAAAAGCTTAACTCGGAACCCCCCCAGTGATATGCGATTATATGATCTCTTAACCCCAGCGTGACGGGGGCCAGTTGGCGATGTTGTTTCAATGTGGCAGCCAAAAGATTAGCGAATAGCTTGATGGTATGGTAAGGGGCCGGCAGGGTACCCTTTTTTCTGGACACCTCTAGTAGTTGTTACTTTATGTGAAAATAATGAATCCTCGCCAGCACGTCTCTCGGGATAGAGGCTGGGAGATGGCTGGGTCTTGGAACCCTGTGGGCCCTATCAATAACCAGGTCTTGAGCTGTGAGAGTCGGTATGAGGGCCTGAAATAACAAGCAGAGATATTGTTTGAGGTCTTCATTAGGGATATCCTCAGGGATTCCTCTAAACTTTATATTGTTTCTGCGGGATATGTCTTCCAAATCATTGAGCTTAGCCTTTATTTTCTCTAGCTCTTATGACATTTCAGTATGTGCATCCAATTGATTGTTATGGGAGGACGCAAACCCTTCCATTTTATTTTCAATATGGTACACCCTGTGAAGAAGTCCTTGGATGGGGGCCTGAATAGGGGAGATCAATCAAAGCTTGTAGATCAGCGTGTAGGGATTTGCTGACATTAATTAGCATCTCTTTAACCACCTCAGCTCCCCTAGCTTAAACCCCCTTAATGACCAGACCACTTTTTAAAATTCTGCATTACACTACTTTCACCGTTTATCGCTCGGTCATACAACTTACCACCCAAATTAATTTTACCTCCTTTTCTTCTCACTAATAGAGCTTTTATTTGGTGGTATTTTATTGCTGCTGACATTTTTAACTTTTTTTGTTATTAATCGAAATTGACCGAAATTTTTGCAAAAAAAATGACATTTTTCACTTTTAGTTGTAAAATTCTTAAAAAAAATACATTTCTATAGAAATTTTTATTTATTTATTGTTCTACATGTCTTTGATAAAAAAAATTATGGAATAAGTGTATATTTATTGGTTTGCGCAAAAGTTATAGGGTTTACAAACTATGGTGCAAAAATGTGAATTTCCGCATTTTGAAGCAGCTCTGACTTTCTGAGCACCTGTCATGTTTCCTGAGGTTCTATAATGGGCAGACAGTAGAAACGCCCCACAAATGGCCCCATTTCGGAAAGTAGACACCCTAAGGTATTCGCTGATGGGCATAGTGAGTTCATAGAAGTTTTTATTTTTTGTCACAAGTTAGCGGAAAATGATGAGTTTATTTTATTTTTTTTCCTTACAAAGTCTCATTCCACTAACTTGTGACAAAAAATAAAAACTTCCATGAACTCACTATGCCCATCACGAAATACCTTGGGGTGTCTTCTTTCCAAAATGGGGTCACTTGTGGGGTTTTCATACTGCCCTGGCATTTTAGGGGACCTAAAGCGTGAGAAGAAGTCTGGAATCCAAATGCGTAAAAAATGCCCTGTGAAATCCTAAAGGTGCTCTTAGGAATTTGGGCCCCTTTGCGCATCTTGGCTGCAAAAAAGTGTCACATGTGGTATCTCCGTACTTAGAAGAAGTAGGGCAATGTGTTTTGGGGTGTATTTGTCACGGCTGAGGATGGGGGAAAGCCTCAGCCGTGTGTTGTTAGAGAATGTCCGGTCGCTGCTTGGCCAGGACCACAGCATTAGGGAGCAGGTCACCTCCTATTGCGTCCCTAACGCTGACCCTGTCTCCTGTCAGTATGAGCCGACCTTGATGGTAGGAGGGCTCATACGCCGGAACCTAAAGTCCCTACAAGCCCTCAAGTCGGCCCTGACCTAGGTGACAGAGTAGGACAACCCACTCCTCCAAGACAGGGAGGATCTGGAGTCCCAAAGGCCAAGCTGTAGAAAAAAGGGGAACACTAATGCAAACCAATGTATATGGCAGGTGCTGCACTAGTTCCAGCCACCTGCCACAGCCCTGCTGACTGGACCAGTGTGCAGGAAATCTGAAGTCCACAAATACATCCACACACCGGAACCCAGATACATGGCAGCACAGAAATATACAAGAAAGCATAAACCGAACATCACACATACAAAGACAAACTGAACATAAACTTAAACTTATGACCACAGTGGTGGCTCTCACAGGCGGATCAAATACACATGAGGCTGCTCCAGCTAGCAGGGCTGAAGCAACCTACTGAAGCCTGCAAGAGACTCAGGCTATATAGGCCAAAAAGCCACACCCACCGGTCAACCACACCCAGTGACATCACACATACTGGGAAGGAAGTTAACCCTTCCAGCACACAGAAGGGAAAACACACATATAAGGGGAAGTGCACACAAAACATAATACACCGTGCACACAACACACACACCTAACAAAAAGGGAGTCAGGTGAGACCGCATGCTACTGCAGCACGCTGCCTAGCCACGCTCAGACTGCTGCTGCACATACACATGAGCCAACGGGTTGCCCGCGGCAACCACAAGTTAGGCCACACGCCAGCGGCCCTCACCTGTGGTTTTAACCCACACGAAACCGCAGGCAACCGCATGCAGATAGAGAGTCACGGTCATAGCCATGGCCGTGACAGTATTTTTACATATACCCATGCTGGGTGAGAGAAATATCTCTCTAAAAGTCAACTTTTCCCATTTTTGTTATACAAAGTTGTCATTTTAGGGAGATATTTCTCTCACCCAGCATGGGTATATGTAAAAAGACACCCCAAAACACATTGCCCAACTTCTCCTGAGTACGGCGATACCACATGTGTGACACTTTTTTGCAGCCTAGTTGGGCAAAGGGGCCCAAATTCCAATGAGTACCTTTTAGGAGGGCATTTTTAGGCATTTGGATTCTAGACTTCTTCTCACCCTTTAGTGCCCCTAAAATGCCAGGGCAGTATAAATACCCCATAGAAGGTTTTTGTTTTGTTTTTTGGCACAAGTTAGCGGAAATTGATTTTTCATTTTATTTTTTTTTCTCACAAAGTCTCCCTTTCCGCTAACTTGTGACAAAAAGTTCAATCTTTCATGGACTCAATATGCCCCTCAGCGAATACCTTGGGGTGTCTTCTTTCAAATGGGGTCACATGTGGGCTATTTATACTGCGTGAGAAGTCTGGAATATAAATGTCTAAAAAAATTTATGCATTTGGATTCCGTGAGGGGTATGGTGAGTTCATGTGAGATTTTATTTTTTTGTCACAAGTTAGTGGAATATGAGACTTTGTAAGAAAAAATAAATAAAAAAAAAAACTTTCGGTCACTGCGGTGGGGCGGACTGATCGGGCGGACACTGTGTTTATTTTGTAGAGCCTATAGAACATGTCCTATTCTTGTCCGCAATTGTTGCGGACAAGAAAAGGCATTTTCTATATAGTTCTGGCAATGTGCGGATCCGCAAAATGCGGAAAGCACATTGCCGGTGTCCGTGTTTTGTGGATCCGCAAAACGCATACGGACGTCTGAATGGAGCCTTACAGGGGGGTGATCAATGACATGGGGGTGATCAGGGAGTCTATATGGGGTGATCACCCCCCTGTCATTGATCACTCCCCCCGTTAAGGCTCCATTCAGACGGATCCGCAAAACACATACGGATGTCTGAATGGAGCCTTACAGGGGGGTGATCAGTGACAGGGGGGTGATCAGGGAGTCTAATATGGGGTTATCGGGGGTTAATAAGTGACAGGGGGGGTGTAGTGTAGTGTGGTGCTACTTATTACAGAGCTGCCTGTGTCCTCTGGTGGTCGATCCAAGTAAAAGGGACCACCAGAGGACCAGGTAGCAGGTATATCAGACGCTGTTAACAAAACCGCGTCTAATATACCTTTTTAGGGGTTAAAAAAATCGTATCTACAGCCTGCCAGCGAACGATCGCCGCTGGCAGGCTGTAGATCCACTTGTTTGCCTGCCGATCGCGCGCGTTCACAGGAAGTCTCGCGAGATGACGCGCCGGCGCGTCAAGGAGGAATGAATCGACCGCCTCCGGAACGCAATCCTGCGTTAGGCAGTCCGGAGGCGGTTAAAGGGGTTGTCCGAGTTATGGATAATATAGCACTGTAAATCTGATGGTCAGTGATGTATAACTAATGTGGGGGTCGGCTCCATAGTAGTAGGCACAGCAGTCAGACAGTGACACGATGGCACAGTTCACACAGGGGTTTGCCCGTTTTCTTTATTCTCATCCTCAAACAAAATATAAGGCCTTTACATTCAGGCAAAGATACAAAATAAATTCCTGCTCGGCTGAGCACTAACTAAACATAAAATCACCCTTTCTATACGGGCGGCCTACTACCAGCCACACAACACAATTCAAAATAAACTCTGTGTCCTTTTTGTTGCTTTAGCAGACTTCAGCAGCAATGGTGAAAGCCGGTCAGTTCACCCAGTCCCCACCCAGACATGCTCATAGTGCAAACCTTCATAGCCCAGAAATGAGCCGAGCTCCATCACCTGGCTGAGAGCTCTATATGAAACCTGTTCTGGACAGGAAGGGAATGAGGAGCCCGCTACCAACCTGCATCCTCATTCCATTAAAATCCAGGCCCGACAACACCATTTACCAAAGTCCTCAGCAAACTGTAAGGCAGACCATCTTTTCCTGGATTCCTGATATCTCACCCAGGTTTCCTAGTTGAGATATCCACCTCCTGTAGCGTAGTACATGGTATCTGAAAGAAACTAGGGGAAATATAACGATTCTCTACTACTTTTCCAGTCACTCTCTCACACTAAGCTAAGCAAGTTTTAAGCAAAAAAATATCTATTTCCTCATTTCCCTGGTTCTCTTCTGGCCCTTTGTTTACTTGCAACAACAACCATCTGTGCCGCTCCCCCTGTAGTGCTAAGGGAGTGAATACAAGTACTGCCCTGAGTGACGTCTGCCGGCGGGGAGACTCAGCAGCATATTGTATGTGTAGGACTACAAGTCCCAGCTGTACAATGGCACTGCCTATACACACAGGATCTCCCCCTACCTGCAATGCTCTGCAGAACTTCTCTATCAGCTCCTGTGCCCAGCATTTGTCTCCTCACTGCCTGCAGCTACGCAGTAAACACTTGCGTCTGTGCAGCTGAAGGGGTTAACAATCCTGGGAGAGAGCAATAAGCAGCAGCCGGCAGTGCAGGGGGCGTGGCCAGCACAGTGAAGTCTCGTGTACAGATCTCTCGGGCTTGTGCACGAACATTATCAGAGCAGGGAGAGAAGCTGACATCACAGGTCATGTGACCCTCAGTGAAATCTGAGAAACCAGCCACTGGAGATAAAGGGAATGAATTGGAAAGCTGTTACATTTGCCTAGTTAGAAACATAGAACAAAAAAATATCTCGGACAACCCCTTTAACCCCTTAAGGACACAGCCTTATTTCACCTTGAGGACCTGGCCATTTTTTGCAAATCTGACCAGTGTCACTTTATGTGGTGATAATTTTAAAAGATTTTTACTTATCCAAGCCATTCTGAGATTGTTGTTTCGTCACATATTTCGTCACTTTATAACACTGGTAAAATGGAGTAAAAAAAATTCATTTTTATTTATAAAAAAAATACCAAATTTACAAAAATTTTGGAAAAATTTGCAAATTTACAAGTTTCAATTGCTCTACTTCTATAATACACAGTAATACCTCCAAAAATAGTTATTCGTTTACATTCCCCATATGTCTACTTCATATTTGGATCATTTTGGGAATGCCATTTTATTTTTTGGGGACGTTACAAGGCTTAGAAGTTTAGATGCAAATCTTGAAGATTTTCTGAAATTTTCAAATACCCACTTTTTAGGGACTAGTTCAGGTCTGAAGTCACTTTGTGAGGCTTACATAATAAAAACCACCCAAAAGTGACCCTATTCTAGAAACTACACCCCTCAAGGTATTCAAAACTGATTTTACGAACGTCATTAACCCTTTAGGTGTTCCCCAAGAGTTGATGGCAATTGGAGATGAAATTTCAGAATTTAAATTTTTTGCCAAATTTTCAATTTTAATAAATTTTTACTAACAAAGCAAGGTTTAACAGCCAAACAAACTCTATATTTATTTCCCTGACTCTGCGGTTTACAGAAACACCCGATATGTGGTCATATACCACTGTACGGCCACACAGCGGGGCGTAGACGGAAAGAGCGCCGTGTGGTTTTTGGAAGGCAGATTTCGCTGGACTGGTTTATTTACACCATGTCCCATTTGAAGCCCCCTGATGCACCCCTAGAGTAGAAATTTCAAAAAACGTGACCCCATTTTGGAAACTACAGGATAAGGTGGCAGTTTTTTTGGTACTATTTTAGGGTACATAGGATTTTTGGTTGCTCTATATTACACTTTTTTTGAAGCAAAGTAACAAAAAATAGAAATTCTGAAATTTCATCTCCATTTGCCATTGACTCTTGTGGAACACTTAAAGGGTTAACAAAGTTTGTAAAATCAGTTTTGAATACCTTGAGGGGTATAGTTTCTTAAATGGGGTCACTTTTTGGAGTTTCTACTCTAGGAATGCATCAGGGGGGCTTCAAATGGGACATGGTGTCAAAAAAACAAGTCCAGCAAAAACCGCCTTCCAAAATCCATATGGCATTCCTTTCCTTCTGCGCCCTGCCGTGTGCCCGTACAGCAGTTGACAACCACATATGGGGTGTTTCTGTAAACTACAGAATCAGGGCAATAAATATTGAGGTTTTTTTGGCTGTTAACTCTTGCTTTATTACGGGAATAAATGGATTAAAATGGAAGATGTGCCCAAAAATACCTGTTTTGGCACCGTTTTTATTTTTTATTATTTACAACGTTCATCTGACAGATTAGATCATGTGCTATTTTTATAGAGCAGGTTGTTACGGACGCAGGGATACCTAATATGTTTACTTTTTTTATTTAATTTACCGTATTTTTCGCTTTATAAGACGCACCTAATGATAAGACGCACCTACGTTTTTGAGGAGGAAAATAAGAAAAAAATATTTTGAACCAAAAGGTGTGCTTTTGGTAGCTTTTGAACTAATGGTGGTTTGTGGATGATGCACTGTTATGGGGGGATCTGTGGATGACGCACTGTTATGGGGGATCTGTGGATGACGCACTGTTATGGGGGGGATCTGTGGATGACGCACTGTTATGGGGGATCTGTGGATGACGCACTGTTATGGGGGATCTGTGGATGACGCACTGTTATGGGGGATCTGTGGATGATGCACTGTTATGGGGGATCTGTGGATGACGCACTGTTATGGGGGATCTGTGGATGACGCACTGTTATGGGGGATCTGTGGATGACGCACTGTTATGGGGGATCTGTGGATGACACACTGTTATGGGGGATCTGTGGATGACGCACTGTTATGGGGGGGTCTGTGGATGACGCACTGTTATGGGGGATCTGTGGATGACGCACTGTTATGGGGGGGATCTGTGGATGACACACTGTTATGGGGGATCTGTGGATGACGCAATGTTATGGGGATCTGTGGATGACGCACTGTTATGGGGGATCTGTGGATGACGCACTGTTATGGGGGATCTGTGGATGATGCACTGTTATGGGGGATCTGTGGATGACGCACTGTTATGGGGGATCTGTGGATGACGCACTGTTATGGGGGATCTGTGGATGACGCACTGTTATGGGGATCTGTGGATGACGCACTGTTATGGGGGATCTGTGGATGACACTTTTGTCATCCACAGATCCCCATAAGTGTCATCTACAGATCCCCCATCAGATGCATCAGTGTGGAGGGAGGAGGCGGGGACACTCATAGCGAGGCCCGGTGCAGTGACTCTACTCTAATACACCGGGCCCCACAACTGTTAAACATTCAATCTGATCTATATCTAATTGTATATGCTCTGTACGGTACTTACTGTAGTACCATAAGTATAGCATTAAGACGGCGCAGACCGGCATCTCCCTCGGTCATGCGCCGCCTGCCCCAGCTCCCTCCTCGTGCGTCGCCTGCCCCAGCTCCCTCCTCGTGTGCCGCCTGCCTGCTTATCTCACTTTATGAATGAAGGGAGCTGGGGCAGGCGTCGCATGACAGAGGGAGCTGGGGCAGGCGTCGCATGACAGAGGGAGCTGTGGCAGGCGGAGCATGACCGAGGGAGCTGGGGCAGGCGGCGCATGACCGAGGGAGATGCCGGTCTGCGCCGTCTTAATGCTATACTTACGGTACTACAGTAAGTACCGTACAGAGCATATACAATTAGATATGGATCAGATTGAATGTTTAACAGCTGCGGGGCCCGGTGTATTAGAATAGACGGCGCAGACCGTCATCTTCCTCGGTCATGCGCCACCTGCCCCAGCTAACTTGGACAACCCCTTTAATGCTGTATGGAGATCCGTCTCTTTACAGCATTAAAATGTACGGCCTCCGATAAGGCGAAGTCAGTTATTTGCAAAGTCTCGCAAGAGTTCATGGAGTAACTGCGGCATTTGAAGTGAAAAACGACTTTAAAACTTGGATCCAAACTCTGCTTCAGATCCGAGGTACCAGTCAGAACCATAGGAGCACAGTGTAATTGTACTAGACTCCAATGCATACATGCCCCGACATGAGCCCTCGCACAGCTCCGTGCATATAATAATTGTATTATAAATGAATCATAAATAATCATATGCTGATGCAAAGAAAAAAAGTTTTTTCCCCTAATTGTTTCCTCCCCCCCCATCCCGGGAGTATTAAAACACAAGAAAAACTATACACATTTGATATCATTATAATCGTAGTGACCCGGTGAATAGAAGTAACAGGTCAGTTTTAACTTATCGGAAAAATGCTGTAAAATTTAAACCCATAAAACTTTGTTGGAAATTTTTATTTTATTTTTTATAATTCCACCCCACCATTTGGAATTTATTTCCCCGCTTCCCACTACATTGTATGCAACCGTACATGGTTCCATTAAAATGTACAACTTGTCCCGCAACAACAAAGCTTGCATACGGCCATGTGAATGGGAAAATAAGAGTTATGGCTTTGGGAAGGCTGGGAGTAAAAAAATGAAAATTGCCAGAACATTAAAGGGTTAATGTCCCAGGATTGAGAGGGGGGGGGGGGGGGGGGGGTACTGAGTGCAGACCAGAATCTGGGATGTCGCTGAAACATGTTAGCTTATGTTCTGATTAGCTTTTTTTTCCGCCCTGACTTCGGAACACATTCTGTGTCATACTCCAGGCTGATCGATCGTCTAGTAGATGATTTATCCGCACACTGTAGCAAGAAAAAAAGTGACATCCTTCCTCCTGTTACAATTTCCTTGCGCAAATTCGCTCCATTGATTTAGGCTAAATCTGCAAGCAGATCCTCAATATGCAAACTGCAGAAACTCAGGAGACGTTCAAGAGTCGGCCTTAAATTTCTACAGCAAATACATAGCAGAGAAGGGAAGGATGTATTCCTCACATTCCTGATGGATCCACTTCTGACTTCTGGCACAAAAAATGTATTTTATATTGTATGTGTCTCTCCAGCCTAAGGCCAGATTCACATCAGCTTATTACGGACATATTATCCATCTGTATTGTGCACATGTGTCCCGACCACAGGTTCAGCTGACATCAACTCACAGCATCATAGATACATGTGCACGTAACATAGATGGATATGTCTGTTACATGTGAATCCAGCCTCATTGGAATGTGATACATTTATCAAAAAGTTTTAACAATAAATCATAAAATCTATTCTTAATCTTAACAGAAAATCCCTGTGAGAAGCCTGAAGGAAACATCATCATGTTATCTCTAGATTATAAAGAAGATGAAGACACCAGGCAGCGCTCTTCAGAAGAAAACGTCATTACCTGTACTGTACATCCAGGACTTCACAATGCAGAGCCATCAAATAATTCCCCCAAGATCGAGGAACTTTCTAATGACCAATCACAGATTATCAACCCAAGTCCAAATCTATCATATAATCATCCTAAACATGAGGAATCTTCTACTGATCAATCACAGATTATTACTCCAAATATAAGGCAGAAACAGGGTAAAATGTTTAATTGTGAGGAATGTGGAAAACAGTTCAGATGTAAGTCAGAGCTTTCTGTACACAAAAGTTGTCACAAAGGAGAGACGCCGTATTCATGTTCGGAATGTGGGAAATGCTTTGTCAGGAAATCAAATCTTATTCAACATAAGATAATTCACACAGGAGAGAAGCCATATTCATGTTCAGAATGTGGGAAATGTGTTTCCAATAAATCACGTTTGGAACAACATAAAATAATTCACACAAGAGACAAGCCATATTCATGTTCAAAATGTGACAAATGTTTCACACATAAAAAAGGTCTTACTAAACATCTCCGAATTCACACAGGAGAGAAGCCATATTCATGTTCAGAATGTGGGAAATGCTTTAGCCAGAAATCAAGCCTTGATCAACATAAAAGAATTCACACAGGAGAGAAGCCATATTCATGTTCTGAATGTGGAAAATGTTTCATAGAAAAAAAAAGTCTTGCTAAACATCTCAGAATTCACACAGGAGAGAAGCCGTATTCATGTTCAGAATGTGGAAAATGTTTTACAGATAGATCATCTCTGCTTGCACATCAGAGAATTCACACAGGAGAGAAGCCATATTTATGTTCAGAGTGTGGTAAATGTTTTACAGATAGATCATCTCTGCTTGTACATCAGAGAATTCACACAGGAGAGAAGCCACATTCATGTTCAGAATGTGGAAAATGCTTTAACCGAAAATCAAGCCTTAATCTACATAAAAGAATTCACACAGGAGAGAAACCATTTTCATGTTCAGAATGTGGGAAATGTTTTACGGATAGATCATATCTGCTTGCACATCAGAGAATTCACACGGGAGAGAAGCAACATTCATGTGCAGAATGTGGGAAATGTTTTAACCGAAAATCAATCCTTAATATACATAAAAGACAAGGGCCCACATGAACCTGGAGCCGGGCTTTTTTTGGAGACTCCGCTAGAGGCATGACGTGAGGACGTGCCGCGCCCCCCTCCTCCCTCCTCACCTCGTGTGTTATGGGTAGCGGCATTTTGCGAGTCTGAGCGTCTGAGCGCCCGAGCTGGAGCTGGAGCGGATGTTCGCTGTGGGCGCCCTGGACTTGTGCTTGGCAGTGAGATGCCTGTTACAGCCGTGGTCTGTATGATCGGACGGGACGTGAGCGGCGATACGCAGTGATCTCCTCCGCTTCCTATAAGAAGAGAAGACCGGTGCTGCTTGCCTCCCCCCCCCCCCCCCCCCTGCCGGAGGTGCGAGGAGCTGGCTGTGAGATGGATGGAGGCGCCCCTCGACAGGCTTGTATCGAGTGATGTGTATGACTGCCTATGGCTCTGTTTGGGGGGAATTAGCCATATAGGTGTTGAAATCGCTGGGGTGGGGGGGTCCAGCAAGGGGGTCTGAGTTGCAGTGATGGAGGCTAACCCTGGTGGAATACTCTGAGCCATAAGTTGGGGTCACTGCTGTGGACTTGAGATGGAAAAGAAGGGGTTAAGTGGATAAGTAGCACCGCAGCACCGCAGGTGTACAGGGTGCCCACAAAGTGAATCCGGGAGGCTCTTACACAGTTACAAAAGCGGAGTTGCCCTTGATCCCACGTAAAAACCGTGGGTATACGTATATATGAAGATTGAGTTGGGCTCCGTACTGGGAGGATTTTGACTGCATCTCAGGATTCTGTACCAGCATTTTGGTCGACAAATTTAAGAAGGAAAGGAAAAGAAAAAAAAAGAAAAGAAAAAGGAAAGAGAAAGGGAAGGAAGGAGAGAAGAAAGAAAAGAAAGAAAAAAAAAAAAAAAATATATAAAAAATAAGGGGAAAGGAAAATTATTGTTTTTTTTTTTTTTTTGCCTTCCCTTTCACCGCGGGAGTGAGAGACCGCTTAGTATTATTAGATTTGGGAGGGAGGTTGATTAAGAGTGGAATTTTTTATTATTATTTATTTATTTGTTTATTTGTTTGTTTTTTTTTTTTTTTTTTTTTGGTGGTTCTGTTGGTTTTGTTGACGCGCTGACTGATAACGGAGAAGTACCATCTGGATCGGAAGAAAAGGGAGAGAGGGCCTAACTGGGCGGTTCTCTGACTATTATTTATTTATTTTTTGTCTTCTTTTCTTATTTGGGGAACACATGGTACTTTGTGATTGTCTTTCTTATTTCTATTTGGTTGTCTCTATCTCTTGTGTCTGCCACCTGTTGATTTTGGTATAGCTTGGGGGTACTGTGCCGTAATTATGCCACCCAAAGCATATAATAGAAAATCCGTGGGTACATCCTCGCCGGGAGGAGGAAAGGGAAATAACACAATGACAGGTTTAGAAAAATTCCTCAAATCCCCCCCAAAGAGTAAAGTTACACTTCGGGGAAACAAGGAAAGTCAGAGAGAAGGTGGTGATGCACAGATCTCGGACAAAGGCGTGGGGGCGGATAGGGGGGCAGATAGTGGAGAGGGGATGGAAGAAAGAATAAACTCAGTGGACAGGAAGCTGGTGGAAATATTGGGGGCAGTAAAACAGTCCAATCATAGTTTAGAGGAATTGACCTTAAAGATAGCATCAGTACAGGTGGACCTCTCTCTTATTAAAGAAGAGATGAATAAAGTTAGGGAAAAGGTGAAAGAGCTGCAGATCTCCACAGGTGGAATGAAAAAGGATATGGAAGGAATAAAGAAAAGAGTTGAAGGTATAGATGGGGAAAAGAAAATCTTGGTAGACAGAATAACTGCAATGGAGGATATGGCACGTAGGACGAACATTAGATTAGTGGGATTCCCAGAGGGTGTGGAAGGAGAGGATGCGACGGGATTCATTCAGCAGTGGCTTCAGGAAAATTTCGACAAAGAGATTCTCTCTCCAGGGTTCCTAGTGGATAGAGCACATAGGATACCGGGGAAACAGCCTCCGAAAGGGAGCCCGCCTAGGGCAATCTTAGCCAGAATACTATGCTCCAAGGATAGAGATGCAATAATGAGGTCCAAAAGGAAGATGCAAACTATAGAGTATAATGGAACAAATATAGAGCTATATCCAGATTACTCCAGGGCAACACAGATAAAAAGGCGTGAGTTTAAAGAAGTAAAAAAAAGGTTAGCAGCTGCACAGATACAGTACTCATTGATATATCCTACTAAGCTGCGTGTGATATATCGCGAACAAGTTAGCTTTTTTGGCTCCCCAGAGGAGGTGGTGGAATGGTTGGATGCCAAGGGAATAGGATTATGAATTAAAGTGAAACACACGAGGGGGGGGAGGTGAGGGGGGGGGGAAGGGGTTTAGTGTAAGAGGTGGGGGGGATCTTAGATCCCGCCAATCAGTTGGGGGAGGAGGGGGGGGGCATGGGAGGGGTGGTTGGGAGGGTGATGTGTGGGATGGTTGTCTTGGTGGGCCTAGAGGGGGGAAGTATGAGACCGCAGGTGGGAGGCACACATGAGTAGGATTTTGACATGGAATGTACGAGGTCTGGGAGATAGGTTTAAGAGGGTTATGGTTTTTGACTTGGTTACTAGACATCTCCCGGCAATTGTGGGATTACTGGAGACACATAACACAAAGGATAAGACAAACCTATATATGAAGAAATGGGCGAAGTACCAGTATCATTCATGTTTTTCTACCTACTCATGTGGAGTCAGTGTATATGTCATCATAAAGTAGACTTCCTCCCACTTGACCAGAAGATAGATGATAGGGGTAAATATGTTTTTTTGCATTGCCAGTGGAATGGGTTAGTCTGCATTTTGGCTTTTGTGTATATACCACCACCATTTTCCGCATGTGTAATTCATCGTTTGGTGGAATTTGCCGACTCTCGAAGTAAATGTCCCATACTTATTATGGGAGATTTTAATAATGTTATGAATAGGAGGTTGGATAGATATTCTGTGCTTTCAAATGATAAATATGATACAAGTCAACCAACTCTTCTCAAACGAATATCCCAGGAATTGTTATTAATAGATGTGTGGAGGTATCTCTATGAAGATAAACGAGTGTATTCATGTTTCAGCCGTGGGAGTAAAATAATGTCAAGAATAGACATGGCATTAGCCAGCCCGGAACTGGTAGAGCAGATAGAAAGAATGAGGTATGAGACTAATAGTATTTCCGATCACTCGCCTATGACCGTGGCTTTGAAAATGAATGCAGGGTTAAAAAGCCGAGAGTTTCGGTTAAACCCGCACTGGTTGAATCTGCTAGACAAGGATGAAAGTATTATGGAAGACATCTCTGAGTACTGGAAAATTAATTTAGGATCTACACAAATAGGGTATGTATGGGATGCATTTAAAGCATACCTACGGGGCATCCTTGTTGGCAGAATCAAGGGGCTAAAAAGGGAGTTTGCTAAAAAGGAGAAAGAGTTGGAAGAGAATATAAAGGATATAGAGAAGACACTCCTGGAAAAAAAACCTCCCCGAAACTGTGGGCCAGTTAGAAGAGGCTAAAACCTTACTAAAAGATTACCTGGTGGATAAGGCACAACAAAAAGTGTTTTTCGAGGGGGCACGATATTTCAGGGAGTCGGGAAAACCCGGGAGACTGTTGTCCTCGCTTATACAGAACCAAAAGGGGGGCTGTAGAATTAAGGGTGTTGAGAGGAGAGATGGGGGGATGACGTCCAACTTGGGAGAAATGGAGAAGGAATTCGTTAATTATTACAAGGACCTCTACTCCTCGGAGGGAGTGGGGGGGCCCGGAGATATAGAACTGTTCCTGGAGGGAGTAGCGCTCCCTAGACTCTCCGGTGAGGAGAGTGAATTGATGAATGGTCCTATTAAATTGGAGGAACTATGGGAAACTTTGAAATCTATACAGGGGAATACCAGTCCCGGGTTGGATGGCCTCCCCTTTGAGATATATAGAAGATATGGAAAGGTTATCCTACCAGTCCTCTTGCAGGTTCTTAACGAGTCAATGGATAGGGGTGAACTCCCGGCCTCTCTATCGGAGGCTGTAATAACCCTGATAGGGAAGAAGGGTAAGGATGAGAGTAAGGTGGAGTCGTATCGCCCCATCTCTCTTCTCAACACTGACTTTAAAATATGTGCTAAATTGTTGGCAAACCGTTTGAAAAGAGTTATAGAAAAAATAATACACCCAGATCAATCAGGGTTTGTGCCAAAACGTCAGGCCCAAACAAATATTCGTAGGACTTTGCTGAATATCCAGATGAGTGAGGAGGGTGCCCACTCCATCCTGTCTCTGGACGCGGAGAAAGCGTTTGACAGGGTGGAGTGGGCCTATCTCTGGAAGATAATGCACGAATTGAACTTAGGGGAAAAATTTATTAGGTGGGTACAGGTGCTTTATCGTCATTCGAAAGTGAGGGTGAAAATTAATGGTCATATATCTGATTCAATAATGCTACAGAGGGGAACTAGACAGGGGTGCCCACTCTCCCCATTATTATTTGCCATATTTGTTGAACCGTTGGCGTGTAAGATTAGAGCAGACGACAGAATTAGGGGGTTTGGGGGAAGGGGTGCATCAGACAAAATATGCTTATATGCGGACGACATTTTGTTTTTTTTGGAAGGAGATGCGTTGATAGTCCCATATCTGATGGGGATAGTAGAACAGTTTGGACAGATTTCTGGCTTTAGGGTCAACTGGACAAAGTCTGTCCTGCTCCCAATCGGATATGAAATAATGCAGAAGGATTTAAACATCAAAATTCTGAAACCCACAGAAACATTTGATTATCTCGGAATAAAAATCAGTTCCAGGATCCAGGAGTATATAGAATTTAATATCACCCCATTGATTAAAAAGGTGAAAAATAAAATAAGCACTTGGCAAAGGTTATTGATTCGTCAGGCTGATCGAATTGCTATTGTTAAGATGGTTTTGCTACCACAGATTCTATATGTGCTCTCCTCATGCCCTGTATGGATAGACGATCGCTTTTTTAATGCATTGGAGGGATTGATAAATGATCTCATATGGGGGAGAAAAAGGGTAAGGTTGAAACAAAAATATTTGTGGTTAGATGAAGAAGATGGTGGTTTGTCCGTTCCATGCTTTCGGGGCTACTATTATGCATCCCAGCTGCAATGGTTAATGACGGAGGACGACAGTTTGCGTCGCTTTCTGTTGGACAAGAGAGAAGGTACACAGTATAACATGGTTAGCGTCTTAGAAACAGGGATGTTAAAAATAAAGGGCAGGAGGTGCCCAATTAGTAAAATGATATACTTAATATGGGTTAAAGTTAAGAAATTACTGGGTATAGTTCACTCATCAAGGATTACCCCTATATGGGGAAATATATATTTAGTTGAGTTTCAGAGGTTAGATGATTATTTATTTTGGGAAAGAAACGGTATAAAGTTTATTTCACAGATTGAGGTGGAAGGAAAGATGAAGACACTAGAAGAAATTGGGCTTAGTATAGAGGTAGACACCCTTACACGATTTAGATATTATCGATTAAAACATGCATTTGAGTTAACTAAAAACAAAAAATATTTAAACACAAAATATTCAGAATTTATAGAATTCTGTTATTATCGTAACGGGACTAAAATATCAATTTCACAGATATATAAAAAGATTAAGAGGGGGTTAGGTGGGGTGATTAAATTTAAAAGTGAGAGTAAATGGGCACAGGAAGTGGAGTTTGATACTTTAGATTGGGGTTTTATTTATAAAAGTATAAAGAGATGTACTATATCGAGTAATTTCCGGTTGATACAGTTTTTCATTCTCCATCGAACCTATATAACTCCCTGGGTGGTGAGCAGGATGTATAAAACAAATGATTCTAGATGTTGGAAGTGTAGAATGTACAATGCAGACTTCATTCATGTGATCTGGTACTGCTCTCGAATGCAGGTTTATTGGGCCCAGGTATTCCAGGAGCTCACTGGGGTAACTGGGTGTAGTGTGCCATTGAAGATTTCGACAGCGGTGCTGGGCTACATTAAGGAAGTTGGGTTGGACAGAAAAAGCGAAAGTAAATGGGAAAAGGGTCTAATGTTGGCGCGGGTCGTTGTAGCCAGAGAGTGGGGGGCGGATAGACCACCAAATATTGTAGAGTGGAAGAAGTTAAGTGAGAGGGTGCAGAGATATGAATATGCCTGCAATAAAATGAAATAGGAAAACTAACTGTATGAAAGGCAGGAAGAGACTAAAAATTGGAAAACCCAAATCCCCGATATGGGATCACGAAATCGAATTCTCTAGTAGAAACCACCAAGACAACCAGGGGTGGGGGGGAGGGGGGGGGGTGGGATAGGTTGGGGTTATAGATGTTTTGTATATGAAATGAGAACTGTGTACTAATTGTGTGAGCATATTTTTGCTCTATTATTGATTATCTTGATCATGTTCACTTGTATTTTTATATGTGGAAAATAAATTTATATTATAAAAAAAAAAAAAATATACATAAAAGAATCCACACAGGTGAGAAGCCATATTCATGTTCTGAATGTGGAAAATGTTTTATAGATAGATTACATCTGGTTGCACATGAGAGAATTCACACAGAAGAGAAGCCATTTTCATGTTCAGAATGTGGGAAATATTTCAAAGAAAAAAAACATCTTACTACACATCAGAGAAGTCACACAGGAGAGAAACCATTTTCATGTTCAGAATGTGGGAAATGCTTTGCCAAGAAATACAATCTTGATCAACATAAGATAATTCACACAGGAGAGAAGTCACATTCATGTTCAGAATGTGGGAAATGCTTTAACCGAAAAAAAAGCCTTGATCTACATAAAAGAATTCACACAGGAGAGAAGCCATATTCATGTTCAGAGTGTGGTAAATGTTTTACAGATAGATCATATCTGCTTATACATCAAAGAATTCACATTGGAGAGAAGCCACATTCATGTTCAGAATGTGGGAAATGCTTTAACAGGAAATCAAGCCTTGATCTACATAAGATAATTCACACAGGAGAGAAGCCATAGAGAAGCCATATTCATGTTCAGAGTGTGGTAAATGTTTTACAGATAGATGATATCTGGTTGCACATGTGAGAATTCACACAGGAGAGAAGCCATATTCATGTTCAGAATGTGGGAAATGGTTTAACCAGAAATCATACCTTGATCAACATAAAAGAATTCACATATTCCCTATATGACTAGATAAACCATATACACATATCATTTCCGTTATGAGGTATAGCTCCTAAACAGTTTCCAAGGGCCCCACATTTTTAGGAATGCTGGGCGAGTATGGGTCTCCCAGTGGGCCAACTCTTCGAAGCGGTAGATCTGATCTACTCTTTCTATCCAGGCGGGGACTGAGGGTGGGGTATCAGTTTTCCAAAAGTATGGTATTAGTAAGCGTGCAGCTGTAATAAGCATGGTTGGCAGATTATGTTTTGTTGGAATGTAAGTTTTCTGTGGGCATTAAAGTAGGATCAACTTGGGGTCCAGAGTTAGTTTCGTACAACAAATTCGGTTGATTAGTTTGCCAATTTCCTTCCAAAGTGGTTGAATAAGTGGGCAGGACCACCAGATATGTGAGAGGGAGCCTACACCTAGCCCACATCTTCAGTTATGTTTATGGAGAAACTGAGGAGTTCTGTACCACCTAGTCAGCAGTTTATATGAATTTTCCTGTATTTTAATACATTGATTGAATCCATGTGAGTGGGCTAATATAAAGGCCTTTTCTGGGTCAGAGAGTATGATGTCTAGTTCTCTTTCCCAAGTATTCAAGAAAAGCAGCCTGGGTGGTACAAAAGAAAGTATTGTTTTATATATCGTAGATAACGTCCTCTAAAGATGTTGATTTTTCTCTAGGATAGTTTCCAACCATGTCTTGGATCTGGATTGGTTATATGGCAAATGTAATCGTTTTATGTCTCTACGGAAGTCAAGCAAATAAAATAATGAGGCTGATTGAGCATTGGGTGAATCAAGTATTTTGTCCCAATTCAGATTACCGTCTGTCTGCATTATCTCTCCCAAAGAAATGTTGGAGAGTCGGGACCACATTTCCACAGGTGCCGAGATATTGGGGTGGATTTAAGACTGTAACAAGTCTAAAGGTGTACTAGGAGAAGGGAATCGTATAATTTCGGTTTTGTTAAGATCCGCTTAATAGGTCTGAATGTGTCAGGTCTCTCGTAAATGATCTGATGCCCCGGAGTATCAGTTTTTCTTTAGCCTATAATAGGTGGCTTACTAATTCTGTGCATAAATTTGGGGAGGTAGGAGAAAGTAAGGATATGCATCTACTTATTTGCTCCGTTTTGTAATATGTATGTATATTTGGAAGCCTGAAACCCCCAAACCTTCTTTCTCTTGTTAGGGTGGCGTATGCTATTCTAGCTGAACTGCCTTTCCAAAGAAAAGAAGAAAACATGTTGCGTATCTCTGTGAAAAACTTTTGTGGTAGCCATATGGGTAAAACCTGGAGAAGGTATAGAAGTTTGGAGACTATAGGTTTTGAGGAAATGTTTTCTACCTATCCAGGATAGAAAGGGGATTTTAAGGGATTTGAGTTGTGTCTGGAGCAAGTGAAGGAGTAATTTAGGGTAAAAAGATCCTTTAGGTTGGCCGGAATTTGAATCTCTAGATATTGCAAGCTTTTAGACGCCAATTTGAATGGGGTGAGATGTTTCAATTTGGTGACAATATGCTTTGGGCAGGATAGAAACATAGAATATGTCGGCAGATAAGAACCATTTGGCCCATCTAGTCTGCCCAATATACTAAATACTATGGATAGCCCCTGGCCCTATCTTATATGAAGGATAGCCTTATGCCTATCCCATGCATGCTTAAACTCCTTCACTGTATTTGCTATTCCATGCATCCACTACTCTCTCGGTAAAGTAATACTTCCTGATATTACTTTTAAACCTTTGCCCCTCTAATTTAAAACTATGTCCTCTTGTAGCAGTTTTTCTTCTTTTAAATATTCTTTCCTCTTTTACCTTGTTGATATGGATATGTTCAGAGCCGTCGATTTACTATAATTTATTTTAAAATTTTAAAGTGTCCCAAAGTCCCTAAATATAGATAATAGTTTAGGAAAGGAGGTTAGCGGGTTTGTTGTCATGATGAGAAGATCATTAGCGAATGCTGTTGTGTGTATGAGGGCCTATTGAGATTCCTTGTTTGTCTGGGTCCTGTCCAATTTTACATAACATGTTTCCATTACTATAAGAAACAAGGCTGGGGAAAGTGGGCAACCCTGTCGTGTCCCGTTTAGTATATAAAATGTTGGGGATAAGGTACAGTTAACTTTTTATTTTTGCAGAGGGGGCGGAATAAAGAGTGAGGATTGCTTGGAAGCCAAAGCCAGACAGAGCGGTCGACATAAATTGCCAGCTCACCCTTTCAAAGGCTTTTTCAGCATCCGTGCTGAGTAATGCTAGAGGTTTGTGGTTGTGACACTTTGATCTTGAGCATAGGTTGTTGCTGAAGAGATATGTTGAACCTGTTGTGCTGTCCTCCTTGCCTCCCGCTCCTGTCATGGTGGTCGGTAATTTTGAATTTGAAATCGCCAAGCTAATTGACTCCAGAGTTCTCTGTAGATCCCTCCAGTATCTCGTGCACTGGAAAGGTTACGGACCTGAGGAGAGTATGTGGGTCCCAGCAACTGACGTTAATGCTAGTTATCTGGTAAGGTGGTTTCACAGAGCTCATCAGGAGAAAGTCGATCCTGGGTGTCCGGAGACCACCTGTAGAAGGGGTGGGGGGGGGAATACTGTCACAGTCTCTCCTGTGGCAGGTGTTAGAAGATCTGAGAGACTGGCTGCACGTGATTTCATCTGACAGTCTCTCTCTTTTGGTTTCACTTCTTTCAGTGCTGTTGATGATAATGACCACACCTCTGGTCTCAGGTGCAGCATAAGTGGTCATTACTAGTATTGATAGAGCACCAAAGTGCTGAGGTGCTCTGGCTGAGCACATCGGGATGTATGATGGAAGTCAATGGGAGAACCCAAGCATTAAACTAGGCTCTGAAGAGGGGAGGGTGCCTGGTTCATAGGAAAAAGTCTGAAATAGATGGAAACACCACCGGGAGGATGTCTGAATGCATCTTGGACTCCCAGGTTGCTGCTGGTAACGATGTTGTCTGAGTAGTACGCCACTTTTGCAGACTGACAATAATACGCACAAAACCGAAGATAAAATCGATTTTAGAGGAATAATTGTTAGGAAACATTCTTTCCTGCATATTTACTTGTATAGGAAGTACGAGTGCTGCCAAACATTACAAGCAAGAGGCACTCTGATACAACCTGTATATCACATAAAGGAGGGCCTCATTCACATTGTGGTACAATTGTTCATGTAGTTGGACTCCTACACTTATAAAGCCTATGCATTAAGTGAAAGGGCTGCCAAAAGTTACAAGGAACCAGCACTCCAAAACACCCTTTGTTACACCTAAAGGAGGGCATCATACACACCCTTAAAAAATTATGATTGATGGCCTGCTGGTGACCTTCAAAAACATTTGGAGCAAGGGCCTGCTGATCTGACCATCTAAAGCATTAGGGGCGAGGGCCTGCTGCCACATTGGTGACTCTAGATAACTTCGGGCTGATCACATGTCCCCGTGATGGCGACGATCCGTTCGGATGTCTGCCCTATCAACTTTCGATGTTACTTTCTGCGCCTACCATGGTGACCACAGGTAACGGGGAATCAAGGTTCGATTCTGGAGAGGGAACATGAGAAACGGCTACCATATCCAAGGAAGGCAGCAGGCACGCAAATTACGCACTCCTGACTCTGGGAGGTAGTGACAAAAGATAACAATACAGGACTCTTTTAAGGCCCTGTAATTGGAATGAGTACACTTTTTGCTTTAACGAGGATCTATTGGAGGACAATTCTCGTGCCAGTACCAGACTCGCTCCTGGCCTCCACAACGTTCACCCAGTGTGCCGTCAGGGTGAGGATTGTGTTAACCAGACTCTTGCCTACTGAGACTGGACTTGTAGGTGAGGACCTGCAGGTGAGCTGACCCTCTAAAACATTATATGCGAGGGTCTGCAGGTGAGCTGACCCTCTAAAACATTATATGCGAGGGTCTGCAGGTGAGCTGACCCTTTAAAAAATTATATGCGTGGGCCTGCTGGGGAGGTGACCCTGTAAAACATGTGAGGGCCTGCGGGTGAGCTGATTCTGTAAAAAAATTATATGCCAAGGCCTGCAGGTGAGCTGACCCTATAAAAACATTATATGCGAGGGTCTGCAGGTGAGCTGACCCTTTAAAAAATTATATGCGTGGGCCTGCTGGTGAGGTGACCCTGTAAAACATGTGAGGGCCTGCGGGTGAGCTGATTCTGTAAAAAAATTATATGCAAAGGCCTGCAGGTGAGCTGACCCTATAAAAAAATTATATGCAAGGGCCTGCAGGTGAGCTGACCCTGTAAAACATTATATGTCAGGGCCTGTAGGTGAGCGGACCCTGTAAAACATATGCGAGAGCCTGAAGTTAAGATGACCCTGTAAAACATTATATGTGAGGGCCTGCTGATGAGCTGACCCTGTAAAACATTATATGCGAGGGCCTGTGGGTGAGCTGACCCTGTAAAAAAAATTATATGCAAGTGCCTGCAGGTGAGCTGACCCTGTAAAACATTATATGCGAGGGCCTGTAGGTGAGCTGACCCTGTAAAACATATGTGAAAGCCTGAAGCTAAGATGACCCTGTAAAACATTATATGCGAGGGCCTGTGGGTGAGCTGACCCTGTAAAAAATTATATGCGAGGGCCTGCAGGTAAGCTGACCCTGTAAAACATTATATGCAAGGGCCTGCAGGTGAGCTAACCCTATAAACCATTATATGCGAGGGCCTGCAGGTGAGCTGACCCTGTAAAACATATGCGAGGGCCTGCAGGTGAGTTGATCCTCTAAAAAATTATATGAGAGCGCCTGCAGTTGAGCTCACCCTGTAAAAAATTATATACGAGGGCCTGCAGGTGAGCTGACCCTGTAAAAAATTATATGCGAGGGTCTGCTGGTGAGCTGACCCTGTAAAACATTATATGCAAGGGCCTGTAGGTGACCTGACCCTGTAAAAAAAAATGTATGCAAGGGCCTACAGGTTAGCTGACCCTGTAAAACATATGCGAGAGCCTCAAGCTAAGATGACCCTGTAAAACATTATATGCGAGGGCCTGCAGGTGAGCTGACCCTGTAAAACATTATATACGAGGGCCTGAAGGTAAGCTGGCCCTGTAAAACATTATATGCAAGGGCCTGCAGGTGAGCTAACCCTGTAAAACATTATATGCGAGGGCCTGTAGCTGAGCTGACCCTGTAAAACATATGCAAGTGCCTACAGCTGAGCCGACCCTATAATCCATTATATGCGAGGGCCTGTAGCTAAGCTGACCCTGTAAAACATTATATGCGAGGGTCTGCAGGTGAGCTGACCCTGTAAAAATTATATACGAGGGCCTGCAGGTAAGCTAACCCTGTAAAACATTATATGCGAGGGCCTGCAGGTGAGCTAACCCTATAAAACATTATATGCGATTGCCTGTAGCTGAGCTGACCTTGTAAAACATTATATGCAAGGGCCTGCAGCTGAGCTGACCCTATAAACTATTATATGCAAGGGCCTGTAGGTGAACTGACCCTGTAAAACATTATATGCGAGGGCCTGCAGGTGAGCTAATCCTCTAAAAAATTATATGCAAGGGCCTGCAGGTGAGCTGACCCTGTAAAAAATTATATGTGAGCACCTGCAGATGAGCTGACCCTCTAAAAAATTATATGCCAGGGCATTATATGCGACAAATAAGCATGTTATTGATATGATGGAAGAGGAGGAGGAGGATGAGAAAAGCAAGATTCAACCATTTAACATTTTTTGTAAAGGAAGGGGTGCATGGGAATACAGTGTATTCAGTACATTATAAACAACACATTTAAAGTGCTTTTATGTTCATCCGCTTTCCTCTGGTGAAGTCGAGAAGTCGGGGGCAATCCAGGCCTTGTTCATTTTTTTAAGATTCAATCTGTCTGCATTTTCAGTTGACAGGCGGATACACTTATCTGTTATAATGCCACCAGCAGCAATAAATACCCGCTCAGACAAAACGCTGGCGGCAAGGCAGGTCAGCACCTCCAAGGCGTAGAGCGTCAGTTCATGCCATGTTGTCCAGCTTGGACACCGAGTTGTTGTAAGGCACTGAGAGATCATTGAGGACGCTGACACGGTCTGCTATGTACTCCTTTACCATCTTCCAAATTTTTTCCCTCCTTGTGACAGTAAGCCTCGCGTCAGGGTGAGGGTGCTGGCGGGGTGTCATGAAACTATCCCAGGCTTTGGAGAGTGTTGCCCTGCCTCTGTTGGAACTGCTGTGTGTTCCCTTTGTCTCAGTTCCTTCGGTTGCCCAAGGAACTACGGACTCTGCCGCCAGCGTTGTTAGATGGAAATTTTTGGAGCAATTTTTCCACAAGGATCTTCTGGTATTGCACTGTTTTGCTCATCTCCACCAGAGGAATGAGAGATGAGAAGTTCTCTTTGTAGCGGGTGTCGAGAAGGGTGAACACCCAGTAATCCGTGTTGTCTAAAATGTGTATAACGCGAGGGTCGCGAAAAAGGCAGCCTAACATGAAGTCAGCCATGTGTGCCAGTGTACCAACAGGCAAGACTTCGCAGTCGTCATCAGAAGGATGACTCTCAATCTCCTCATCCTCTTTCTCCTCTTCTGCCCACCTTTGCTGAACAGATGGACTTAAACTTCCATGGGTACTACCCTTTGTAGCTGAGGAAACCGTCTCCTGCTCCTCCGCTTCATCGTCCATTTCGCACTGAGAAGATGAACTCGGGATGGTCTGGCTATCACATGCAAAGAGTCGGCCTTAATTGTGAGCAGTGAGCGTTTGAGGAGACACAGAAGTGGGATGGTTACGCTGATAATAGCGTTATCGCCGCTCACCATCTGTGTTAATTCGTCAAAGTTTCTTAACCCCCTCGGCCCCCCTAGCTGAAACACCCTTAATGACCAGACCATTTTTTACACTTCTGCACTGCACTACTTTCACCGTTTATTGCTCGGTCATGCAACTTACCACCCAAATGAATTTTACCTCCTTTTCTTCTCACTAATAGAGCTTTCATTTGGTGGTATTTCATTGCTGCTGACATTTTAACTTTTTTTGTTATTAATCGAAATTTAACAAATTTTTTGCAAAAAAATGACATTTTTCACTTTCAGTTGTAACATTTTTCAAAAAAAAAGACATCCATATATAAATTTTTCGCTAAATTTATTGTTCTACATGTCTTTGATAAAAAAAAATGTTTGGGTAAAAAAAAATGGTTTGGGTAAAAGTTATAGCGTTTACAAACTATGGTACAAAAATGTGAATTTCCGCTTTTTGAAGCAGCTCTGACTTTCTGAGCACCTGTCATGTTTCCTGAGGTTCTACAATGCCCAGACAGTAGAAAAACCCCACAAATTACCCAATTTCGGAAAGTAGACACCCTAAGGTATTCGCTGATGGGCATAGTGAGTTCATAGAACTTTTTATTTTTTTTCACAAGTTAGCGGAAAATGATGATTTTTTATTAATTTTTTTCTTACAAAGTCTCATATTCCACTAACTTGTGACAAAAAATAAAAACTTCCATGAACACACTATGCCCATCATGAAATACCTTGGGGTGTCTTCTTTCCAAAACTTGTGGGGTAGTTATACTGCCCTGGCTTTTTAGGGGCCCAAATGCGTGCGTAGTAGTTTAAAATCAAAATCTGTAAAAAATGGCCTGTGAAATCCAAAAGGTGCTCTTTGGAATGTGGGCCCCTTTGCCCACCTAGGCGGCAAAAAAGTGTCACACATCTGGTATCGCCGTACTCAGGAGAAGTTGGGGAATGTGTTTTGGGGTGTCATTTTACATATACCCATGCTGGGTGAGAGAAATATCTTGGCAAAAGACAACTTTTACAATTTTTTTATACAAAGTTGGCATTTGACCAAGATATTTCTCTCACCCAGCATGGGTATATGTAAAAATACACCCCAAAACACATTCCCCAACTTCTCCTAAGTACGGCGATACCACATGTGACACTTTTTTGCAGCTTAGGTGGGCAAAGGGGCCCACATTCCAAAGAGCACCTTTCGGATTTCACAGGCCATTTTTTACAGATTTTGATTTCGAACTACTTTGCACGCATTTGGGCCCCTAAAATGCCAGGGCAGTATAACTACCCCACATGTAACCCCATTTTGGAAAGAAGACACCCCAAGGTATTTCGTGATGGGCATAGTGAGTTCATGGAAGTTTTTATTTTTTGTCACAAGTTAGTGGAATATGAGACTTTGTAAGAAAAAAAAGAAAAAAAATCATCATTTTCCGCTAACTTGTGACAAAAAATAAAAAGTTCTATGAACTCACTATGCCCATCAGCGAATACCTTAGGGTGTCTACTTTCTGAAATGGGGTCATTTGTGGGGTGTTTGTACTGTCTGGGCATTGTAGAACCTCAGGAAACATGACAGGTGCTCAGAAAGTCAGAGCTGCTTCAAAATGCGGAAATTCACATTTTTGTACCATAGTTTGTAAATGCTATAACTTTTACCCAAACCATTTTTTTTTTTTTTACTCAAACATTTTTTTTTATCAAAGACATGTAGAACAATAAATTTAGCGAAAAATTTATATATGGATGTCGTTTTTTTTGCAAAATTTTACAACAGAAAGTGAAAAATGTCATTTATTTGCAAAAAAATCGGTAATAACAAAAAAAGTAAAAATGTCAGCAGCAATGAAATACCACCAAATGAAAGCTCTATTAGTGAGAAGAAAAGGAGGTAAATTTCATTTGGGTGGTAAGTTGCATGACCGAGCAATAAACTGTGAAAGTAGTGTAGTGCAGAAGTGTAAAAAGTGGCCTGGTCATTAAGGGGGTTTCAGCTAGCGGGGTTGAAGTGGTTAAAGTAGCCACCTTTTGCTTTGATTACTGCTTTGCACACTCTTGGCATTCTCTTGATGAGCTTCAAGAGGTAGTCACCTGAAATGGTCTTCACTTCACAGGTGTGCCCTGTCAGGTTTAATAAGTGGGATTTCTTGCCTTATAAATGGGGTTGGGACCATCAGTTGCGTTGAGGAGAAGTCAGGTGGATACACAGCTGATAGTCCTACTGAATAGACTGTTAGAATTTGTATTATGGCAAGAAAAAAGCAACTAAGTAAAGAAAAACGAGTGGCCATCATTACTTTAAGAAATGAAGGTCAGTCAGTCAGCCGAAAAATTGGGAAAACTTTGAAAGTAAGGGCTATTTGACCATGAAGGAGAGTGATGGGGTGCTGCGCCAGATGACCTGGCCTCCACAGTCACCGGACCTGAACCCAATCGAGAGGGTTTGGGGTGAGCTGGACTGCAGAGTGAAGGCAAAAGGGCCAACAAGTGCTAAGCATCTCTGGGAACTCCTTCAAGACTGTTGGAAGACCATTTCAGGTGACTACCTCATGAAGCTCATCAAGAGAATGCCAAGAGTGTGCAAAGCAGTAATCAAAGCAAAAGGTGGCTATTTTGAGGAACCTAGAATATTACATATTTTCAGTTGTTTCACACTTTTTTGTTATGTATATAATTCCACATGTGTTAATTCATAGTTTTGATGCCTTCAGTGTGAATCTACAATTTTCATAGTCCTGAAAATAAAGAAAACTCTTTGAATGAGAAGGTGCGTCCAAACTTTTGGTCTGTACTGTATACTGCTCAAAAACTTGGCTCCTCCTGCTCCACTGTTTGTCAGCAGGGGAATACTGGATTCTGCCGTCCATACCAGACCTTCTCCATGTGGGTATGGCCTTCCACCCCAATGTTCTACAACTTTATCTAACTGCCTGGAGGTTGAACGGCTCTTATTTAAACAAAGAGGCCTTACCGATGCTGTCATATCTACTTTACTTCATGGTAGGAAACAGATCTCCAGAACTTATGTACAGACACGGAACACCTTTCTGTCCTTTGCAGGTAACAGATGGGATCCACAGAAGCAATTAGATGTGGGTCTAGTGTTAGAATTTTTGCAGGCAGGCTTCGATAAGGGTCTTAGAACCAGTACCCTTAGGCCTCTTTCACACGGGCGTCCCAGATTTTCTCCGGATGAGTCGCGTGTGCATTGGGGGAAACCCGTGCGAGTAGGCATGCAACTGCAGTCAGTTTTAACTGCTATTGCGTTCTGATGTTCATTTTTTTTTCCGCGCGAGTGCAATGCGCTTTGCACACGCGTGAGAAAAAACTGAATGTGCTACCCAGACCCGAACCCGGACTTCTTCACTGAAGTTCGGGTTAGGCCTCATGCACAAGACCGTTGTGTGCACCCGTGGCCGTTGTTCCGTTTTCCGTGATTTTCTGCGGACCCATTGACTTTTAATGGGTCCATTGAAAACTCGGAAAATGCACAGTTTTGCACCCGAGGCCGTGATCCGTGTTTCCTGTCCGTCAAAAAAATATGACCTGTCTTATTTTTTTGACGGACAACGGTTCACGGACCCATTCAAGTCAATGGGTCCGTGAAAGAACACGGATGCACACAAGATTGGCATCCGCGTCCGTGATCCCTGGCCGTAGGTTACTTTCATACAGACGGATCCGAAGATCCGTCTGCATAAAAGCTTTTTCAGAGCTGAGTTTTCACTTAGAATATACTGTCAGATCTGAGTTTTCACTAACACAGAGGCGTTCCCATAGTGATGGGGACACTTCAAGTGTGAATATCCTACGAACTGTGTACATGACTGACACCTGTTGCCAGGGAGCACCCGATCTCTTACAGGGGGCTGTGATCCGTACAATTAACCCCTCAGGTGCTGCCCCCGAGGGGTTAATTGTGCGTATCATAGCCCCCTGTAAGAGATCAGGGGCTGCCAGGCAGCAGGGGGCAGACTCCCCTCCCTCCCCAGTTTTAATTTCATTGGTGGCCAGTGCGCCGCCCCCCCCCGGCCCCCTTCCCTCCCTCCATTGTATTAATTTCATTGGTGGCCAGTGCGGCCTCCCCTCCCCCCCATCATTGGTGGCAGCGGAGAGTTCCGATCGGAGTCCCAGTTTAATTGCTGGGGCTCCGATCGGTAACCATGGCAACCAGGACGCTACTGCAATCCTGGTTGCCATGGTTACTTACCTGCTGCGCTGTCTGTGTCTGGCCGGGAGCTCCTTCTACTGGTAAGTGACATATCATTAAGCAATGCGCCGCACAGACCTGTCACTTACCAGTAGGAGGAGCTCCCGGCCGGTCACAGACATCGCAGCAGCCAGCAGGTAAGTATGATGCTTCTAATATTGCTTAGTAATTATGGCAACCAGGGGACTGCAGTAGCGTCCTGGTTGCCATGGTAACCGATCAGAGCCCCAGCGATTAAACTGGGACTCCGATTGGAACTCTCCGCTGCCACCAATGATCGGGGGGGGGGGGAGAGGGGAGGCCGCACACTGTGCCACCAATGATATAAATACAATAGAGGGTCACTACCTCTGACTCTAGAGCTATCTGCTTGAGGGAATGTGACATAGTCTTGTTTATCATAAACCTTTTGTTTGGAGAGGAGGATGAAATTCTATGCTGTGACCAGAGAGAATCTGGTCTAGGACCAGGAGGAGGCTTCTATAGAATCTCAGGCCTGATGGAAATTTGTGAGCCTGCCTCCCACCATACTTATGGCATCATTAAGTTTTTTGGGTAGAGGAGTCAGGGTTAAATAGAACCCTTCTTCCTCTAGAAGACTGCTTTCTTCCAGAGAAATCCCTTTTTTTGTTCCTCTGTTTCTATATTGGGAACGAAAACATTTTCTTTGCTGATAGAATTGGTACTCAGACGGAAAACCTTTTTTCTTGTCCAAGCCCTTATCCAATATATTGTTTAGTGCAGACCCAGAGAGCCTATCTCCCTCACAGGGTATAGAGCAGAGACTACTCTTTGAGCCTGCATCACCTGACCAAGACCTCAACCAGATTGCTCTACGGGTGGCATTTGATAGAGCAGTGGATCTGGCCAAAAGTTTTACCAGGTCTGCAGAAGCGTCGACTAGGAAATTTGAGGCCTGCTTCACTTTCCAATATTTTGAGGGATCTGCATATCGGTGTGGAACGTCTCCAGCATCAGCTGTCCTACAGCTGAGGAATCCATTTTAACTTCCTGGCAGCATGCTTTACTGGTGTCCATGTGCTCCAACTGGCTGTGTCCGCCCCGCTTTCGGCTGGCCAACGCAAGTCACACATGATGCCAGCGCAATACCAGAAGTGTGTCACTTAGCTTCGCCCAACTGTTGGCGGAAGTGAAGGGGCTCAGCGTGTCACGGGACTCCTCCTGCCCACAGAGGATTCCAATCTGCAGAGCCACAAGCAGCGCTGATCTCTCGTGCCCGCACAGCACACAGCCTGGGATACCTATAGCAGGGCTTACTCCAAGGGACAGAGAAGGGGAGGCCACTGGAGCCTCTGTCCACAACTCAGCCCTCCCAAGAAGGGGAATGGTCCAGGCTGAGCAAATCCAAGCCAGAGCACTGGCAGAGGCTTCCACGTGTCCTGAGGGACAGGAAGCAACAACTGAAGTAGGTAGGAGGAGGTGTCTTTTTATTGGGGCTTCTACTGTTATTTCCAGTGCTTGGGAGGCGGCATCGTCCTCCTAGCAGTGCCGGAGTGGAAGAGTTAGTGAAAAAAGAAGAAAAGACGGAAAAGCGAGGACTGGAATAGAAAAGATGACACTAGAAGCAAACCAGGCCAGGAAGAAGACAGCAACTTTGTGTGGCTGTCGTGGCCCATAACAGGTAGGAACTAGTGTTAGGGACCACTCATGGAGGCGACCTTGATGTGGTGAGTGGCTTATTACGCTTTGGCCAAAATGTACACCAATGCCTCATTCAACATCAGAAATAGAGGCAGGGCAGAGTGCTGGTTGCAGAGTGCGATTGCATTTGTGTTTTTACATTTATAGAAGGATTACTGCAGTCCCAGCACCGAGCTCCCCCTATAACCAGCAGCTAGCGCAGGAGCCAGAGATCCTGGAAGAGAATCCAACCAATCAGGAGCTGGATCTACAGCAGAGAGAGGAGCGGACCTCTATTAATGGTCGAGATGTGAGAGTGGAGAAGAGCACTGCCCCAACACAGAGATGGAGGAGGAGACCACCAACTGCAGAGAGAGGACCGGACCTCCACTAATGGCCGAGCTGTGAGAGCAGAGAAGAGCACTGCCCCAACAGAGAGATGGAGGAGCAGACCACTGACTGCAGAGAGAGGAGCGGACCTCCACTAATGGCCGAGCTGTGAGAGCAGAGAAGAGCACTGCCCCCAACAGAGAGATGGAGGAGGAGACCACCGACTGCAGAGAGAGGAGCGGACCTCCACTAATGGTCGAGCTGTGAGAGCGGAGAAGAGCACTGCCCCCAACAGAGAGATGGAGGAGGAGATTACCGACTGCAGAGAGAGGAGCGGACCTCCACTAATGGCCGAGCTGTGAGAGCGGAGAAGAGCATTGCCCCCAACAGAGAGATGGAGAAGGAGACCACCGACTGCAGAGAGAGGAGCAGACCTCCACTAATGGCCGAGCTGTGAGAGAGGAGAAGAGTACTGCCCTCAACAGAGATATAGAGGAGGAGACCACCGACTGCAGAGAGAGGTGCGGACCTCCACTAATGTGTGAGCTGTAAGAGCGGAGAAGAGCACTGCCCCCAACAGAGAGATGGAGGAGGAGACCACCAACTGCAGAGAGAGGAGTGGACCTCCACTAATGGCCGAGCTATGAGAGCGGAGAAGAGCACTGCCCCCAACAGAAAGATGGAGGAGGAGACCACCGACTGCAGAGAGAGAAGCGGACCTCCACTAATGGCCGAGTTGTGAGAGCAGAGAAGAGCACTGCCCCCAACAGAGAGATGGAGGAGGAGACCACCGACTGCAGAGAGAGGAGCGGAACTCCACTAATGGCTGAGCTATGAGAGTGGAGAAGAGCACTGCTTTCAACAGAGAGATGGAGGAGGAGACCACCGACTGCAGAGGGAGGAGCGGACTTCCACTAATGGCCGAGCTGTGAGAGCAGAGAAGAGCACTGTCCCCAACAGAGAGATGGAGGAGGAGACCACCGACTGCAGAGGGAGGAGCGGACTTCCACTAATGGCCGAGCTGTGAGAGCAGAGAAGAGCACTGTCCCCAACAGAGAGATGGAGGAGGAGACCACCGACTGCAGAGAGAGGAGCGGACCTCCACTAATGGCCGAGCTATGAGAGTGGAGAAGAGCACTGCTTCCAACAGAGAGATGGAGGAGGAGACCACCGACTGCAGAGGGAGGAGCGGACCTCCACTAATGGCCGAGCTGTGAGAGTGGAGAAGAGCAGTGTCCCCAACAGAGAGATCCATAAATACAGGACCAACCTGGGCAAGGTTAATCACATCCCTTCAGATGTGAATCACAATCATCAGTGACACTTTTTAATGACTTGTTTAATAAAAGTGAAGTATTAGTTTAACTTGGGCCAAGATAGGTTTCTATTGCCAACAGAGAGATGGAGGAGGAGACCACCGACTGCAGAGAGAGGAGCGGACCTCCACTAATGGCCGAGCTATGAGAGCGGAGAAGAGCACTGCCCCCAACAGAAAGATGGAGGAGGAGACCACCGACTGCAGAGAGAGAAGCGGACCTCCACTAATGGCCGAGCTGTGAGAGCAGAGAAGAGCACTGCCCCCAACAGAGAGATGGAGGAGGAGACCACCGACTGCAGAGAGAGGAGCGGAACTCCACTAATGGCCGAGCTATGAGAGTGGAGAAGAGCACTGCTTCCAACAGAGAGATGGAGGAGGAGACCACCGACTGCAGAGAGAGGAGCGGACCTCCACTAATGGCCGAGCTATGAGAGCGGAGAAGAGTACTGCCCCCAACAGAGAGATGGAGGAGGAGACCACCGACTGCAGAGAGATGAGCAGACCTCCACTAATGGCCGAGCTGTGAGAGCGGAGAACAGCACTGCCCCCAACAGAGAGATGGAGGAGGAGACCACCGACTGCAGAGAGAGGAGCGGACCTCCACTAATGGCCGAGCTATGAGAGCGGAGAAGAGCACTGCCCCCAACAGAAAGATGGAGGAGGAGACCACCGACTGCAGAGAGGAGCGGACCTCCACTAATGGCCGAGCTATGAGAGCGGAGAAGAGTACTGCCCCCAACAGAGAGATGGAGGAGGAGACCACCGACTGCAGAGAGGAGCGGACCTCCACTAATGGCCGAGCTATGAGAGCGGAGAAGAGCACTGCCCCCAACAGAAAGATGGAGGAGGAGACCACCGACTGCAGAGAGGAGCGGACCTCCACTAATGGCCGAGCTGTGAGAGCGGAGAAGAGCACTGCCCCCAACAGAGAGATGGAGGAGGAGACCACCGACTGCAGAGCGGAGCGGACCTCCACTAATGGCTGAGCTGTGAGAGCGGAGAAGAGCACTGGCTCCAACAGAGAGATGGAGGAGGAGACCACCGACTGCAGAGAGAGGAGCGGACCTCCACTAATGGCCGAGCTGTGAGAGCGGAGAAGATCACTGCCCCCAACAGAGAGATGGAGGAGGAGACCACTGACTGCAGAGGAGTAAGAAGAGGAGAGGACTACAACTCCCAGCATGTCCAGCCTGTTATTATGTGATATCAGAGGACATTACAGGAGGAGGTAGGAGAGGACTACAACTCCCAGCCTCTCTGTAGAGATTTCCCGCTTTCTTCGCTTTCCAGGTTTTCAGTTTCACGAGGCTGAAGTTGGTTTCTTATTCGGCAGTTTCTTATACATTACTATGACAAATAAACCTTTTTCCCCTTATTCCTCTGCAGTAAATCTGTTTTTTTCTACATAAATGTTAAATATTATTTGTGAACAATCAGATTAATAAAAAAAAATCTACATTATTGGTGTTTTTACTGAAAAAAACGATAGTGAAAAATGGATGAAAAAATATGCATTTAGAATAAGTAACTGGTGATTTTAAGGGGTTAAACGCTGTTGGGCCACTAATCTAAGGGTGGAAATATAAAGAGTAAGGACCCCTCCATAACACCCAACTGTACCCAGCCTGGCCCAAACTGTGGATTGGCAGGAAAACAGGTGCCAACCTTGCCAACTATATACATTTTCAGCATTTTGAATAAGTAACTGAGGAATTTAAGGGGTTAAACGCCGTTGGGCCACTAATCAAAGGGTTAAAATATAGAGAGTAGGGGCCCCTCCATAACACCCAACTGTATCCAGCCTGGCCCAAACTGTGGATTGGCAGGAAAACAGGTGCCAACCTTGCCAACTATATACATTTTCAGTATTTTGAATAAGTGGTGATTTTAAGGGGTTAAATGCTGTTGGGCCACTGATCTAAGGGTAGAAATACAAAGAGTAAGGACCCCTCCATAATACCCATTTGTATCCAGCCTGGCCAAAACTGTGGATTGGCAAGAAAACAGGTGCCAACCTTGCCAACTATATACATTTTCAGCATTTTGAATAAGTAACTGAGGAATATAAGGGGTTAAACGCTGTTGGGCCACTAATCTAAGGGTGTAAATATATAGAGTAAGGGCCCCTCCATAATACCCAACTGTACCCAGCCTGGCCCAAACTGTGGATTGGCAGGAAAACAGGTGCCAACCTTGACAACTATATACATTTTCAGCATTTTGAATAAGTAACTGAGGAATATAAGGGGTTAAACGCCGTTGGGCCACTAATCTAAGGGTGTAAATATATAGAGTAAGGGCCCCTCTATAACACCCAACTGTACCCAGCCTGGCCCAAACTGTGGATTGGCAGGAAAACAGGTGCCAACCTTGCCAACTATATACATTTTCAGCATTTTGAATAAGTAACTGAGGAATATAAGGGGTTAAACGCTGTTGGGCCACTAATCTAAGGGTGTAAATATATAGAGTAAGGGCCCCTCTATAATACCAAACTGTACCCAGCCTGGCCCAAACTGTGGATTGGCAGGAAAACAGGTGCCAACCTTGCCAACTATATACATTTTCAGCATTTTGAATAAGTAACTGAGGAATATAAGGGGTTAAACGCTGTTGGGCCACTAATCTAAGGGTGTAAATATATAGAGTAAGGGCCCCTCCATAACACCCAACTGTATCCAGCCTGGCCCAAACTGTGGATTAAAACAAGACCTATATTATTCTTCTAATTTGTTTCCTAACGTGAGTTACCAAATGGGCTTTAACCCCTTAAAATCACCAAAATGCTGAAAATGTATATAGTTGGCAAGGTTGGCACCTGTTTTAATGCCAATCCACAGTTTGGGCCAGGCTGGGTACAGTTGGGTGTTATGGAGGGGTCCTTACTCTTTATATTTTAACTCTTTGATTAGTGGCCCAACAGCATTTAACCCCTTAAATTCCTCAGTTACTTATTCAAAATGCATATTTTTTTATCCATTTTTCACTATCGTTTTTTTCAGTAAAAACACCAATAATGTAGATTTTTATTAATTAATCTGATTGTTCACAAATAATATTTAACATTTATGCAGAAAAAAAACAGATTTACTGCAGAGGAATAAGGGGAAAAAGGTTTATTTGTCATAGTAATGTATAAGAAACTGCCGAATAAGAAACCAACTTCAGCCTCGTTTCAGTTTCCTCACAATTACTTTTCTTCAACCTTGTTGAGCTCCGCCCCTTCACTGATCACATGATAGTGACGTCACCGCAGGTCTTTCATGAACTGATGTATTTTACATTGCTGAGCTCCGCCCCTTTATGTCACATGACATTATCACATGTCCTTTACTAGCGTATACATTCTGCGCTGCTGAGCTCCGCCCCTTTCTGCTCGGGTCACATGATGATGACGTCACCGCAGGTCCTTCCGCTCTCTGTACACATGGAGAAGCTGTCCCCGGCCGCCATGATGGAGGCTCCCCTCCCAGGTAACAGGAGCTGTGGACGGGTCTGCTCCGGGCGGACACTGCTGGTTGTGCGGGGAGGTTCCTGACGGCTCCGCCCCTCACGTGACTTGACGTTATCACAGGTCATTTACTTCTTCCCCTGTGCAAAGCTGAGCTCCACCCCTGCTCTGGTCACATGAAAGTGACGTCACCGCAGGTCCTGTACCACCACCTGTCTGCTCTGCTGAGCTCCGCCCCTTCCTGCTCTGGTCACATGATGATGACGTCACCGCAGGTCCTTCCGCTCTCTGTCTCCATGGAGAAGCTGCCCCCGGCCGCCATGATGGAGGCTCCCCTCCCAGGTAACAGGAGCTGTGGACGGGTCTGGTCTGGGCTGACACTGCTGCATGTGCGGGGAGATTCCTGGGATCTGGGGCCGCGGTCCGTGGGAAGGCCAGGGACCGCGGACCGCGGGAAGGTCCGGGGCCGCGGACCGCGGGAAGGTCCGGGGCCGCGATCCGCGGGAAGGTCCGGGGCCGCGGTCCGCGGGAAGGTCCGGGTCCGCGGTCCGTGGGAAGGTCCCGGGCCGCGGGTTACTCCTCCAGCAGCCGGTGACCGCTCTGCTGACCCGTAATATACGGTATATACCGGTGACATAACATCAGGAGCCGCACAGCGATCAAAGCGGAAAAGTCCATGAGACGGATAGAGACACATCAGGGGGCGTCGTGTATATACTGAGCCCATCACCAGGATACTCCCCCAGTGTCCGATAGGTGCAGGATATAGTGTGTGTGTGTGTATATATATATATATATATACAGTACACTGCCCTCTGTAGTGTATATATACAGTCCTCTGTAGTGTATATATACAGTGTACTGTCCTCTGTAGTGTATATATACAGTGTACTGTCCTCTGTAGTATATATATATATACAGTACACTGCCCTCTGTAGTGTGTATATATACAGTCCTCTGTAGTGTATATATACAGTGTACTGTCCTCTGTAGTATATATATATATACAGTACACTGCCCTCTGTAGTGTATATATACAGTCCTCTGTAGTGTATATATACAGTGTACTGTCCTCTGTAGTATATATATACATACAGTACACTGCCCTCTGTAGTGTATATATACAGTATACTGTCCTCTGTAGTGTGTATATATGCAGTATACTGTCCTCTGTAGTATATATATATACAGTATACTGTCCTCTGTAGTGTATATACAGTACACTGTCCTCTGTAGTATATATACAGTATACTGTTCTCTGTAGTGTATATACAGTGTACTGTCCTCTGTAGTGTTTATACAGTATACTGTCCTCTGTAGTATATATATACATACAGTACACTGCCCTCTGTTGTGTATATATACAGTATACTGTCCTCTGTAGTGTATATATGCAGTATACTGTCCTCTGTAGTATATATACAGTCCTCTGTAGTGTATATATAGTATACTGTCCTTTGTAGTGTATATACAGTATACTGTCCTCTGTAGTATATATATACAGTACACTGCCCTCTGTAGTGTATATATACAGTATACTGTCCTCTGTAGTGTATATATGCAGTATACTGTCCTCTGTAGTGTATATACAGTATACAGTCCTCTGTAGTATATACAGTATACTGTCCTCTGTAGTATATACAGTATACTGTCCTCTGTAGTATATACAGTATACTGTCCTCTGTAGTATATACAGTATACTGTCCTCTGTAGTGTGTATATATAGTATACTGTCCTTTGTAGTGTATATACAGTATACTGTCCTTTGTAGTGTGTATACTGTCCTCTGTAGTGTATATACAGTATACTGTCCTCTGTAGTGTATATACAGTATACTGTCCTCTGTAGTGTATATACAGTATACTGTCCTCTGTAGTATATACAGTATACTGTCCTCTGTAGTGTATATATACAGTATACTGTCCTCTGTAGTGTATATACAGTATACTGTCCTCTGTAGTGTATATACAGTATACTGTCCTCTGTAGTGTATATACAGTATACTGTCCTCTGTAGTGTATATACAGTATACTGTCCTCTGTAGTGTATATACAGTATACTGTCCTCTGTAGTGTATATACAGTATACTGTCCTCTGTAGTGTATATACAGTACACTGTCCTCTGTAGTGTATATACAGTATACTGTCCTCTGTAGTGTGTATATATACAGTATACTGTCCTCTGTAGTGTGTATATATACAGTACACTGTCCTCTGTAGTGTGTATATACACAGTATACTGTCCGCTGTAGTATATATACAGTATACTGTCCTCTGTAGTATATATACAGTATACTGTCCTCTGTAGTGTGTGTATATATACAGTACACTGTCCTCTGTAGTGTATATACACAGTATACTGTCCTCTGTAGTGTATATACAGTATACTGTCCTCTGTAGGGTATATACAGTATACTGTCCTCTGTAGTGTATATACAGTATACTGTCCTCTGTAGTATATATATATATACAGTATACTGTCCTCTGTAGTGTATATACAGTGTACTGTCCTCTGTAGTGTGTATACAGTATACTGTCCTCTGTAGTGTGTATACAGTGTACTGCCCTCTGTAGTGTATATACAGTGTACTGTCCTCTGTAGTGTATATACAGTGTACTGTCCTCTGTAGTGTGTATACAGTATACTGTCCTCTGTAGTGTGTATATATACAGTATACTGTCTTCTGTATTGTATATATACAGTATACTGTCCTCTGTAGTGTATATACAGTGTACTGTCCTCTGTAGTGTGTATACAGTGTACTGTCCTCTGTAGTGTGTATACAGTATACTGTCCTCTGTAGTGTATATATACAGTATACTGTCCTCTGTAGTGTATATACACAGTATACTGTCCTCTGTAGTGTATATACACAGTATACTGTCCTCTGTAGTATATATACAGTGTACTGTCCTCTGTAGTATATATATACAGTGTACTGTCCTCTGTAGTGTGTATACAGTGTACTGTCCTCTGTAGTGTGTATACAGTGTACCGACCTCTGTAGTGTATATACAGTATACCGTCCTCTGTAGTGTATATACAGTATACCGTCCTCTGTAGTGTATATACAGTATACCGTCCTCTGTAGTGTATATACACAGTATACTGTCCTCTGTAGTATATATACAGTGTACTGTCCTCTGTAGTGTATATACAGTATGCTGTCCTCTGTAGTGTGTATACAGTGTACTGTCCTCTGTAGTATATATACAGTATGCTGTCCTCTGTAGTGTATATACAGTATAATGTCCTCTGTAGTATATATACAGTATACTGTCCTCTGTAGTATATACAGTATACTGTCCTCTGTAGTGTGTGTATATACAGTGTACTGTCCTCTGTAGTATATATACAGTGTACTGTCCTCTGTAGTATATATACAGTATACTGTCCTCTGTAGTATATATACAGTATACTGTTCTCTGTAGTGTATATACAGTATACTGTCCTCTGTAGTATATATACAGTATACTGTCCTCTGTAGTGTGTATACAGTGTACTGACCTCTGTAGTGTGTGTGTATATATTAGGGCTGCACGATAAACCGAAAAAATAATCGAATCGCGATAATCGCCAAATGCGATATGACGATTTGGCCGACCCGAAAATGCTGCGATTATATATAAAGGGGCCCTGCGCACATAACTGCCTTTTGCGTGTAAAGTGTTTTACTAGTGTGTGTGGGTGAAACAATCTCTCTCCTAACAGAGTGTCCTCCACAGGTCCCCCATAAGTGTCCTCCACAGGTCCCCCATAAGTGTCCTCCACAGGTCCCCCATAAGTGTCCTCCACAGGTCCCCCATAAGTGTCCTCCACAGGTCCCCCATAAGTGTCCTCCACAGGTCCCCCATAAGTGTCCTCCACAGGTCCCCCATAAGTGTCCTCCACAGGTCCCCCATAAGTGTCCTCCACAGGTCCCCCATAAGTGTCCTCCACAGGTCCCCCATAAGTGTCCTCCACAGGTCCCCCATAAGTGTCCTCCACAGGTCCCCCATAAGTGTCCTCCACAGGTCCCCCATAAGTGTCCTCCACAGGTCCTGTGTAGGAATAGTGAGGGGCAGTAACGTATTAAAACCTAAAGTTTATTTGGACTGTTTAAGAAAAAGCCCCTACCAGACAAACCAGACAGACAACAAACAACGATATGGGACCCACGTGGGTGAGTCGCCAACGGTCAGGTCCGCTAACAAACCGTACAGGGAAGCGGAACTGGCCGACAAATAAACACTAAATGCAGTCTTTTGGCAGGGTGCCACAGACTTAAGGCAATGCCATAAGGCAAATAAAAGGGTGGATCTTACCGGTGGTGCCAGTCAGGACCTTGTAGTCCAAAACCCAGGAGGTGGAGGAGCTTCTCGGGTCCGAAAAACATGTCCTCTAATCAGTTGCACCTGGTGCCGAGGGGCTGCAGGGAAAACCTGTCCCTGTTAATGCCCTACTTGGCCTGTGAATCCCTAGGTAACCTCCTAACACGGGGTCCTTTCCCCGCAAGGGGTGGCCTCGTCCGGAACCTGGCCCTAATAAATGAACCCTAAATGGCCCTATAGGGACAAAGGAATTGGCCACATAAGTGATGGTCGCTACCAGGGTAAAGGTAAACTAGTGTGGTGGATATATTTGAGGTCACAACGCGTTTCATTTATTTGGGAATATATAAAAACTATAAAGGGTACCTCCACTTCACAAAAACAGGGGGGGACCCCCTAACTCTTCAGGGGACAGGGGTCGTGAGTGGAGGAGAATGTCTCTACCCTTAACCCACTGTGGTGATTATATCGGCAAAGGGGAACAATGGGAGAGGGGAAGCCATAAAGGTTGCGCAGACCTGACTAGACCAGTGTGGTCCAAATCAGCCCGGATACCTGTGGATAGCGAAATGACAGAACAAAACCCATTCAGATATCGAACCTACCAGCAGCTTATACACCTATGGCATATGGGTGAATGGTTTACCTACTGTTCAGATCATGGAGCGCGTGTGGCCAGTACCATGGGACCGTCAGACATTCAACACATAAATAATATGGTCATAAGACCAAGTAGCTCCTGCTGTACGGTTTGTTAGCGGACCTGACCGTTGGCGACTCGCCCACGTGGGTCCCATAGCGTTGTTTGTTGTCTGTCTGGTTTGTCTGGTAGAGGCTTTTTCTTAAACAGTCCAAATAAACTTTAGGTTTTAATACATTACTGCCCCTCACTATTCCTACATATTTCTTGTCACAGAGCAGTATACCTTGGGAGAGTGCTCACGCATTATCTCCCCTTAGGGACCACCTCTTTGTTCTCGTCCTCCACAGGTCCCCCCCATAACAGCATCCTCCACAGATCCCCCATATGACAGTGTCCTCCACAGATCCCCCATATGACAGTGTCCTCCACAGATCCCCCATATGACAGTGTCCTCCACAGACCCCCCCACATGACAGTGTCCTCCACAGCCGCGTCAGCGGCTCAAGCAAATAGACCTCTAGCACAATTCCCTTAAAATATTGCATCGCATATCGTTATCGCAATTTTTAGGGCCCTAATCGCAATCGCACAAAATTCCCATATCGTGCAGCCCTAGTGTATAGTGTGTATATATATCAGTTTAGTGTCATCTGCAAAAATTGATACTTTACTGTACAAGCCTTCTACAAGATCATTAATACATATATTGAAGAGAATAGGCCCAATACTGACCCCTGTGGTACCCCACTAGTGACAGTGACCCCTCCAGTACTGACCCCTGAGGTACCCCACTAGTGACAGTGACCCCTCCAGTACTGACCCCTGAGGTACCCCACTAGTGACAGTGACCCCTCCAGTACTGACCCCTGAGGTACCCCACTAGTGACAGTGACCCCTCCAGTACTGACCCCTGAGGTACCCCACTAGTGACACTGACCCCTCCAGTACTGACCCCTGAGGTACCCCACTAGTGACGGTGACCCCTCCAGTACTGACCCCTGTGGTACCCCACTAGTGACAGTGACCCCTCCAGTACTGACCCCTGAGGTACCCCACTAGTGACAGTGACCCCTCCAGTACTGACCCCTGAGGTACCCCACTAGTGACAGTGACCCCTCCAGTACTGACCCCTGAGGTACCCCACTAGTGACACTGACCCCTCCAGTACTGACCCCTGAGGTACCCCACTAGTGACGGTGACCCCTCCAGTACTGACCCCTGTGGTACCCCACTAGTGGCAGTGACCCCTCCAGTACTGACCCCTGAGGTACCCCACTAGTGACAGTGACCCCTCCAGTACTGACCCCTGTGGTACCCCACTAGTGACAGTGACCCCTCCAGTACTGACCCCTGAGGTACCCCACTAGTGACACTGACCCCTCCAGTACTGACCCCTGAGGTACCCCACTAGTGGCAGTGACCCCTCCAGTACTGACCCCTGAGGTACCCCACTAGTGACAGTGACCCCTCCAGTACTGACCCCTGAGGTACCCCACTAGTGACACTGACCCCTCCAGTACTGACCCCTGAGGTACCCCACTAGTGACGGTGACCCCTCCAGTACTGACCCCTGTGGTACCCCACTAGTGGCAGTGACCCCTCCAGTACTGACCCCTGAGGTACCCCACTAGTGACAGTGACCCCTCCAGTACTGACCCCTGTGGTACCCCACTAGTGACAGTGACCCCTCCAGTACTGACCCCTGAGGTACCCCACTAGTGACACTGACCCCTCCAGTACTGACCCCTGAGGTACCCCACTAGTGGCAGTGACCCCTCCAGTACTGACCCCTGAGGTACCCCACTAGTGACAGTGACCCCTCCAGTACTGACCCCTGAGGTACCCCACTAGTGACAGTGACCCCTCCAGTACTGACCCCTGAGGTACCCCACTAGTGACAGTGACCCCTCCAGTACTGACCCCTGAGGTACCCCACTAGTGACAGTGACCCCTCCAGTACTGACCCCTGAGGTACCCCACTAGTGACAGTGACCCCTCCAGTACTGACCCCTGAGGTACCCCACTAGTGAAAGTGACCCCTCCAGTACTGACCCCTGTGGTACCCCACTAGTGACAGTGACCCCTCCAGTCCTGACCCCTGAGGTACCCCACTAGTGACAGTAACCCCTCCTGTACTGACCCCTGTGGTACCCCACTAGTGACCCCTCCAGTACTGACCCCTGTGGTACCCCACTATTGACGGTGACCCCTCCAGTACTGACCCCTGTGGTACCCCACTAGTGACGGTGACCCCTCCAGTACTGACCCCTGTGGTACCCCACTATTGACGGTGACCCCTCCAGTACTGACCCCTGTGGTACCCCACTAGTGACGGTGACCCCTCCAGTACTGACCCCTGTGGTACCCCACTATTGACGGTGACCCCTCCAGTACTGACCCCTGTGGTACCCCACTAGTGACGGTGACCCCTCTAGTACTGACCCCTGAGGTACCCCACTAGTGACGGTGACCCCTCTAGTACTGACCCCTGAGGTACCCCACTAGTGACGGTGACCCCTCTAGTACTGACCCCTGAGGTACCCCACTAGTGACGGTGACCCCTCCGGTACTGACCATCGAGGTACCCCACTAGTGACCCCTCCAGTACTGACCCCTGAGGTACCCCACTAGTGACAGTGACCCCTCCGGTACTGACCCCTGAGGTACCCCACTAGTGACAGTGACCCCTCCAGTACTGACCCCTGAGGTACCCCACTAGTGACAGTGACCCCTCCAGTACTGACCCCTGAGGTACCCCACTAGTGACAGTGACCCAATCTGAGTGTGTACCGTTAATAACCCCCCTCTGTTTTCTATCCCTCAGCCAGTTACTTACCCACATACAGACGTTTTCTCCCAGTCCGAGCATTCTCATCTTATATACTAACCTTTCATGTGGTACAGTGTCAGATGCTTTGGAGAAGTCCAGATAAACGATATCGGGGGGCGCTCTCGTCCCTCTATGGGGGTTCAGCCCTGATATCGGGGGGTGCTCTCGTCCCTCTATGGGGGTTCAGCCCTAATATCGGGGGGCGCTCTCGTCCCTCTATGGGGGTTCAGCCCTGATATCGGGGGGCGCTCTCGTCCCTCTATGGGGGTTCAGCCCTGATATCGGGGGGCGCTCTCGTCCCTCTATGGGGGTTCAGCCCTATATCGGGGGGCGCTCTCGTCCCTCTATGGGGGTTCAGTCCTGATATTGGAGGGTGCTCTCGTCCCTCTATGGGGGTTCAGTCCTGATATCGGGGGGCGCTCTCCTCCATCTATGGGTGTTCAGCCCTGATATCGGTGGGGGGTGGTGTTCTCCTCCCTCTATGGGTGTTCAGCCCTGATATCGGGGGGGGGGGGCGCTCTCCTCCCTCTATGGGTGTTCAGCCCTTTATATCGGGGGGGGGGGGCTCTGCTCCCTCTATGGTGGTTCAGCCCTGATATCGGGGGGCCTCTCTCATCCCTCTATGGAGGTTCAGCCCTGATATTAGGGTCACTCTCCTCCCTCTATGGGGGTCACACTTTCCAAGGATTTTTCTTTTCCATTAGAAGCAGAAAACTGAAGGGTCAGAAATTCTTTTGGAAAGCATAAAATGTCCTGTGAATCTGTTGCTCACGAACTGCTGCCGGCTGCCCATAGACTTTCAGGCTGCTGACTGCCACACCCCAATCATCCAGACATTCGGAGGGCAGCGGGGTGAACTCCACCCTAATCCACCCGCAGGTTCCTGCTCTCCGCTCAGCGCTCAGTATTGTATTCAGTCTGTGTGTTATCTCCTATAGGTTCTGACTCCAGGAGGAGAAGTCCCCCCGAGAGATGTCCCCGTCCTCTGTATTCCCAGGACTGTCCAGAGGAGAAGCTCCCAGAGAACCATCAGGTAGATGGAGCTGAAGTCTCCCCAGAATCCGACCAGAAAGGGACTGAACCAAAGACCATTTTACATTTCTCTTCTTCAGGATGAAAATCTGATGGATATTAAGGCTGAGGTTAAAGATGAAGCAGAAGAGGAGACGGATTTATGGGGCGATCAGCAGGGTAAGGAGGGGGGGCGTCCTAATCCATCTTACAGCTAAATGACCTTTGATGATGTCACCGCAGGTCCTGGTCTAGTAACCCATCTTTCTAGCCCAAATCTATAATTCAGTAGATAAAATATTTATCCATTTAGCTACCGTATTTTTTCACTTTATAAGACGCCCCCGACGATAAGGCGCCCCCGACGATAAGGCGCCCCCGACGATAAGACGCACCTAGGTTTTCAGGAGGAAAATAAGTATAAAATATTTTGAACCAAAAGGTGTGCTTTTGGTAGGTTTTGAACTAATGGTGGTCTGTGGATGACGCACTGTTATGGGGGGGGGGGGATCTGTGGATGACGCACTGTTATGGGGGGGGGGATCTGTGGATGACGCACTGTTATGGGGGGATCTGTGGATGACGCACTGTTATGGGGGGATCTGTGGATGACGCACTGTTATGGGGGGGATCTGTGGATGACGCACTGTTATGGGGGGGATCTGTGGATGACGCACTGTTATGGGGGGGATCTGTGGATGACGCACTGTTATGGGGGGGATCTGTGGATGACGCACTGTTATGGGGGGGATCTGTGGATGACGCACTGTTATGGGGGGATCTGTGGATGACGCACGGTTATGGGGAAATCTGTGGATGACGCATTATGGGGGGGATCTGTGGATGACGCACTGTTATGGGGGGATCTGTGGATGACGCATTATGGGGGGGATCTGTGGATGACGCACTGTTATGGGGGGATCTGTGGATGACGCACTGTTATGGGGGGATCTGTGGATGACGCACTGTTATGGGGGGGATCTGTGGATGAAGCACTGTTATGGGGGGATCTGTGGGTGACGCACTGTTATGGGGGGGGGATCTGTGGATGACGCACTGTTATGGGGGGGGGATCTGTGGATGACGCACTGTTATGGGGGGGATCTGTGGATGACGCACTGTTATGGGGGGGATCTGTGGATGGCGCACTGTTATGGGGGGATCTGTGGATGACGCATTATGGGGGGGATCTGTGGATGACGCACTGTTATGGGGGGATCTGTGGATGACGCACTGTTATGGGGGGATCTGTGGATGACGCACTGTTATGGGGGGATCTGTGGATGACGCACTGTTATGGGGGGGATCTGTGGATGACGCACTGTTATGGGGAAATCTGTGGATGACGCACTGTTATGGGGGGGGGATCTGTGGATGACGCACTGTTATGGGGGGGGGATCTGTGGATGACGCACTGTTATGGGGGGGATCTGTGGATGACGCACTGTTATGGGGGGGATCTGTGGATGGCGCACTGTTATGGGGGGATCTGTGGGTCACACTTATGTCATCCACAGATCCCCATAAGTGTCATCTACAGATCCCCCATCAGATGCATCAGTGTGGAGGGAGGAGGCGGGGCCACTCATGGCGGGGCCCGGTGCAGTGATTCTACTCTAATACACCGAGCCCCGCAGCTGTTAAGTACATTCAATCCGAATGGGTCTGCAATTACTGTACTTACTGTAGTACCGTATGTTCAGCATTAAGACGGCGCATTAATGCTATACATACAGTACTACAGTAAGTACAGTAATTGCAGACACATTCGGATTGAATGGACTTAACAGCTGCGGGGCCCGGTGTATTAGAATAGAGTCACTGCACCGGGCCCCGCCATGAGTGGCCCCGCCTCCTCCCTCCACACTGATTCTAAGCATAGCGGCCAGCGAAGTATCCGCTTTATAAGACGCACAGCCATTTCCCCCTCAGTTTTGGGGGTGAAAAAGTGCATCTTATAAAGCGAAAAATACGGTAATCTATCCAGTATCTATCTATTAGCTAAAGGATGCCACCACAGGTCCTGGCATTTGTTATAGATAAATATTTTATCTATCTATATACAGTGAAGAACAGAAGTAGTTGAACACCCTGTAATTTTGTAAGTTCTCCCACTTAGAAATCATGGAGGGTCTGCCATTCACATTGTAGGGGCGTTCCCATCTGAGAGACCGAATAACAAAAAATATTCAGGAAATCCCATTGTATGATTTGTAAAGAATGTCTTTGTCTTGCTCTGCTGAACAGAAGTATCTGAACACCTGAGAAACAGCAAGAATTCTGTCTCTCAAAGACCTGTTACTGCGCCTTTAAAAAGTCCACCTCTGCTCCACTCATTAATCTGACTTAGTAGCACTTGTCTGAGCTCTTTAAAGACCCCTGTCCACCCCACAGTCAGTCAGACACCAACTACTACCATGGGCAAGACCAAAGAGATGTCAAAAGACACCAGAGACCAAATTGTGCACCTCTTCAAGGCTGGAAAGGGCTACGGGGCAATTGCCAAGCAGCTTGGTGAAAGTAGATCAACTGTTGGAGCAATTGTTAGAAAATGGAAGAGGCTCAAGACTACTGTCAGTCTCCCTCGGACTGGGGCTCCATGCAAGTTCTCACCTCGTGGGGTATCGCTGATAAGAAAGGTGAGGAATCAGCCCAGAACTACAAGGGAGGAGCTGGTCAATGACTTGAGAGAGCTGGGACCACAGGTCAGAGGTCACTGTCGGTAGAACACTACGCCGTCATGGTTTCAGATCATGCATTGCACGGAAGGTTCCGCTGCTCAAGTCATCACATGTCCAGGCCCGTCTGAAGTCTGCCAATGACCATCTGGATGATCCAGAGGAGGCCGGGGAGAAAGTCATGTGGTCAAATGAGACCAAAGTAGACATTTTTGGTCTAAACTTCACTCATCCTTTTTCCTCCAAACATGACGAGTTGCATCCAAAGAACATCATCCCTACTGTGAAGCATGGGGGGGGGAGGTGTAACATCATGTTTTGGGGGGCTTTTATGCAAAGAGGACGGACAACTGCACTGTATTAAGGAGAGGATGAATGGGGCCATTTATCGTGAGATTTTGAGCAGCAACCTCCTTCCCTCAGTCAGAGCATTGAAGATGGGTCGTGGCTGGGTCTTCCAACGTGACAACGACCTGAAGCACACAACCAGGATAACCAAGGAGTGGCTCCGTAAGGAGCATATCAAGGTTCTGGGGTGGCCTAGCCAGTCTCCAGACCTAAATCCAATAGAACATCTTTGGAGGGAGCTGAAACTCCGTGTTGCTCAGCGACAGCCTCGAAACCTGACAGATGTAGAGGAGATCTGTGTGGAGGAGTCGGCCGAAACCCCTGCTGCCATGTCTGCAAACCTGGTCAAGAACTACAGGAGACGTCTGACCTCTGGAACTGCAAACAACGGCTTCTGGACCAAATATTAACACGGATCTTCTCAGGTGTTCAGATACTTCTGTTCAGCAGAGCAAGACAAATAACTTCTTTACAAATCATACAATGGGATTTCCTGAATGTCTCTCAGATGGGAATGCCCCTACAATGTGAATGTCGGACCCTCCAGGATTTCTGAGCCGGAGAACTTGCAAAATCGCAGGGTTTTCAACTACTTCTGTTCCTCACTGTATCTACCCAATTGATCGTCCTATATACCGTATTTTTTTGTTAAATTTGCTTTAATTACATACGATTGTGTTTAATAAAATCTAAGACGGAAATGATTTAAGCAAAATATTTGATCGGCGCATCGAACGCAGATACGTAGCATTTATAAATACTCACGATAGCTAATTGCGGCACCCAACTTTCCAGGGTGTCGATTCTGTGCGTCAGGATATGTTCGGACACATTGAAGACATGTTCGACGATTCAGACGTCCTAAGGCGCTATTTACGAGAGTCAGCCGCGGCACCCAACTTTCCCGGGTGCCGATAACCTCTTAGAGACGCATGCCTCCTTAGCGTCTTCCTACAGATTTGTCTTTTGTCCCGTCGGCAGCATGTGTTACCGGATGGTCTTTCCATTTTGCCCTATTTCATAGCCGCAGCTGTCGCAGATATACAACGTATCTAGTAGTCAGATCCGCCACCACTGACTTAGGCCTCTCGCACATGCCCGTATGGATTCTGCAGTCCGGATTTCACAGATACGTTGTTCCGTTTTGTTTTTTTTCAGTTCCGCTTCTATTAAAAATAATAAATATAAAAATAAATAGGCCGATAATACATAGATGGATAAGACTTGTTAGTTCAAGTACAAGTGCTTCTCCCCCCCCCCCCCATGGGCCAGTATCAAGTGCCAAACCCCCCCCCTCATACTTACCTCCTTAGCAGCAATGCGATGCAGGCCTCTTCTGGCCCGTGTCCCGCGATGTACGGCTCAGGTGGCGCGATGACGTCATCGCGCCGCCTGCACCGCTCTGATAGGCTGCGGGCACAAGGCCCGCAGCCTATCAGAAGAACAGGGAAGGGAGACTACACTATAAAAGGCTGGAGACATGTAGTAATGGCTGTTATACCTCAGGTAGGTGTCATCAGATGCCGGGTGTTATAGATGACATTACTACTACACTATAAAGACTGGAGACATGTAGTAATGACTGTTATACCTCAGGTAGGTGTCATCAGATGTCGGGTGTTATAGATGACATTACTACTACACTATAAAGGCTGGAGACATGTAGTAATGGCTGTTATACCTCAGGTAGGTGTCATCAGATGCCGGGTGTTATAGATGACATTACTACTACACTATAAAGGCTGGAGACATGTAGTAATGGCTGTTATACCTCAGGTAGGTGTCATCAGATGCCAGGTGTTATAGATGACATTACTATATATGGGAATCACACTTTCCAAGGATTTTTCTTTACCATTAGAAGCAGAAAACTGAAGGGTCAGAAATTCCCTGGAAACCATAGAAAGGCTGGTGAATCTGTGGCTCACGAACTGCTGCCGGCTGCCCATAGACTTCCAGGCTGCTGACTGCCACACCCCAGTTATCAGGACACCCGAAGGGCAGCGGGGTGAACTCCACCCTAATCCACCTGCAGGTTCCTGCTCTCCTCTGCCGCAATTCAGTGCTCAGTATTGTATTCAGTCTGTGTGTTATCTCCTATAGGTTCTGACTCCAGGAGGAGAAGTCCCCCCGAGAGATGTCCCCCTCCTCTGGATTCCCAGGACTGTCCAGAGGAGAAGCTCCCAGAGAACCATCAGGTAGATGGAGCCGAAGTCTCCCCAGAATCCGACCAGAAAGGGACTGAACCAAAGATCATTTTACATTTCTCTTGTTTAGGATGAAAATCTGATGTATATTAAGGTTGAGGTTAAAGATGAAGAAGAGGAGATGGATTTATGGGGCAATCAGCAGGGTAAGGTGGGGGGGACTGTCATGGGTCACCTGGATACTACTCCCATCATCTCATCATCACATGTAATAATCTCTCCTGTCCCTGTGTGTTTCCTACAGATGGACTCCTAGAAGGAAATCCCCCCGAGAGATGTCCCCGTCCTCTGTATTCCCAGGACTGTCCAGAGGAGAAGCTCCCAGAGAACCATCAGGTAGATGGAGCTGAGCCCTATACACATCTATATAGGGGGGTCTTGCAGTCATAGAGGGGTCATAGATGGTGGGGGTCTCTTATGTGGATCTGTTAGATTTCCTACCTGTCTGCTATATTGTCCTGAATTGTTACAGATGACAAATCGGGGGGAAGATCTGACTGATATTAAAGTGGAGGATGAAGAAGAGCGGATGATGTGCGATCCCCCGTGTAAGAGTGAGGTGGAGGAGGACATTCCAGTCCATGTGACCACAGGTATGGAATCGTGAATGGAGGAAGGGAATTGGCAGGTTTCTTCAGGTGAGGCTCCACCTTAGAGCTGCAGTAAAGGAGACATGTAGTAATGGTTGTTATACCTCAGGTAGGTGTCATCAGATGCCGGGTGTTATAGGTGACATTACTTCTACACTATAAAGGCTGGAGACGTAGTAATGGCTGTTATACCTCAGGTAGGTGTCATCAGATGCCGGGTGTTATAGGTGACATTACCTTTACACTATAAAGGCTGGAGACATGTAGTAATGGCTGTTATACCTCAGGTAGGTGACATCAGATGCCGGGTGTTATAGATGACATTACTACTACACTATAAAGGCTGGAGACATGTAGTAATGACTGTTATTATGAATGATCAGATTGTCACATTTTTTATGTTATACCCAAAAACTTAAAGGCTATGGACACCTTTGGGGGCATATTGTACTTGAGCTAAAAATCTTTTTTTTTTTCAATTGGTTTATAAAAAATATGGAGTCCTTTTCTCTGTACAGAGCTGAGATGCTCTACTGGCAGGATATGAATTTTCTCTCTGCTCCGTCAGGCAGGGAGGTGACAGGCTCCTTATCTCTGACATTATAGACCCTCATTATAGATCAGTTCTTATCTTACTGATGGCCTCTAAGGCCTGTATTACACCAACAGATTATCTGACAGATTTTCTGACCATTCATTGGTCAGATGGTCTATTACACACACAGATCTTTTGTTATACACACCAACTATTGGTCTCATTGGACAGATATTGGTCAGATAATCTGTTGGTGTAATACAGGCCTTAGTAATTTAGAGATCAGCATTATTAGATGACCAGCACAAGTACCAGTCACACAGCTAGAAAAACAATTAACCCTTTGTGACAGAACGGCTCAATATTTTTACTAAAGATCAATTGAAAAAATGATTTTAGCCCCAAATGAGTAAAATCAATCATAGAAATAATGTTCCCCATACATAGTCTTTAAATGTATTTTATTGGGATTTTATGTGATCGACCAACACAAAGTACAAGTCTGTGTGAGGTTTCTCTGCAGAAGCGTCTGTGAACAGCAATTTTTAAGTCTTGTCACAGACAAGACTGAACCCTTCCATTGTAGCTCTGGCTGGATGTTTAGGGTTGTTGTCCTGCTGGAATGTGAACCTCCACACCAGTCTGAAGTCTTCTGCAGCCTCTACCATATTTTCCCCTCACACATGACGGCACCCCATGCGACCAGGGACCTCCCATCCGGGACAGGAAACCTGAGAAGATAAAAGGTTCACACCCCCACCAAGCACCAGTTCAGGTTTCCTGTCCTCCGGATAGGAAGTTCCTGGGAAGCTCTTAAGGATGGTTCTCACCGGCAGCTGGGGGGAGGCCCAGGTTCTGATCCAGTAGGTGGCCTCTCCCAGGTGGCTGAAGGCTCCCCAGGGCTGCTGCCTATAGTCTGTTTGTTTTTCCCCCGCATTCCGGCCCCGATCCCGAGGGAGCCGCTGTGGCTGTGTTCAGGCGGCTTCCCTCATGCTGTTCGGCGTCTTTGCCCGGCTTCCTGTTGGCGTCAGGGGGGCGTCTGCGCATGCGTGCGCTTCCGGCGGGGCTTAACCCGGAAGTTGGGAAAAAAGCGCCGGAATAGCCTAGGCGCGTCTTTTAAAATATAAATGTGGCTGCGGGGGGAATCCAGCCAGCTGATGTAGCACACAGTGCTGAAGAGGCTTGTTTCCCTGCAAAAATGTCCGAGCCGGTAGATAGACGCGCCGAACCCCTGGAACCCTCGAGGCCTGCTAGTCCGGTACCAGTTCTGAGGAGTGGGGACAAAGATCAGTGGTGAGGTGTATCAAAAAGAAGGGCTTTCCGGTTTCCCAACGCCCCCTCTTTTTTCGTAGATACCAGAATAAAAAACAAATGGGTAGACAGTACGACAGAAGGGAAAAGGATAGATTTCCTAAGAAATCCGACGGTTTCCTTTTTAAGCCCCAAGACCTAAGGATAAGCAATGACGCCACATCCCAGGTAGGGGGAATATTATCTCTTTTTCTTCCAGCCTGGAAAACGGTAACCAAAAACGGTTGGATCCTGGAAGGGATTGGAGAAGGGTTCTGGCTAGAGTTTCTGACCCGTCCGCAGGATTCATTCATTCAGACAGACTGCCCCAAGGACCAAATCAAAAGACAGGCCTTAGAGTTAGAGGTGTTGCTTCTTCTACGGAAAGGGGTAGTTGTCCCGGTTCCACAGGCAGAGAGGGGCAAGGGATTTTACTTTTCCTCAGTTTTTTTTTTTTTTGTGAAAAAACCCAATGGCTCCTTCAGAGTAATCCTGAACTTAAAGAAACTAAACAAGTTCCTCAAATACAAGAAGTTTTGCATGGAGACCATAAGATCAGCCATAGATCTCCTAGCAAGAGATTGCTGGATGGCGACTCTGGACTTAGAGGATGCATATTACCATGTGCCAATTCATGTGTCCTCCCCAAAAATTTTAAGGACAGTGGTCTGGGTTCAGGGAGAGAGTCTACACCTGCAATACAAAGCCCTACCTTTTGGGGTTTCACAAGCCCCCAGAATCTTTACAAAAGTGATTGCGGAGGTGGCTTCCTTTTTAAGATTGTCAGTGGTTCCGTTGCTGCCATATTTAGACGACTTCCTGTTTATTTCCCAGACCAAAGAAAAGTTAAACCAAAACATCAGTGTTTCCTGCGCCCTGTTAAAGAACTTGGGCTGGAAAATAAATTGGAAAAAGTCTTGCCTGTCACCATCTCAGACTTGTGTGTTTTTAGGCATCCTGTTAGATTCCCGGATAGAAAAAAACTTTCCTCCCGTCCACCAAGATAATCTCCATCAGGGAACATGTTTGGGATCTTTTCAGGTCCAACCTCTGCTCGTTCAGAAGGGCGATGGCAGTACTGGGCCACCTGACGGCAACAATTCCGGCAGTCTCATATGAGCAGGCCCATACAAGGAAGCTACAGTCATGCATCCTGCACCAATGTAACAGCTGCAATCAGTCGTTAGACCGGTCTTTCCATTTATCCGCGGAAGCGAGGATGTCTCTTCTTTGGTGGACAGTGCCAGAGAATCTTTCAGCAGGGGTACCCTGGTCTTTTCAGGATCCGATAATAATAACTATGGATGCCAGCCCATGGGGGTGGGGGACTCACTCAGGGAACAAAGGTTGGCAAGGGAGGTGGGATTTGAACACCAGGAATGCCACTTCAAACTTCAAAGAACTGAAGGCAGTGGAAATGGCGTTAAAAGCGATAGTTCCGGTCATATCACACAAGAAAATAATTCTATACTCGGACAACTTAACAGTCGCATACGTCAACCATCAAGGTGGAACAAGGGTACCTTCTCTGGCAATACTCTGTCACCAGATTTTTCAGCTAGCAGAACAGAAACATCTATCCCTGTCGACAGTCCACATAAAAGGGAAGAAGAACATAGTGGCCGATTTTCTGAGCCGCACCCAGCTAAAACAAGGAGATTGGTGTCTAAACCTAGAGGTATTCTCCCAGTTAACTAAAAAATTCAGCCTCCCCACGGTAGACCTGTTTGCCTCCAGGAAGAACAAGAAAGTAGAGAGATTCTTCTCCCTAAATCGTTTGGACGATCCAACAGCCCTAGACGGATTGGCACAGGACTGGTCTCAGGAGGAGGGTTATGCCTTCCCTCTTTTTTTCCCTAATTCTGCAGGTCCTAAAGAAAGTCCAGAGGGAGAAAGCGATAATTACCCTAGTTGCCCCAGTATGGCCAAAAAGGTCCTGGTACTCCTGCCTCCTAGACTTAGCGATAGCCCCCCCCCCCCCCCCCCCCCCCCCATGGATTTTACCTCCCCGGGAGGACCTATCGTATCAAGGCCCAATCCTGCATCCCAATCCAAAAATCTTGCACCTGGCAGTGTGGAGACTGAAAGGGGGATTTGGTTAGGCAGGGGTCTGTCCCAATCAGTAGTGATCACCATTCTGGGAAGTGGGAAAGCTACTACAGCTAGGAAATATAATAAGATCTGGGAGGTCTTCTCCTCCTTCTTAGGCATCGATCCTGACCCCTTCTCTCCTCCAAATGTCTCAAGGGCCCTAGACTTTTTACAAGCTGTTCTGGATAAGGGGCTTAGGGCTTCCACCCTGAGAGTGCATGTGGCAGCTTTAAGTAACTTTTTTGATATGCAGCTGGCCCTTTATCCTTGGGTAAAAAGATTTCTTTCAGCGGCCTCCAGGATCCACCCTTCGATAAGACCGTTGTCCCCTCCTTGGGACTTAAACTCGGTCTTGACGGCCCTGTCACAGAAACCTTTTGAACCCCTGTCAAAGATCCCCATAGATATGCTCTCCTTGAAGATGTCCTTTTTATTGGCCATTACTTCAGCTAGAAGGATTTCAGAGATTCAAGCCTTCTCGGCTTTTCCACCTTATACCCAGATCTTAGATGACAAAGTTATTATTAGGCCTCTGCCGTCCTTCCAGCCAAAAGTGGTTACGGACTTCCACAGAAGTCAAGATGTTATCCTTCCATCTTTCTGCACAAATCCTTCCAATGATTTAGAAAGGGAGTATCATTGCCTGGACGTCAAAAGATGTTTAACTTATTTTGAGTCTACCTCGGCCTGGAGGTTGGAAGAAAACCTCCTTATTCAGTTTTCGGGTAATAATAAGGGGTGGAAAGTGTCCATGGCAGTCATTGCTAGATGGGTCAAAAGGGCCATTTCCGAAGCCTATCTAGCACAGGGTCTCTCACCCCCTTCAGGGGTTGGAGCTCACTCCACCCGAGCGGTGGCTATGTCCTGGGCCGAGAAGGCGGATGCCTCTCTGGCTCAAATTTGTAGTACAACATTGCTTACTGGTAATTGGTTTTCTCGATACCCATGACGGCACCCCCAAAATTTTTCCCTCCCCCCCCCAAAAAAAGCTTTATAGGTATTATAGTTACCTTAATGGGTTATATACGGAGTAGCCTGCTACTCCTTGATAAGTTTTCTTAGGGAAATTCCCTAATGTACAGTCTAGTTCAGAAGAGATATAATGTACCGTATTGGATTGATCTCTCTCTCTCTTTCTTACATGTGTTCACCTCCGGAGTACTGTTTATTACTATAACTGGTGCTTGGTGGGGGTGTGAACCTTTTTATCTTCTCAGGTTTCCTGTCCCGGATGGGAGGTCCCTGGTCGCATGGGGTGCCGTCATGGGTATCGAGAAAACTAATTACCGGTGAGCAATGTTGTTTTCCTCCAGGATTGGCCTGTATTTAGCTCCTTCCATCTTCCCATCAACTCTGACCAGCTTTCCTGTCCCTGCTGAAAAGAAGGCCCCCCACAGTATGATGCTGCCACCACCATGTTTTACGGTGGGTATGGTGGGTTCAGGGTGATGCGCAGTGGTAGTTTTCTGTCACACATAGCATATTGCATTTGTGCCAAAAAGTTCCACTTTGGTCTCCTCTGACCAGAGCACCTTCTTCCACGTGTTTGCTGTGTCCCCTACATGCATTGTGGCAAACTTCAAACAAGATTTCTTATGGCTTTCTTCTTGCCACTCTTCCATAAAGGGCAGATTGGTGGAGTACACAACTAATAGCTGTGCTGTAGACAGATTCTCCCACCTGAGCTGTGGATTTCTGCAGTGTGACCATGGTCCTCCTGGCTGCTTCGCTAATTAGTGCTCTCCTTGCCTTGGCTGTCAGTTAAGGTGGACTGTTCTGTATTTCTAGATTTGCAGTTGTGCCATACTCCTTCCATTTTCAGATAATGGACTGACCAGTGCTCCATGAGATGTTCAGAACTTTAGATATTTTTTTTTTTATAACCTAACCCTGCTTTACACTTATCCACAACTTTATTCTTGACCTGTCTGGTGTGTTCCTTGGTTTTCATGATGCTGTTTGATCCCTGATGTTCTCTAACAAACTTCTGAGGCCTTCACAGAAGAGCTGGAGTTATACTGAGAATACATTACACACAGGTGGACTCTATTACTAATTAGGTGACTTCTGAAGGCAATTGGTCACACTGGATTTTATTTAGAGGGATCAGAGTACAGGGGGCTGAATACAAATGCATGCCACACCTTTCAGATATTTATTTATTAAACATTTTGAAACAATGTTTCATCTTCTTCTCACTTCACACAGACTTGTGCTTTGTTGGTCAATGACCTAAAATCCCAATAAAATACATCTAAGTTTGTGAGTGTAACGTGAAGAAATGTTGAAAAGTTTAAGGGGTACGAATACGTTTTATGGCACTGTATAGAAACATAGAAACATAGAATGTGTCGGCAGATAAGAACCATTTGGCCCATCTAGTCTGCCCAATATATCTGAATCCTATGAATAGCCCCGGCCCTATCTTATATGAAGGATGGCCTTATGCCTATCCCATGCATGCTTAAACTCCTTCACTGTATTTGCAGCTGCCACTTCTGCAGGAAGGCTATTCCATGCATCCACTACCCTCTCAGTAAAGTAATACTTCCTTATATTACTTTTAAACCTTTGCCCCTCTAATTTAAAACTGTGTCCTCTTGTGGTAGTTTTTCTTCTTTTAAATATGCTCTCCTCCTTTACCGAGTTGATTCCCTTTATGTATTTAAAAGTTTCTATCATATCCCCTCGGTCTCTTAAAGACCTACATTCCGAATACTGCGCCTTCTTTTTTCCCCAGGCTTGTAAAAACATTTTGGCAAGCTGTTAGATGAGAAGCAAAGTAAAGGAGGGTTACCACCTTCAGTCCCCGCCCCAGAAAACTTCTAAATCTCAGATTTACATGCAAATTCCTAAAGAGCTTCTGCAGTAAACAAGGAGGTCTTTTCTCTATTGGAAAGTTCTGAAAACTTATGGTTCCTTTTATATGATTATAAACCTCAGGGAGATGAATCCGTACCTGGCGTGTAAGGAAATTCAGGATGGAGTCCATCCAATCCGCAATCAAGTATCGTTTCAAGGACTGTGTGATGGGCACAATAGTTATGAAAGATGCTTAGTATCACGTGCCGATTCTTCATTTTCAATATCGTGCCCTAACATTTGGAGTCTGCCAAGCCCCCAGAGTGTTCGCGGGGAGACCCGTGTAGCCCTTTGACTAGACCACCATAAAAAGGCATATTGGCGGTCATTGGGTTAAAGAGGTTTTCAGGTTTAATGTTTCCTCCGCTTCAGATAAATAGCATGGGATGTATTTAACGCTTTTGTTGGAGGTTTGGGTTAAAGGGGTTCTCCAGGCTTTTACTATAAATACCAGATCAGCGGTGGTCCGACGCTTGGCACCCTCGCCGATCAGCTGTATGAAGGGAAGGCGCGTGCACTGCGCACATGCCGTCTCCCTTGCTGGTCACCGCTGCTGCTGTCTATGGCAAAGCTCTCCTGTGAGCGGCGTCACATCTTCTGTACTTTATTTCACACCATCAACACGGATCCATCTTCAATATCTTTTCTTACGCGTTTCGATCATAACGTCTTAGTCACAGCCGGGGTTACACTAATAAATGCCATCTTTACATACTGTCCATTCTGAGACTCCCAGCATGCACCTCTCACTATGGGGGGAGCGCACAGTGTGATTCTACTAGACTCCAATGCATACATGCCCCAACATGAGCCCTCGTACAGCTCCGTGCATATAATTATTTTATTATAAATTAATCATAAATAATGGTAAGAATATGCTGATGCAAAAAAAAAAGTTTTTTTTAACAAAATGTTTCATTCCCCCCCCCCCCCAGTATTAAAACACAAGAAATACTATACACATTTGATATCATTATAATCGTAGTGACCCGGTGAATGGAAGGAACAGGTCAGTTTTACCTTATAGCAAATGTTGTAAAATTAAAACCTATAAAACTTTGTTGGAATTTTTTTTATAATTCCACCCCACCATTTGAAATTTATTTCCCCGCTTCCCACTACATTGTATGCAACCGTACATGGTTCCATTAAAATGGACAACTTGTCCCGCAACAAAAAATCTTGCATATATATATATATATGTGAATGGAAAAATAAGAGTTATGGCTTTGGGAAGGCTTCATTGCAGAGAAGGGAAGGATGTATTCCTCACATTCCTGATGGATCCACTTCTGGCACAAAAAATGTATTTTATATTGTATGTGTCTCTCCAGCCTAAGGCCAGATTCACATGAGCTTATTACGGACATATTATCCATCTGTATTGTGCACATGTGTCCCGACCACAGGTTCAGCTGACATCAACTCACAGCATCATAGATACATGTGCACGTAACGTAGGTGGATATGTCTGTTACATGTGAATCCAGCCTCATTGGAATGTGATACATTTATCAAAAAGTTTTAATAACAAATCATAAAATCTATTCTTAATCTTAACAGAAAATCCCTGTGAGAAGCCTGAAGGAAACATTGTCTTATCTCTAGATTATAAAGAAGATGAAGATACCAGGCAGCGCTCTTCAGAAGAAAACTTCATTACTTGTACTGTACATCCAGGACTTCACAATGCAGAGCCATCAAATAATTCCCCCAAGAATGAGGAACTTTCTAATGACCAATCACAGATTATCAACCCAAGTCCAAATCTATCATATAATCATCCTAAACATGAGGAATCTTCTACTGATCAATCACAGATTATTACTCCAAATATAAGGCAGAAACAGGGTAAAATGTTTAATTGTGAGGAACGTGGAAAACAGTTCAGATATAAGTCAGAGCTTTCTGTACACAGAAGTCGTCACAAAGGAGAGAAGCCGTATTCATGTTCAGAGTGTGGGAAATGTTTTGCCAAGAAATCATATCTTGATCGTCATAAAATAATTCACACAGAAGAGAAGCCATATTCATGTTCAGAATGTGGAAAATGTTTCATAGAAAAAAAAGGTCTTGCTAAACATCTCAGAATTCACACAGGAGAGAAGCCATATTTATGTTCAGTGTGTGGTAAATGTTTTACAGATAGATCATATCTGCTTGCACATCAGAGAATTCACACGGGAGAGAAGCCATATTCATGTTCAGGATGTGGGAAATGCTTTAACCGAAAATCTTGCTTGCTTTTTTTCTTGGGTAGTCTCAGGGAATCCCCCCTAAATTTAGTTGACCAAATGGCAAGCAAGGGGTATTCTTCTGAAGAGGACTACAGGCTTCTGACCCAGTCGGCTGAGGAATGGGAACCCTCATCTGACGAATCCAGCGGGTCAGAATACGAACCTGTAGAAAGCAGTGGCAGTCTGACCCAAAGTTCGGACGATGAGGTTGAGGTCCGTGATACCAACAGGCGTACCCGGCCCCGTGTTGCTAGACCACAGGTTGCGCAGGATCCGCTTCAAGGGCAGCAGAGTGGGGATGTCGTATTACATGGTGAGGCATACACCAGCAGCACAGCCCATCGTGGACCTAGTACCAGCACTGCCGTAGAACATGGTGAAGTGGCGAGCACCAGAAAGGCAGTTGAAGCTGGTACAGTGGCACATGCAGTAGTTCCCCCGTCGCAGCCACCGCACAGACAGGCCCGTAGGGTCCCTGAGGTGCTGGCAAACCCTGATTGGCAGCCCCCATCTTCAGCCGCACCAGTAGTTCCCCCTTTCACCGCCCAGTCTGGAGTTCGGGTTGAGACAGCTCAGATCGGATCGGCACTGGGGTTTTTTGAGCTGTTCTTCACTGATGAGCTCTTTGACTTAGTCGTGGCAGAAACAAACCGGTATGCCACTCAATTTATAGCCGCCAACCCGGGAAGCTTTTATGCCCAGTCTTTCCGGTGGAAACCCGTCCAAGTTTCTGAACTTAAGACTTTTCTGGGCCTTCTCCTCAACATGGGCCTGACAAAAAAGCATGAATTGCGGTCATATTGGTCCACGAACCCAATTCATCATATGCCCATGTTCTCTGCCATGTCCAGGACACGATTTGAGACCATCATGCGTTTCCTGCACTTTAGTGATAACAGCATCTCTTGTCCCAGAGGCCACCCAGCTTTTGACCGGCTCCACAAAATTCGACCCCTCATAGACCACTTTAACACCAAATTTGCAGATTTATATACCCCTGAGCAAAACATCTGCGTAGAAGAGTCCCTGATACATTTTACCGGGGGCCTTGGCTTCAAACAATACATCCCAAGCAAGCGTGTCCGGGGGGTCAAATTGTATAAGCTCTGTGAAAGGGCCACAGGCTATACACACAAATTTCGTGTCTATGAGGGTAAAGATCAGACCCTAGAGCCGGTCGGTTGCCCTGACTACCTGGGGAGCAGTGGGAAGACAGTCTGGGACTTGGTGTCACCCTTATTTGGCAAGGGGTACCACCTTTATGTGGACAATTTCTACACAAGTGTGCCCCTCTTCAGGCATTTGTTTCTAGAACAGATTAGCTGCTGTGGCACTGCGCGACCTAGTCGCCGGGGCTTTCCCCAACAGCTCATTACCACCCGTCTTGCAAGGGGGGAGAGGGCTGCCTTGTGTAACGAAGAACTGCTTGCGGTGAAATGGAGAGACAAGCGTGACGTTTACATGCTCTCCTCCATTCACGCAGACACGACAATCCAAATTGAACGGGCAACCAGTGTCATTGAAAAGCCCCTCTGTGTCCACGACTATAATTTGCTCATGGGAGGAGTGGACTTCAATGACCAGATGTTGGATCCTTATTTACTCTCCCGCAGGACCAGACGCTGGTATAAGAAGGTGTCTGTATACCTAATTCAATTGGCTATGTACAATAGTTTTGTTCTCTACAGTAAGGCTGGGAGAACAGGATCCTTCCTCAAATTTCAGGAAGAGATCGTCGAGAACCTCCTGTATCCAGGAGGTTCAGTGGCCCCAACCACCAGTCTAGGGAGCCGTCTACACGGGCGACATTTCCCCAGTGTCGTTGCTGGTACCTCAAACCAACCGTCACCCCGAAAAAGATGTCGTGTCTGTAGCAGGAGTGGAATAAGGCGTGACACCCGCTATTTCTGTCCTGACTGCCCTGACCACCCTGCCCTATGCTTAGGGGAGTGTTTCCGGAAGTACCACACACAGTTACACTATTAGCATAGGGATTGCATGACACAAACCTCTCCTTTCACCTGGGACAAACCTCTCCTTTCACCTGGGACAAAGTGCATAATGTACTTCGCCCCATCTCTGGGTGATTTGCGCTTTGCACATTGTCCCATGGGGAAGGAGAGGTTTGTCCTATAAAGTTAAAAAAAAAAAAAAAAAATCACAGGTAAGCAAAAAAGTTAATGTTCCAAAAGTTCAATAAAGTTTATAAAAGTTAATGTTCTGTTTCAAATGTTATATAAAGTTAATTGCGTTGCTGCCTTTATATAAAGTTAATTGCTACCGATCAACCAGCTGCAGCACTGATGTGCATTCTAACAGAAGCATTGCGCTGCTGTCAGATTACACAAAAGTCGGTGTATGCGGCGCTGCAAGACGAGATTTCTCCCCTGCAGTAAAAGATACGTTTGCCGATGCTTATCAGCTGAGGGGGCGGCGGTGATCATATGCTTTGGCAAACGCTTTGTATATATAAATAAATAAAATTCCGGCAATGATTTATTCAACCACATCGACTGATGTGAATGGAGAAATCTTTTTTGCCAGGGCATACGAGCTAAGTGGGTATGGATGTTGGGCGGAGCTCCTATGTCCTGGCAGACGCCTTTCCCCTCCTTTTTTTTGCACATTTTTTGGCAGAGATTCGCATGTTGATTGATGCGAATGAAGAAATCTGTGCCGTTCAGTTTTTTCTTTCAGCCCAGAGGCTGAACGAAAAAAAAAAATCTCATTACCCGTATGCTCAATATAAGGAGAATAGCAGAAACTCCCTAATGCTGGCCATACATGTAATGATTGCGGAGACCCTCAAATGCCAGGGCAGTACAAACACCCCACAAATGACCCCATTTTGGAAAGAAGACACCCCAAGGTATTCGCTGAGGGGCATATTGAGTCTATGAAAGATTGAACTTTTTGTCACAAGTTAGCGGAAAGGGGGACTTTGTGAGAAAAAAAAATATTAATAATAATTTCCGCTAACTTGTACCAAAAAAAAAAAAACTTCTATGAACTCGCCATGCCCCTCATGGAATACCTTGGGGTGTCTTCTTTCCAAAATGGGGTCACAAGTGGGGTATTTATACTGCCCTGGCATTTTAGGGGCCCTAAAGCGTGAGAAGTCTGGAATCCAAATGCCCTCCTAAAAGGTACTCATTGGAATTTTGGCCCCTTTGCGCACCTAGGCTGCAAAAAAGTGTCCCACATGTGGTATCGCAGTACTCAGGTGAAGTTGGGCAATGTGTTTTGGGGTGTATTTTTACATATACCCATGCTAGGTGAGAGAAATATCTCTGTAAAATGACAACTTTGTATAAGAAAATTGGAAAAGTTGTCTTTTGCAGAGATATTTATCTCACCCAGCATGAGTATATGTAAAAATACACCCCAAAACACATTGCCCTACTTCTTCTGAGTACGGCGATACCACATGTGTGACACTTTTTTGCAGCCTAGGTGCACAAAGGGGCCCAAATTCCAATGAGTACTTTTAGGATTTCACAGGGCATTTTTACGCATTTGGATTCCAAACTACTTCTCACGCTTTAGATCCCCTAAAATGCAAGGGCAGTATAAATACCCCACAAGTGACCCCATTTTAGAAAGAAGACACGCCAAGGTATTCCGTGAGGGGTATGGTGAGTTTATGTAAAATTTTATTTTTTATCACAAGTTAGTGGAATATGAGACTTTGTAAGAAAAAAATTAAATTCCTTTTCCGCTAACTTGTGACAAAAAATAAAAACTTCCATGAACTCACTATGCCCATCAGCAAATACCTTAGGGTGTCTACTTTCCGAAATGGGGTCATTTGTGGGTTGTCTCTACTGTCTGGGCATTGTAGAACCTCAGGAAACATGACAGGTGCTCAGAAAGTCAAAGTGTGTAAATTAATTTTTTTTGCACCATAGTTTGTAAATGCTATAACTTTTACCCAAACCAATAAATATACACTTATTGCATTTTTTTTTTTTTATCAGACATGTAGAACAATACATTTAGAGAAAAATTTATGAATTTCGGTCAATTTTGATTAATATAAAAAAAAAAATGTCAGCAGCAATGAAATACCACCAAATAAAGCTCTATTAGTGAGAAGAAAAGGAGGTAAAATTCATTTGGGTGGTAAGTTGCATGACCGAGCGATAAACGGTGAAAGTAGTGCAGTGCAGAAGTGTAAAAAGTGGCCTGGTCATTAAAGGGGGTTTAAGCTAGCGGGGCTGAGGGGGTTAAAGACTGGAGTTTCACTATCCAAAAGGTCTCCCTTTGTAACAATCTCCTACTGTTATCCTCCTCATGGACTCCACTTTTTACCACCTCCAGAATCTGACACCTGATGGGCCCGATCATAAAAATGTTGGGCGACCGTAGTTTCACCTTGTTTTTCACCTCCACTGTTTCCATCTTACTCTCTCTTCTGAGTTCCTTCCTAAGGCTGGACTTATGCTCATTGATTCTGATCCGTATAGCCCGAGATGTTTGCCCAACATATCTTACCACATGGGCATTTCAAGCAGTATATGACATTACATGTCTCGTATGTTGCAAAATCCTTAATTTGTATCCTGTCTCCCTGTGTGGGGTGCACTACAGCGTCATCTTTAATTATAGCACTACAATTCCCACAGCTCAGACAGGGAAAAGTACCCCTCCTCTGAGTTGTAAGGAAACTCTGACTTTCCATTTTTTTTGGGGTGCATGTCACTTCTAATCAGCATGTTATTCAGAGAGGCAAAAATGTCTATCATATTTGGAAACGTACACAAATTGTTTCTTTTGCTTATCCCTCTTTTTAACCTGTCTGATGTCCTTTTTTTTTTTTTTTTTTTTTAAACCAACCTCTATTCCAATTTCCATTACCTCTTTCTTATTATAACTAGAGTTGAGCAAACACCTGGATTAAAGAAATCTTTAATTGAGGCCTAGTCTGGTTCAGGCCATGTTAGATACACCCTTTACATACTGTTGTTCTTTTCTACTCTATTAAACACCCATTTAGGGCAAGATCCTAAATTAAAAAAATGCGAGGAGAGCGTCAAATAAGGGACGTGGCCCAGGTCGTGGTGCTGCTGGTGGAGCTCCTGTTGCAGGGAGAGGACGTGGTCGATCTGTGCCAGCTACACGCACAAGTGAAACCTCTTCCTCAGGTGCGAGTAGGCGACAGAACCTGCAGCGGTATTTGGTCAGGCCTAATGCTGCTCTACAAATGGTGAGGCCTGAACAAGTACAGGCGATAGTAGATTGGGTTGCTGACAGTGGATCCAGTTCCTTCACATTGTCTCCCACCCAGTCTCCTGCTGAAAGATCACAGTTGGCACCTGCAGCCGATGTCTATCAGTCTTTCATCTCACCCCCTTGTAAATCAGCCAAGCAGTCTGAGCCCCAAGTCATGCAGCAGTCTCTTCTGCTTTTTGATGACTCTGTTAGCAGGGTTTCCCAGGGCCTATCCACCTAGCCCTGCCCCAGAAGTGGAAGAGATTGAGTGCACCGATGCCCAGCCACTTATCTTTCAAGATGAGTACATGGGAGGACCATCGCAGCACGTCTCGGATGATGACGAAACACAGGTGCCAACTGCTGGGGCTTTCGAAAGTGTGCAGATCGACAAGGAAGTCAGGGGTGAAGACTGGGTGGAAGATGATGTGGAGAACGATGAGGTCCTCGACCCCACATGGAATTAAGGTCATGCGAGTGACTGATGTAGTTCGGAGGAAGAGGCGGTGGTCGCACAGAGCCACCAGCACAGCAGAAGAGAGAGCAGGGTGCAAAAGCGGAGCGGCCTGTCCTCTAGACAGTATGCCTGCTACTGCCCACCGCAGCAAGGGACTGAGCACAGCAAAGCCAGCTCCAAGGAGTTCCCTGGCGTGGCAGTTCTTCAGACAATGTGCTGACGACAAGACACGAGTGGTTTGCACGCTGTGCAATCAGAGCCTGAAGCGAGGCATAAACGTTCTCAACCTCAGCACAACCTGCATGACCAGGCATTTAAGTGCAAAGCACAACCGCTGCAGTGGAGTAGACACCTCAAAAACCAAGAAAGGTCTCTGGCTCCTCCTGCTTCCTCTTCTGCTGCAGTCGCGGCCTCTTTATCCACCTCTGGAGTGACAGAGCCACCTGGCACCCCACAAACAGAGGATCTGCCAGCAACACCAACACCTGGGTCACGAAGCATCTCCACAATGTCCCACGCAAGATTTCAGCTCTCCATATCCTAAACGCTGGAGAGGAAGTACCCCCCTACCCAACCGCGATCCCTAGCCCTGAATGCCAGCATTTCTAAATTATTGGCATTTGAAATGTCATTCCGTCTGGTGGAGATGGATAGTTTTAAAGGCCTTATGGCGGTGGCTGTCCCACAGTACGTTGTGCCCAGCCGCCACTACTACTTTTCAAGGCGAGCCATCCCTTCCCTGCACAACCAAGTAGGGGACAAAATCAGGTGTGCACTGCGCAACGCCATCTGTGGCAAGGTGCACCTGACTACGGATACGTGGACCAGTAAGCACGGTCAGGGCCGTTATATCTCCATAACAGCACACTGGGTAATTGCAGTGGCGGCTGGGCCTGAGGCGGATAGCAGTTTGGCGCATGTCCTTCCACCACCGAGGATTGCAGGGCGCTTCAGTTTGCCTCCTGTTGCTTCCTCCTCCTACTCTGCTTCCTCATCCTCTACCAGCTCCTCATCCGGTCAGTGTAACACCTTCACCATCAACTTCAGCACAGCCCGGGGTAAACGACAGCAGGCAGTTTTAAAACGTATCTGTTTGGGAGACAAACCCCACACCGCGCAGGAGCTGTGGACGGGCCTTGAACAACAGACCGCTGAGGGTTTGTGCCAGTCTTCCTCAAGTCCGGCCTGGTGGTGTGCGATAATGGGCGAAATCTCGTAGCAGCTCTGGGACTAGCCGGTTTGACGCACATCCCTTGCCTGGCGCATGTGCTGAATTTGGAGGTGCAGAGATTCCTTAAAAATGACCCCGATATGTCAGAGCTGCTGCATAAAGTGCGGGCCCTCTGTGCGCGCTTTAAGCGTTCTCACCCTGCTGCTGCTCGCCTGTCAGCACTGCAGCGTAACTTCGGCCTTCCCGCTCACTGCCTCATCTGCGACGTGCCCAGAAGGTGGAACTCCACCTTGCACATGCTGGACAGACTGTGCGAGCAGCCACAGGCGATGATGGAGTTTAAGCTGCAGCACGCACGGGTGAGTCACTCGGCGGAACAGCACCACTTCACCACCAATGACTGGGCCTCCATGCGAAACGTGTGTTCCTTGTTGCGCTGTTTCGAGCACTCCACCAACATGGCCAGTGCCGATAACGCTGTTCTCAGCGTTACTGTCCCACTTCTATGCCTCCTTGAAAAAACGCTGCTGGCGTTGATAAAGAGGATGTGGCACATGAGGAGGGATCATTTCGTAGGGTTTCCGGCCAGTCATTCCCAAGTGGCTCCGAGGGTGGGTTCCTGCACCCACAAACCCAAGGTACACCATTGTCCAGCCAGGGCACAGTTCTGGAGGATGAGGAGGTGGAGAATGAGGAGGAACCATGTTCACAGCAGGGTGGCACCCAGACCAGCTCATGGCCATCACTGGTGCGTGGATGGTGGGATACAGAGGACACAGACAATACACCTCCCACAGAGGACAGCTTTTCGTTGCCTCTGGGCAGCCTGGCACACATGAGCGATTACATGCTGCAGTGTCTCCGCAACAACCGCCGAGTTGCCCACATTCTAACTTGTGCTGATTACTGGATGGCCACACTGCTGGATCCCCGTTACAAGGACAACGTACCGTCCTTAATTCCCTCACTGGAGCGCGAGTACAAGCGCACGCTGGTAGACGCGCTGCTGGTGGCATTCCCACCTGACAGCGGGGGCACAGTGGAAGCACAAGGCAGAGGACGAGGAAGAGGTCGCCAATGCAGCTGGGGCACCGCCAGCACCTCAGAAGGCAGGGTTAGCATTGCCGAAATGTGGAAAAGCTTTGTCAGCACAACAACCAGCACCACCAGCTGATATGGAACGTCTTAGCAGGAGGCAGCATTTCACCAACATGGTGGAGCAGTATGTGTGCTACGCTGGACTTGTTTTTTGACACCATGTCCCATTTGAAGCCCCCCTGATGCACCCCTAGAGTAGAAACTCAAAAAAGTGACCCATTTAAGAAACTACACCCCTCAAGGTATTCAAAACTGATTTGACAAACCTCATTAACCCTTTAAGTGTTCCACAAGAGTCAATGGCAAATGGAGATGAAGTTGCAGAAATTCTATTTTTTGTTACTTTGCTTCACAAAAAGTGTAATATAGAGCAACCAAAAAATCATATGTACCCTATAATAGTACCAAAAAAACTGCCACCTTATCCCGTAGTTTCCAAAATGGGGTCACGTTTTTGGAGTTTCTACTCTAGGGGTGCATCAGGGGGCTTCAAATGGGACATGGTGTAAATTAACCAGTCCAGCAAAATCTGCCTTCCAAAACCACACAGCGCTCTTTTCCCCTCTACGCCCTGACGTGGGGCCGTACAGAGTCAGGGCAATAAATATAGTTTTGTTTGGCTGTTCACCCTTGCTTTGTTAGTGGACAAAATGGATTAAAATGGAAAATTTGGCAAAAAAATTTAAATTCAGAAATGTCATCTCTATTTGCCATCAACTCTTGGGGAACACCTAAAGGGTTATTGAGGTTTGTAAAAATCAGTTTTGAATACCTTGAGGGGTGTAGTTTCTAGAATGGGGTCACTTTTGGGTGGTTTCTATTATGTAAGCCTCACAAAGTGACTTCAGACCTGAACTGGTCCCTAAAAAGTGGGTTTTTGAAAATTTCAGAAAATTTTTTAGATTTGCATCTATACTTCTAAGCCTTGTAACATCCCCAAAAAATAAAATGGCATTCCCAAAATGATCCAAATATGAAATAGACATATGGGGAATGTAAACTAATAACTATTTTTGGAGGTATTACTCTGTATTATAGAAGTAGAAAAATTGAAACTTGGAAATTTGCAAATTTTCCCCAAATTTTGGTAAATTTGGTATTTTTTATAAATAAAAATGAATTTTTTTTACTCCATTTTACCAGTGTTATGAAGTACAATATGTGACGAAAAAACTATCTCAGAACGGCTTGGATAAGTAAAAGCGTTTTAAAGTTATCACCACATAAAGTGGTCAGATTTGCAAATAATTGACTGGTCATCAAGGTGAAATAAGGCTGTGCCCTTAACAATGGCGTCGCCAGAGGGGGCCACGGCCCCCCTACATCATGATGTGCCCCCCCCAACTAAAATGACCCCCACAAGTGAGCCGCCGCAGTCAAGCACGGGGAGATGAGCGCTTCTATTGCGTTCATCTCCATAGTCATCTGCTGGCCTGTGCTGCGGCGGTGCAGGGGAGGGAGAGGCGTGTCCCTTCCCCTTCCTCTGATAGGCTACCGGCCTAGTGCCTGCAGCCTATCAGAGGCCGGCGCAGGCGGCGCGGTGATGTCATCGCGCCGCCTGAGCCATACAGCGCGGGACACAGGCCCGAAGAGGCCTGCATTGCATCGCTGACATGGAGGTAAGTATGAGTTTTTTTTTTTTTTACAACAGTGTTAATGGCAAATTGGGGGGGGGCTTATTACTGGCACATTGGGGGGGCGGCTTATTACTGGCACATTGGGGGGGGGTACTGGGGGGCGCGGCTTATTGCCGACTGTCACATTGGGGAGGGTGGCTTATTACTGGCTCATTGGTGGGGGGCTTATTACTGGCACATTGCGGGGGGACTTATTACTGGCACATTGGGGGGGCTTATTACTGGCACATTGGGGGGCTTATTACTGGAGCGTGATGGGGGGCTTATTACTGGCACGTGATGGGGGCTTATTAGTGGCAAGTGATGGGGGGCTTATTACTGACACGTGATGGGGCTGTTGTTACTGGCACATGATGGGGGCTCTTGTTACTGGCACGTGATGGGGGGCTCTTGTTACTGGCACGTGATGGGTGGCTGTTACTGGCACGTGATGGGGGCTCTTGTTACTGGCACGTGATGGGGGGCTCTTGTTACTGGAACGTGATGGGGCTCTTGTTACTGGAACGTGATGGGGCTCTTGTTACTAACACGTGATGGGGGCACTTGTTACTGGCACGTTATTGGTGGGCACTATAGGGGCATCTACTGAGGCCACAAAGAAGGGGTATTTTATATGGGGGGCTCTGTACAGTAGCATTTTATACTGGGACACATTATGATGGGTACTATGGGGAAGGGGGGAGAGGAGTACTATGGAGTCATCTACGGGGGGCACTAAGAAGGGGTATTTTATACTTGCAAATTATGGGGGACACTGAGGGCATCTACTGGGGCACTATATATGGGGCATTTTATACTGGTACATTATGGGGGGCACTAGGAGGAAAGGGGGAGAGGAGCACTATGGGGCATTTACTGGGGGCACTATATAGGGGTATTTTATACTGGCACATTATGAGGGCACTATGGGACATTAGCTCAACTGGGGCCATTACAAGGGGGTATTTTTTGCACTGTCACATTATAAGGAGAATTATTTCTACTGGGGGGGCATTATGGTGGGCTTTATTACTCCCCCATGGTATGACCCCCTAGTAGTAGCACCAGCCTCTCCCTGCTCTGCTATCCCTCTGCCCAGGGGCGGACTGACCGGTCGGGCACTTCAGACATGGTCCGAGGGCCCGGCCGGGGTGGGGGCCCGCCGCAGAATAACATAACACCGGGCCCCGCTCACTGAAATACTAATATTCATATGTGAAACACTTGAAATCCTCTGCGATCCTCTCCCTCTCTGTACTCACAAACTCAGTAGCAGCCGGGCGGCAGCGCAACTCACTGACGTCACGCGCCTGCTCCTCCCACTTTATGAATGAAGCAGGCGGAGCAGGCCCCGCTACCATTACAACACCAGATGCCGGCCCCCAGTCCCTGTATTGGGGATCATTCACTCACAGGGACACTGTTATGGGGGGATCTGTGGATTACACATCTATAGCATAAGGTGCTATATATGTGTCACCCACAGACCCCCCCCCACAACAGTGTCATCCACAGACCTCCACAACAGTGTCATCCACAGATCCCCACAACAGTGTGTCATCCACAGATCCCCCCATAACAGTGCGTCATCCACAGATCCCCCATAACAGTGCGTCATCCACAGATCCCCACAACAGTGTCATCCACAGATCCCCACAACAGTGTCATCCACAGATCCCCCATAACAGTGCGTCATCCACAGATCCCCACAACAGTGTCACCCACAGATCCCCACAACAGTGTCATCCACAGATCCCCCATAACAGTGCGTCATCCACAGATCCCCACAACAGTGCCATCCACAGATCCCCACAACAGTGTCATCCACAGATCCCCACAACAATGTCACCCACAGATCCCCCCACAACAGTGTCATCCACAGAGCCCCACAACAGTGCCATCCACAGATCCCCCCATAACAGTGCCATCCACAGATTCCCCTATAACAGTGCCATCCACAGATCCCCCACAACAGTGCCATCCACAGATCCCCCCCCACAACAGTGTCACCCACAGATCCACCCACAACAGTGTCATCCACAGAGCCCCACAACAGTGCCATCCACAGATTCCCCCCCATAACAGTGTCATCCACAGATCCCCCCCATAACAGTGCGTCATCCACAGATCCCCCCCATAACAGTGCCATCCTCAGATCCCCCATAACAGTGCCATCCACAGATCCCCCCCATAACAGTGTCCATCCACAGATCCCCCCCATAACAGTGCGTCATCCACAGATCCCCCCCATAACAGTGCTCATCCCAGATCCCCCATAACAGTGCTCATCCACAGATCCCCCCCCATAACAGTGTCATCCACAGATCCCCCCATAACACCTTTTGGTTCAAAATATTTTTTTTATTTGGCTATTCCCCACCCCTCCTGTAATTGTTCCGCTACTTGTGGGCGCGCAGGAATGAGTTTAGTCACTTCAGTGGTCAATCCCGTCCTGCAGCGCGTGATCCCGCAAGACCTGCCGCTATAGGTCACGGGTCTCGCGGGATCACGCGCCACAGGATGGGATTGCGCACCGAAGTGACTGAACTCATGCCCATGTAGCCCGCAAGTAGCGGATCAGTGGAACAAGTACAAGGTGGGTGGGGGGATAATCTGTGGGGTTGCCCAGACGGCTAGGCCCTTCACAGTAGTTATTAACCCCTTTCAGCAGTCCGCCATTCACTGAAGGGGGGACTGCTGAAAGGGATTAATAACTACTGTGAAGGCCCCCCCCCTTTCACAGTAGTTATGCCCAGATATGTGCACCTTCACAGTAGTTATGCCCAGATAGGTGCCCCCTTCACAGTAGTTATGCCAGATATGTGCCCCCTTCACAGTAGTTATGCCCAGATATGTGCCCCCTTCACAGTAGTTATGCCCAGATATGTGCCCCCTTCACAGTAGTTATGCCCAGATATGTGCTCCCTTCACAATAGTTATGCCCAGATATGTGCCCCTTCACAGTAGTTATGCCCAGATATGTGCCCCCTTCACAGTAGTTATGCCCAGAAATGTGCCCCCTTCACAGTAGTTATGCCCAAATATGTGCCCCTTCACAGTAGTTATGCCCAGATATGTGCCCCCTTCACAGTAGTTATGCCCAAATATGTGCCCCTTCACAGTAGTTATGCCCAGATATGTGCCCCCTCACAGTAGTTATGCCCAGATATGTGCCCCCTCACAGTAGTTATGCCCAAATATGTGCCCCTTCACAGTAGTTATGCCCAGATATGTGCCCCCTTCACAGTAGTTATGCCCAAATATGTGCCCCTTCACAGTAGTTATGTCCAGATATGTGCCCCCTCACAGTAGTTATGCCCAGATATGTGCCCCCTCACAGTAGTTATGCCCACACTGCTTCTAACAGAGGCTCACTAATGGACGCTGAGATTAAATCACCCCATACGAAAGCATTTAATCAATTTGACCCTGGAGGTCATCATGCAGGGTGTGAGGACGTCCAGCGTCAGATACCGGACCAAAGGTCTTGTGGCGAAACCAACCTCGTCACTGGGTTTTGGAGAGGCCTGTTTAAAAGCCTCTTGCCTCGGGATTATGGCCCTGTGGCAAACCCAGCCACTATATATGGTAATTCCTGTATGTATGATGTTAGGGCATATGGGTATACCACTTTAAAGAACCAAGCGTATATATGTTTGTGTAACTTGTCAGCTTGGGAGATAGTTGGGTGGATAGACAGAGGGAAGGAAAATGCTGGGGGTGTTCCATTGTCCCATTGTGTGTTTAAATGGTGATGTCTGTCCTGTTGTCTCCACATGTGTATTGGCGATCTCCCTTTGTCCTGAGAGATAATTGGATTGCTCATCGGGTGTCTCCAGGACAGAGAGGAGGAAACCATGATGCATTGTGGGCATGTGTTGTATCTGTCCTGTGTCGCAGTCTCCCTTCTGGTCCTCTGGGGGCGTGAACGATTGGTTGCTGTACTTGCATTGTGTGTGTTGTAATATATTGATTGGTTGGATTTCAAAACCCTGTGGGCAGTACTATGTTTGTTGTTTTTGAATAAAAGAGGCTGTACCTGAAGTACAGTCAGACCACTGCTTGACCCTCAACACGGAGCCTTGTCTCGTTATTGGGGGGATTCCCTGTATGCTGTTAGAGACTGATTGCCAGGAGTGTAAGCTGATTGTATGCTTTTCCTGTTCGTCTGCTAGCAGCTATTCGCGAGGTTCCAGTTTGGAGTGCTATTTTGTATCCAGTTCGGGAGTTTGGTGTTCTGCAGTAGCTGGGCCTGTCTCTCAGAAAGGGGCATATCGCCTAAACGGATTTTAACCCCTTGTCTGCTGAAACGGTCCATT